>NC_060175.1:37949156-38266656 GCF_021184085.1 Oncorhynchus gorbuscha | reverse complement strand
GTAAGCCCCATTAACTAGTACTCACACAGAGACAACTAGGCAAGGCCGTGACTTGGTTGGCTTGTCCTTCTCTGGTCTGTTCTGGGTCAGGGCGGATCCACAAAGGCCTGAGAAAGGGATTTTGTGCTTCCTTTCTCTCCTTCTCTCTGCTATCTATTGTTCACCTTTCTCCCATTCCCCACAACCTCTATCTCCTGTCCTTTCCCTTCTCCTTCTCCTCGGAGTTGACTTTTACATGGAATCCTGAGACAATAGGATCCAGCTGTGAGGTTGTAAAATCTCTGGAACACCACTAATGCACCAGTGGAGGCCGCAGAGTGCAGTCTTATGACTTCAATTAGCCTGTCAGATGCTGATAAAGCTTGTTAAAAGAAGAGCAACAACACAAATCATTCTGAATGGACTTTCAACCCCCTCACAACTCATAAACGCCTGGATAGAAAACATCCCATCCTCACGATTGCTGCGGGATCACCAGAGACAGACACACATTCACACGTACACAGACATTTATGCACACACACACACACACAAGCACAAAGACACACACACTACCTCTGAAGCACTCGGGACAGAATGACTTTGAGGAATCAGACTGCCAAAGTTGAGGAATCTTCACATGGACCTCTTCTGTTTCTAGTTTATAACACTCTCTCCCCTCCTTGGCTGGACTCCACTCAAAGTCATTAATATACACACACCCATATGCAGGCATGCATTCACACTCACACACGCACACACATCCCATCCACTTAGTGTCACTAATGACCCCACTAATAACCACAGTTGGACTATTTGATTTTGAGGAATATAAACTGTGAGAAATCTAAACAGCACAAATGGATCTCATTGACAAATGCTGAAAGCCTCCATCCATCATGACTAAGATTCTCTATTCCCTGTGTTGAAAATGTATCCTCTGGGCCTGAATATGTGCCAGGCACTGCTGTGAAAGGGTTTTGAACAGTATGTGTGTGTACAGTACATGGAATGAGAAAACAGTTTTTCACACAGCAGGATCACAACCACAGACACATAGCTGAGATCTGTCTGTATTTCTTTAGGGCTAGTATCTTTTTGAGTGATTTATATCTTTGTGGGATTACTCTCAAGTATCATATGCAGGCTGGATATTTTACTATATCAGCCACAAATTTGCCACAAGACATGTTTTCCTGACAACATTGAATGAACTGTAAATCAACTGTCATCTGGTTGAACTTGCGACCTTGCTCGTACAGCATCCAGACCTAGAGTGAGAAGGTACGTCTGCTCGAACTTCCGTACTGGACGGCCTCTGGGAGTGTTCACATGGGGCCAGGCCAGGCAGAGGTATAAACACCTACACACATAAACACACACATAAACACCCACAGGGGAGCTGGGAGATGTGTGTGTGTGGAAACACTGTAAGATTTACTATTGACACACATATAAAACTATCAGTCATCTCACACATTCAGCTACAGCAAAAACTACAGGCAAAAATAAACCTTATCATTGATTAGAGGAGAGGAGAGTGATTTAGTGCCTCGCCTACTGAGGCCAGTTAACCCCGCAATTCTGGGTCTGGGAACCCAATTTGTCCATCAAGTATGAAATATGGGTCAGTGCTGTGCCGGGTTGTGTGTTTGTGCATGTGTGTGAGTGCGTGCGTGTCCATGTTTGTGTGTGAAGGGTTCAGCTACAGAACAAGTTGGTTGTTCAGCAGCAGAAAGTGAGAACCATTTTCTCTCTCTCTCAAAGTGGTGTTCCGATGGGCGTCTATTCAGCATTGAACCCTGCCCTGTAGTGGCCTAACAGTGACAGACAGGAAGCAGGAAGTTCCCAGTAGCCTCCTGTCATCACACAGACACAGCAGATTGGTTCCCAGGGCCAGGCCTGTTGATACCACCCAGAAACCCCGCTATACTATTTCCCCTCAGAATTCTGCTGACTCACAGCTACCATACAAACCCAGCTAACACTTCACTGTAGCTAATGCTTTGCTGTACACTACACTCTCATTTCAAATCAAAGTTTATTGGTCGCGTATCAAATCAAATCAAAATCAAATCAATATAGCCCTTCGTACATCAGCTGATATCTCAAAGTGCTGTACAGAAACCCAGCCTAAAACCCCAAACAGCAAACAATGCAGGTGTAAAAGCACGGAGGCTAGGAAAAGAGATACTCACAAGTGCAGCGTCATGCTTATGTTTCTAGGTCCAACAGCAACAGTTCACACTGTATTTACCAAGTCATTATGTTGTGATTATTGGTATGTACTTAGATTATTATTCTTGTCTATATTGAATACATCATTTAAATATTCACAGTGTGGGTAGAAAAAGTATGTGAACCCCTAGGCTAATGACTTCTCCAAAAGCTAATTGGAGTCAGGAGGCAGCTAACCTGGAGTCCAATCAATGAGACGAGATTAGAGATGTTGGTTAGAGCTGCCCTGCCCTATAAAAACACGCACAATTTGAGTTTGCTATTCACAAAGGTATTGCCTGATGTGAACCATGCCTCGAACAAAAGAGATCTCAGAAGACCTAAGATTAAGAACTGTTGACTTGCATAAAGCTGGAAAGGGTTACAAAAGTATCTCTAAAAGCCTTGATGTTCATCAGTACACGGCAAGACAAATAGTCTATAAATGGACAAAGTTAAGCACTGTTGCTACTCTCCCTAGGAGTGGCTGTCCTGCAAAGATGACTGCAAGAGCACAGAGCAGAGTGCTCAATGAGGTTAAGAATCCTAGAGTGTCAGCTAAAGACTTACAGAAATCTCTGGAACATGCTGACATCTCCGTTGACGAGTCTATGTACGTAAAACACGAAACAAGAATGGTGTTCATGGGAGGACACGACCTAAGACAACACTGCTGTCCAAAAAAAACATTGCTACACGTCTAAAGTTTGCAAAAGTGCACCTGGATGTTCCACAGCCCTACTGGTAAAATACTTTGTAGACAGATGAAACTATAGTTGAGTTGTTTGGAAGGAACACTCAACACTATGTGTGGGGGAAAAAGGCACAGCACAGCACACCAACATCAAAACATCCTCACAGGTCGGGGGAGCATCATCGTTTGGAGCTGATTTGCTGCCTCAGGGTCTGGACAGCTTGCTATCATCGACGGAAAAATGAATTCCCAAGTTTATCAAGTTGTTTTGCAGGAGAATATCAGGCTATCTGTCCGCCAATTGAAGCTCAACAGAAGTTGGGTGATGCAACAGGACAACGACCCAAAACACAGAAGTAAATCAACAAAAGAATGGCTTCAACAGAAGAAAATATGCCTTCTGGAGTGGTCCTGACCTCAACCGGATTGAGATGCTGTGGCATGACCTCAAGAGAGAAGTTCACACCAGACATCCCAATAATATTGCTGAACTGAAACAGTTTTGTAAAGAGGGATGGCCCAAAATTCCTCCTGACAGTTGTGCAGGTCTGATCCGCAACTACAGAAAATGTTTGGTTGAGGTTATTGCTGCCAAAGGAGGGTCGACCAGTTATTGAATCCAAGGGTTCACATACATTTTCCATCCTGCACTGTGAATGTTTACACAGTATGTTCAATAAAGACATGAAAATGTATAATTGTTTGTGTGTTATTAGTTTAAGCAGACTGGGTTTGTCTATTGTTGTGACCAATATGAAAATCAGATCAAATTTTAGGACCAGTTTATGCAGAAATTCAGGTATTTCCAAAGGTTTCACTTTTTCTTGCCACTGTATGTTATGGATGTTTTGGCCTCTAAAATGTGTTTATTATGAAGTTCGATCCCCACAGTGAATTATTATAAAGTTTGCTACAAATAGAGATATTTCATTAAATATTGATCCATTCTGACTAATACACAGGACAATGTGCTGGCACAGACCAATCACGGGCTGGCAGGCTACGAGAAGGCTCACACCCTCATGCACGCTCTTTGCACGTGCACCTAAGGGGGTGTGGTGTGCGATCCAGATGAGAGCACAGAGTCAACGAGCCGGTCAAGAGGAGATGGAGGGGCTGACCAATGTCTATGGGGATGACAGAGCAGAGAACATAGGATGGACATTGAGATAGAGGATTGAAATATCAATTTAGTATGCAATTATAATTTAATACATTCTGAATTCCAAACTACATCGTATGTCAGATTTTGTTTTTATGATGACAAAATGATGCAGTTGCACAAATTATAAAGGTAGTCTACAATCATATAAAAAAACGAACTAAATCTGGTTCCAACAATGTTATATATATATATATTACTCAATTGAACTGTTGGTTGCATTTTTGACCAGTACAGCGATCACACCACTAAGTATTGTTTGGCAGCACTCACAGACTCACTGCAGAATCTGACGTTTGTCCATAAACGTCTCATTTTGGGCTCCTTGAGCCGTAGTAACTACAGTACCAGTCAAAGGTTTGGATACACCTACTCATTCAATAACCTTTCTTTGTTTTTGACTGTTTTCTACACTGTAGAATAATAGTGAAGACATAAAAACTATGAAATAACACAAATATAATCATGTAGTACACTGTAAAATATATTGTGCCCCTTTTACTTTAAAAAATGTAGGGAACTATTTGCATCAGTTTTTTAAGTAAATCCAGCAAAGAGGATTATTTAAGTATAATATACTTCGCTTTAAGTGCATTACAAACTCAAATATATTAAGTGCAAACAACTAACAGGATCTCAAAAATTCCTTTCATTCAACTTAATTTTATCAGGTTCAGAACAGGTTTTTTGTTGTTGACCTGCTTAAGTCCTTTAAGTCCCAGAACTAATGTTATAAGTTTGATATACTTAATGTAATCAGTTACAGAACTAATATTGTAAGTTTAATTTGCTGAATTCACTCAGTATCGTAATTGATATTCTATGTTTAATCTACAAATGTTTTTTGCTCAGTTACTTATAGTACTCAGGTTAGTAAAATGTATTTAAATTGGGTTCCTACTAACTATACAGACATCACAGAAGTTAACTAGCTAGTAGCATGCCCACCACTAGTTAACTATACAGACATCATGGAAGTCAACTAGCTAGTAGCATGCCCACCACTAGTTAACTATACAGACATCACGGAAGTTAACTAGCTAGTAGCATGCCCACCACTAGTTAACTATACAGACATCACGGAAGTCAACTAGCTAGTAGCATGCCCACCACTAGCTAACTATACAGACATCACAGAAGTTAACTAGCTAGTAGCATGCCCACCACTAGTTAACTATACAGACATCACAGAAGTTAACTAGCTAGTAGCATGCCCACCACTAGTTAACTATACAGACATCACGGAAGTTAACTAGCTAGTAGCATGCCCACCACTAGTTAACTATACAGACATCACAGAAGTTAACTAGCTAGTAGCATGCCCACCACTAGCTAGTAGCATGCCCACCACTAGTTAACTATACAGACATCACGGAAGTTAACTAGCTAGTAGCATGCCCACCACTAGTTAACTATACAGACATCATGGAAGTCAACTAGCTAGTAGCATGCCCACCACTAGCTAACTATACAGACATCATGGCCGTTAACTAGCTAGTTTATCAATGTGCAAATATATAACGTACTCTGGCAATATAGCTAAAGGCTTTTCGTACTTGAAGAATATTATTAACAAATATTTTTGACATTTCATTGAAAATATGTGTAGAGAGATCCAAACTACATTCCAAGTTATAATTTGGTCCTTACCTGCCACATGGCCTTTCCAGAGGAGAAAGATCAAGATGACATCCGTTGAAATGTTCCAAGCACAACCGAAATCAGAACTAGATCTAGCATGTCAGTCCAACACAATAATGATCATTTGAATATCATATTTTTAAGTTGTTGGTTGTTACTTAGAAATATTAGTTCAAATTTAGCAGCATATTACCTTGGAATTTTATTTGCAAATGCCAGTCTTTTTCAACACATATAAATTAAGTACTATATTCAAAATTGTAAGTAAAACCAGAAAACTATTATTTTAAGTATCTGAATCCTGGCTTAGGAAGACCACCAAAAATTCTGAAATCTTCATCCTTAATCACAACATTTTCAGACAAGATAGAACGGCCAAAGGTGGCGTTGTTGCAATCTATTGCAAAGATAGCGTGCAGAGTTCTGTCCTACTATCCAGGTCTGTACCCAAACAATTTGAACTTCTACTTTAAAAAATACACCTCTCTAAAAACAAGTCTCTCACCTTTGCCGCCTGCTATAGACCACCCTCTACCCCCAGCTGTGCTCTGGACACCATATGTGAACTGATTACCCCCCATCTATCTTCAGAGCTCGTGCTGCTAGGCGACCTAAACTGGAACATCCCAGCCATCCGTCAATCTAAGTTTGATGCCCTCAATCTCATGCAAATTATCAACCTACCAGGTACCACCCCAAAGCCGTAAACACAGGCACCCTCATAGATATCATTCTAACCAACTTGCCCTCTAAATACACCTCTGCTGTTTTCAACCAAGATCTCAGCGATCACTGCCTCATTGCCTGCATCTGTAATGGGTCAGCGGTCAAACGACCTCCACTCATCACTGTCAAACACTCCCTGAAACACTTCAGTGAGCAGGCCTTTCTAATCGACCTGGCCGGGGTATCCTGAAGGATATTGATCTCATCCCGTTAGTAGAGGATGCCTGGTTATTTTTTTAAATGCCTTCCTCACCATCTTAAACAAGCATGCCCCATTCAAGAAATTTAGAACCAGGAACAGATATAGCACTTGGTTCTCTCCAGATCTGACTGCCCTTAACCAACACAAAAACATCCTATGGCATTCTGCATTAGCATCGAACAGCCCCCGTGATATGCAACTTTTCAGGAAAGCTAGAAACCAATATACACAGGCAGTTAGAAAAGGCAGCTAGCTTTTTCAAGCAGAAATTTGCTTCCTGCAATACAAACTCAGAAAAGTTCTGGGACACTGTAAAGTCCATGGAGAATAAGAACACCTCCTCCCAGCTGGCCACTGCACTGAAGATAGGAAACACTGTCACCACCGATAAATCCACTATAATTGAGAATTTCAATAAGCATTTTTCTACGGCTAGCTATGCTTTCCACCTGGCTACCCCTACCCCAGTCAACAGCACTGCAACCCCCACAGCAACTCGCCCAAGCCCTGTCCATTTCTCCTTCTCCCAAATCCAGTCAGCTGATGTTCTGAAAGATCTGCAAAATCTGGACCCCTACAAATCAGCCGGGCTAGACAATCTGGACCCTTTCTTTCTAAAAATGATCTGCCAAAATTGTTTCCATCCCTATTACTAGCTTGTTCAACCTCTCTCTCGTGTCGTCTGAGATTCCCAAAGATTGGAAAGCAGCTGCGGTCATCCCCCTCTTCAATGGGGGGACACACTCTTCACCCAAACTGCTACAGACCTATATCTATTCTACCGTGTCTTTCTAAGGTCTTCGAAAGCCAAGTAAACAAACAGATTACCGACCATTTCGAATTCCACCATACCTTCTCCGCTATGCAATCTGGTTCCCGAGCCCGTACGGGAGTTGTAGCGATGAGACAAGATAGTAGCTACTGCAACAATTGGACACCACGAAATTGGGGAGAAAAAGGGCTAAAATTATATATATATATATATATATATATATAAAAGAGAAACCAAGGCTATCGAGTCTGCCGATGAGAATGTGGTGATTGACAGAGTTGAAAGCCTTGACCAGGTCAATGAATACGGCTGCACAGTATTGTTTCTTATCAATGGCGGTTAAGATATCGTTTAGGACCTTGAGCGTGGCTGAGGTGCCCAATTGTTGTAGTAGCTACCATCTTGTCTCATCGCTACAACTCCCGTACGGGCTCGGGAAAGACGAAGATTGAAAGTCATGCGTCCTCCGATACACAACCCAACCTAGCCGCACTGCTTCTTAACACAGCGCGCATCCAACCCAGAAGCACCAATGTGTTGGAGGAAACACCGTGCACCTGGCAACCTTGGTTAGCGCGCACTGCGCCCGGCCCGCCACAGGAGTCGCTGGTGCGTGATGAGAAAAAGACATCCCTACCGACCAAGACCTCCCTAAAGACGCTAGGCCAATTGTGCATCGCCCCATGGACCTCCCGGTCGAAGCCGGTTACGACAGAGCCTGGGCGCGAACCCAGAGTCTCTGATGGCACAGCTGGCGCTGCAGTACAGCGCCCTTAACCACTGCGCCACCCGGGAGGCAGCCTTGGTTTCTCAAATGATTGCCTCGCCTAGTTCACCAACTACTTCTCTGATAGAGTTCAGTGTGTCAAATCGGAGGCCCTGTTGTCCGGGCTGCTGCTATGGGGGTGCCACAAGGTTCAATTCTTGGACCGACTCTCTTATCTGTATACATCAATGATGTTGCTCTTGCTGCTGGCGAGTCTCTGATCCACCTCTACGCAGACGACACCATTCTGTAAACTTCCTGCCCTTCTTTGGACACTGTGTTAACAACCCTCCAAACGAGCTTCAATGCCATACAACTCTCCTTCTGTGGCCTCCAATTGCTCTTAAATACAAGTAAAACTAAATGCATATTCTACAACCGATCGCTGCCTGCACCTGCCCGCCTGTCCAACATCACTACTCTGGACGGTTCTGACTTAGAATATGTGGACAACTACAAATACCTAGGTGTCTGGTTAGACTGTAAACTCTCCTTCCAGACTCATATCAAAATCTCAAATCCAAAATTAAATCTAGAATTGGCTTCCTATTTCGCAACACAGCATCCTTCACTCATGCTGCCAAACATACCCTTGTAAAACTGACCATCCTACCGATCCTCGACTTCGGCGATGTCATTTACAAAATAGCCTCCAATACCCTAACCCTACTAACCCTAACCCTAACCCTACTCAATAAATTGGATGCAGTCTATCACAGTGCCATACGTTTTGTCACCAAAGCCCCATATTACTACCCACCACTGCGACTTGTACGCTCTCATTGGCTGGCCCTCGTTTCATACTCATCGCCAAACCCACTGGCTCCAGGTCATCTACAAGACCCTGCTAGGTAAAGTCCCCCCTTATCTCAGCTCGCTGGTCACCATAGCATCTCCCACCTGTAGCACGCGCTCCAGCAGGTATATCTCTCTGGTCACTCCAATAACCAATTCTTCCTTTGGCCGCCTCGCCTCCCCTCTCTTCTGCTGCCAATGACTGGAACGAACTACAAAAATATCTGAATCTGGAAACACTTATCTCCCTCACTAGCTTTAAGCACCAGCTGTCAGAGCAGCTCACAGATTACTGCACCTGTATATAGCCCATCTATATTGCTATCTCTACCTTGCACATTCTTCCACTGCAAATCTACCATTCTAGTGTTTTACTTGCTATATTGTATTTACTTTGCCACCATGGCCTTTTTTTGCCTTTACCTCCCTTATCTCACCACATTTGCTTACATTGCATATAGACTTGTTTATACTGTATTATTGACTGTATGTTTGTTTATTCCATGTGTAACTCTGTGTTGTTGTATGTGTTGAACTGTTTTGCTTTATCTTGGCCAGGTCGCAATTGTAAATGAGAACTTGTTCTCAACTTGCCTACCTGGTTAAATAAAGGTGAAATAATTCAAATAAATTAAAAGTTAAAATCATTTGATTTTCTTTAGCAATATTTACTAAGCCTGTGGGTCATTTTTTACAGTGTAACCAAAAAAGTGTTCAACAAATATTTTATATTTGACTTTCTTCAAAGTCACCGCCTTGATGACACTCTTGGCAGTCTCTGAACAAGCTTCATGGGGTTGTCACCTGGAATATATTTCAATTAACAGGTGTGCCTTGTTAAAAGTTAATTTGTGGAATTGATTTCATTCTTAAGGAATTTGAGCCAATCAGTTGTGTTGTGACAAAGTGGAAGTGGTATATTGGTAAAATCCCAAGCCCATATTGTGGCAGGAACAGCTCAAATAAGCAAAGGCAAACGACAGTCCATCATTACTTTAAGACATGAAGGTCAGTCAATGCGGAACATTTCAAGAACTTTCTTCAAGCGCAGTCGCAAAAACCATGAAGCGTTATGATGAAACTGGCTCTCATGAGGACTGCCACAGGAAAGGAAGACCCAGAGTTACCTCTGCTGCAGAGGATAAGGTCATTAGAGTTACCAGCCTCAGAAATTGCAGCCTAAATAAATGCTTCACAGAGTTAAAGTAACAGACACATCTCAACATCAACTGTTCAGAGGAGACTGTGTGAATCAGGCCGAATTGCTGCAAAGAAACCACTACTAAAGGACACCAATAACAAGAAGTGACTTGCTTGGGCAAAGGAACATGAGCAATGGACATTAGACCGGTGGAAATCTGTTCTTTCGTCTGATGGGTCCATATTTGAGATTTTTGGTTCCAACCTCCGTGTCTTTGTGAGACGTAGAGTAGGTGAACGGATGATCTCCGTATGTGTGGTTCCCACCGTGAAGCATGGAGGAAGAGGAGGTGTGATGTTGTGGGGGTGCTTTGCTGATGACACTGTCAGTGATTTATTTAGAATTCAAGGCACACAACCAGCATGGCTACCACAGCAATCTGCAGTGATACGCCATCCCGTCTGGTTTGCGCTTAGTGGGACTATCACTTGTTTTTCAACAGGACAATGACCTAACACACCTCCAGGCTGTGTAAGGGCTATTTGACCAAGAAGGAGAGTGATGGAGTGCTGCATCAGATGACCTGGCCTCCACAATGGGATGAGTTGGACCACAGAGTGAAGGAAAAGCAGCCAACAAGTGCTCAGCATGTGTGGGATGTGATCATGTGATCACCTTCAAGACTGTTGGAAAAGCATTCCAGTTGAAGCTGGTTGAGAGAATGCCAAATTTGTGCAATGCTGTCATCAAGGCAAAGGGTGGCTAATTTGAAGAATCTCAAATCTAAAATATATGTTGAATTGTTTAACACTTTTTCAGTTACTACATGATTCCATATGTGTTATTTCATAGTTTTGTTGTCTTAACTGTTATTCCACAATGTAGAAAATAGTAAAAATAAAGAAAAACCCTTGAATGAGTAGGTGTGTCCCAACTTTCGACTGGTACTTTACTTCTCCCTGGCACTTAATTGATCTATTAATGTCTCTGATTTGCACTGCACCAGTACTGCACACACCTGGTCTATTTTTTAAATATTTCTATTCAAGTTTTACAAAATGTACATCAATGTAAGTACAAATATTTTACCATATCCCAACCATCCTCCCTCCCTCCATACAACACATCCACCCATGTCACGACTCCGACCGACGGTGGCTCCCCTTCCCGTTCGGGTGGCGCTCGGAGGTCATCGTCGCCGGCCTACTAGCTGCCACTGATTCTTTCCTCCCCCTCCTTATGTGTTTATTGAGTACACCTGTTTTGTGTTGAGTATAATTAGGGAGGCTTTATTAGTCAGCCTGCCCGCCTGGTTCTTTGTGCGGGATTGATTTTTGTGACCTTCTGTTTTGTATGTAGAGGAACGTGTTTGTTCCTGGTCATATATTTTGGTTGTGAAGCACCATGTGTTGCGTTTTTTGGACATTAAATAGCACAGCATCGCACTCTCTGTATCCTGCGTCTGACTCCACACCCACGACACCTGGAGCGTTACAACCCAACCCACCTAGTCCCTTCCCTACCTCTCCGCCTTTCCTCAGTGCAGCCACCTTGATTCCCTCCCTCCCAACCAACCACCCACCCCCAACCCCCTTCCAACCACCCACCCTGATCACACCTGGTTTACCAGGTCTACATAAGTGACTGATTTGAGGAAAATAATACAGAATAGCCATTGTAGTCCCTTTCTGACGGAAGGTGTCCATCCTGGTCCCATTTACAGATAAGCGATGTGCTCTATGTTCATGTTAGTCAGTTCACTCATCACATCTATAGACAGCCTTGCCCCTAAGGCTTAAACGTGGCTGTTCCTTCCCACACTAACATGTACAGTAACTACAGGGTGATGTACAATAGAGCAAGAGCTAGAGAAGACTCAGCAACACTTGGTCGGGCAAAAAAATATAAACAAACACAAACATCCACCCAGACAGAGATGGATCATCTGGAGTCATCCTGCTTCATCAACCTGTGTCTCACAGTCAGTCAGTCTGTGTGTGTGTCTCTCTCTCTCTCTCTCTCTCTCTCTCTCTCTCTCTCTCTCTCTCTCTCTCTCTCTCTCTCTCTCTCTCTCTCTCTCTCTCAGGTCCTGACATGTCAGATGTAGGTCTTGGCGAGTGGGAGCCTGCTGAGAGACTTATGGCAGGATCCTGTAGTGATAAATAACACTAATGAGCTGAGGGGTTACAGAGGACAGCCCAGAGAGAGATGGAGAGAGGGAGAGGAGAAAATACAGCTAGAGCTGTTCTCCTCTTCTCTCTCCACCTTACTCCTCTTCTCTTCCATTTTCCACCTTGCTCCTTTACCTCTCCTCTCACCTCCTATCCTCTCTGTTTCATACACACGCACGCACGCACGCACGCTCACACACAAATACACATCCTCGGTGCAGCAGCTGAGAGTAGCATGTGAATAGGACATGGGTGGTGTGTGTACATGAAGGTGTGAACGAGTGTGTGTTTATCTTGGCTCAACACAATACAAGACATGATGGAGAGGTCTGGCCAGCAGAGGTCTGGCCACAAACGCGCGCGCGCACACACACACACACACACACACACACACACACACACACACACACACACACACACACACACACACACACACACACACACACACACACACACACACACACACACACACACACACACACACACACACACACACACACACACACACACACACACACACACACACACACAATAGCTGTGACTGATCACACTGTTCAAACAAACGTATACATACACACACCGATGGGACACCTTCCCATGTGGGTGAGCACATTGTTGAACAAGACACCATTCCATTCAGTGTTCAGAGGAAAGAAGAAACATGGTATAGTTACTGTATAGTTATGTCCCCAGTCCAGGCCACGCCCTCTAACTCTACCTACTCAGGTGACTGGGGAATGATTGACAGGTCTAGTCTACACTAATGCTGTATGTTGGCTCTGTTCTCTATGCTCTCCTCTGCTCAGTAATTCAAACCTAAACCCAAAGGTGACCCTTGAATCTTAGGGATCATTCCCTGAGTCACTCACCCTCCTCCTCAACGTCCCTTACCTCACCCCATCTTTACCCCAAACTCCTACCTCACCTCCTTCCTCACCCATTCCTCCCTCCAGAAAGAGAACAGAGAGCAGGCAGCAGCTGGCAGGGAATGTAGTCATCACTAACGGTTACCAGTCCTCTAATAGCCATTATGCTGTTTGGGTGACTAATAAACATATTTGTCCCAAAGAGACAGCAACAGCTTTACTCTACACTCATTAAACACATCTGGCCTTAAGGAGGCTATGAGAACACACACAGACACACACACACAAAATCACCACATACTGTAGGTCCACGTCCCCCAGATCCACATTAGGACAATGTTGCCTGGATACAGCGCTGGGAATCTCAGCAGAAAATATGAGGGTGTGTGTGTATATGTGTATTCGTGCATGTTCGCATGCACACTATGTATGTGAGGGGTGGCAGGTTTAGTGAGGCTAAGGCATTTCTCAATGGTGTTTAATGCCCAGCCAGTCAAGTCCACAGTGCATGTTATGACCTTGTTCTATGGGGGGTTGAACTCTACGCTGCATCTCTCTCTTTATATCCTCAGGAGATTTACAGCTGCTAACCCACAGCTGGCTCTGACAGATCAACTTTCTCATGGCCTGGACTGCTGTACCGTAGGTCTCATTAACAAATACACTCCGTCCAACATCTTATTGCCTATCCTAACCTGGCCAGGCCAGACCACGCTTGTCACTAGAGACATCTGCTCTCTCCCCCTGGTGAGCTACTGTGACTGTGTGTCACTGTTGGTTTAAACATGAATCCATGGATGTCGTCAGGAGAAAAGGCTGTATTGTTCCCCCTATTCCAGAGCGAGCACACTTTTCCCACAGAGCTCTAACACACAGACCAATGCACAGATGCGCACACACATGCACGCACGCGTGCACACACACGCACACACACATATGCACACACACATAGTTGGATACACACATACGTTTCTCCCACAGTACTCTGGCACTCCCAGGGGAGCAAATTGCGGGAGATCCTGTAATCCAGGGCAGCAAATTCAGCCTCAGCAATTACACCAGAGAACAGCATGGGAACCCACACACACACACACACACACACAAATATGTATGCCAAAGCACTCATACAAATACACACACTCTCTTTCTCTCTCTCACACACACATACTCTCCTCCGAATGGCCATCCGCCTGTCAGCACCACAGCAAATTAACTGACATCAAACACCAGTGAAAACAGGCTTAGACATGTAGGGGACACAATCTCACTGAGAGAGGGATGGGTGGAGAGGGAGGGATATGGGGGAGGGGACAGATAAGGTGATGTGGGTAACCCAAAAAATGTAAACTACCCCAATAAAACCCCTAACCAAAACCCCAGTCTTATCTCCAACCTGAGCTGATTCTCTTTCTTTCTTTCTCTCTCATTCTCTCTCAGCTGTGCTGGTGCTGGAATGGGTACATCCCAAATCGAGTGGATCTCGTGTGATTTATTCATTCATTGAAGGTCCAATGCAGCCATTTGTTTTTCTCAAAACCAAGTCATTTCTGGGTAACAATTAAGTACCTTACTGTGATTGTTTATAATGAAAATGGTTTAAAAAACACACAGGAAAATCACATTGTTGACTGCACTTGGCCTTGAGTAAGAGGTCCTTCTGTAGCTCAGTTGGTAGAGCATGGCGCTTGTAACGCCAGGGTAGCGCCAGGGTAGTGGGTTCGATCCCCTGGACCACCCATACGTAGAATGTATGCACGCATGACTGTAAGTCGCTTTGGATAAAAGCGTCTGCTAAATGGCATATATTATTATATTATTATTATTATTATTATTAAGAGATCATCCAGATTCTAACTAATTAATCAATCAAATGTATTTATAAAGCTCTTTTTACATCAGCAGATGTCACAAAGTGCTGTAAGGAAACCCAGCCTAAAACCCCTAACAACTATCCTTTTTCTGGATGACATCAGGGAACCCCCAGACACAAACACACACAGACACCCCTTAGCGCGTGGCTGAAGTGAGCTTGTATGTAGAGTCAGGAGGTGAGTCATTGGGTAAACAGCTGGGTGTTAACTAATGTTATGGTTTCCCACCACAGCAGGTAAGTGGTTAGAATGCATCATTACCTGTGACTCCTGACATCAGGTGGAGTGTGTTTTCTCATTCTGAATGTAGTCAGTGGTGTGAGTCCACCATGCAATGATTGATGTGTTGAGGTGTGAGGCTGGGTATAATCCTTAATCACTTACAATTTATATTCATATTTTGGCTTCCTAACCACAGCTTTCAGATCAGATTACCCAGTCCCATATACTAACCTCATCTATTAGCTGGTTGAGAACATATCTGAACCTGGATCAGTGTTTAGGGGCAACTTGTACCTATTGTGCTGATCTGAACCAAGTAATAAGTAGGTCTATGGTTCCAATAGCTTAATGGTTGGAGGATGCTCTTTACAAGACTAGGGTTATGGTGTTGATTCCCGCATGGGCCACTTAAACTGAATGTATGTGTAAGGTCTGCTGAATGAGCATGTTGTAAGTGTTCACCCCATGCAGGCACTGATGGTTACCAGCTGTTTCACATTTGGCCTCTCAGCCTCCTGAACAATTACCCACTGCTGCACGCCTGCACCACCGATACTTTCTGCACACGTGCAGTACAGTCTCCACCCAACAACCACCTGTCATCCGCTGGGAAACACAACAGCGATCCTGAATGCTCGCTGACTGACTGCATTTTATCACCTCAAACACACGTCATAAATCAAATCATACTATTCTGGTCTCTGATACAGTCTATGGTCTGAGACAAACAAACAGTAACCAATGCAGTATTCCCAAACACTCTATTATATTGATGCATTAGCCAAACCCACAGCTAAATAACGAAGCTACAGCCAAAAATACAGCCGTATCCTCAAAAATTTGACAAAAGCCCACGGAGCAGTGGCGTACCTGTCTGCTATATGTGACAGAGCACAGACTGGCCCTGGTTCAGCTCCTATTCTCCTCTGTTTAGAGAGACACAGAGAGAAGCCAGATACCTGCATTAGAGCCAGCCTGGCTTCCATCACACACATCAGCCAGTAAAACAAACTGGGTCACAGAGAATCACACTGCTGATACACTGATAAAACCAGTGGCCGAACTGACTCAAGGCCCTGCTCTGCACTGCTCTGTTCAGCTGTGTTCTGCACTGCTCGGGGAGCTAGTTAGCATAGCACGTTCCCGTGGTCACTTACACAGCTGCTCATAATTAGGGTCTCTGACAGATGTGTGTGTGTGTGTGTGTGTCTAGGAGTAATTAGGACCTCTGACAGGTACATATTAGCCCTGTAACTGATCTGACGACTGTTTTCCAGCTTGTCAGGGTTCACTGCCTACAGAACGCTCAGCCTTGCGCTAAGCTAACACACTAGTACCCCCCCCCCGCGCACACAGACACACACAACCAAGGACCATTGAGTTAAATGCTACGTTACGTTAGTGGCTCAGCTAATGTCTATTGCTCTGCCTCAGTCAGTCCAGCTGTTTTCCTTCACCTCCCCTCCCTACCTCTGTGTGTGTGTGTGTGTGTGTGTGTGTGTGTGTGTGTGTGTGTGTGTGTGTGTGTGTGTGTGTGTGTGTGTGTGTGTGTGTGTGTGTGTGTGTGTGTGTGTGTGTGTGTGTGTGTGTGTTCATGTTTGAGTGGGAGTCTCCTATGGCCAGGCAGATATTTCATAGCATATTACAGACAGACCTGACAGTGCTTGTGTAAGTCTCTACATAAACACTGACTCATTACAGTGAACTGAAACCATCACTTTAAAAGCACTTGGAGGTTAAGGATTAGGAGTGAGATTTTAATGATTTATGCACCATATTTCATTGTGTTGGCTTTACAGTGGCTTTATGAAGCAGCACCTAATATGAACAGCGATGTACCCCGGGGGCGTTGTTGTATTCGGGTTAGTGGGAGAAATGATGACCTTCTTGGAGTCTGTGATTCAGATGTGTCAGCGACTGGCTGGCGTGGGAGCACAGCATAATGATTCCATCACAATTTGAGTCATTGTCCTCATCAATGACCATATGTTTGCATTTCAAAGAGCGATGTACACCTTGAGTTCGCACCTCCAGCCCTGGGACTTTGACTCCAAAGTCCAGGAGATTCCATTTGTCTCCTGGCACTTTCAAGACAAGTGATTAAAACTGAACCTGGCATTGTGAATATAATTGTGTGAATGAAACTGTAGTGTTTGGATTGTTTCAAGAGCTTATAAAGAGCCGCACATTTTGATCAAAGGGACCGGGTTGAAATTGTATGTTGGGTTGACTGGTTATCCGTCACATTCCTGTTGTCCGGTCATGTGATTTCCATCAGCAGAGTGTAAAGTCATGTTAATTTAGGTGGGGGTTGAGTTTCTGTTTTTCAATGGCAAAAAGGTCTGAGGTTCCTTTTGTTTAGATGAGACCTTGTTTGCCAGGTCCGTGTTTGTGCACATTACACTTAGAGATGATTCTGGATTGAAGACACATGTAAACACGTAAATCTAATGGTGTTAGTTACTTACTCCGTTGTATTTTATCCTGTATCACGTATTTTGTGTACACTGTAATTGTTTAGAGTCAATTCATTTGCGACTAGTTGATTTAGGTTAATGCGTTCCTCTTGAGTAGAGTAACTCCTTGATTGACTATTCATTCAGGTGTATTAGGGGGCTAAATGTTATTTACATTATGCACATAGCATAACGCACAGGTTCTAACTTTACATCTCTGGCTAAGATAGACTTGATAAATTAATCAAATCAAATTGATCAAACGTCACATGCACCGAATACAGTGAAATGCTTACTTACAACCCATAACCCACCAAGAGTCAAGAAAATATTCAATAAATTAACTAAAGTAAAAAAATTATCAAACTAACACAGGTACAGGTTTGTCGAGGTAATTTGTACAGTTGAAGTCAGAAGTTTACATACACCTTAGCCAAATACATTTAAACTCAGTTTTTCACAATTCCTGACATTTAATCCTAGTAAATATTCCCTGTCTTAGATCAGTTAGGATCACCACCTTATTTTAAGAATGTGAAATGTCAAAATAATAGTAGAGAGAATTATTTATTTCAGCTTTTATTTCTTTCATCACATTCCCAGTGTGTCAGAAGTTTACATACACTCAATTAGTATTTGGTAGCATTGCCTTTGAATGGTTTAACTTGGGCCAAAGGTTTCGGGTAGCCTTCCACAAGCTTCCCACAATAAGTTGAGTGAATTCTGGCCCA
This sequence comes from Oncorhynchus gorbuscha, assembly GCF_021184085.1. Taxonomy (NCBI): domain Eukaryota; kingdom Metazoa; phylum Chordata; class Actinopteri; order Salmoniformes; family Salmonidae; genus Oncorhynchus; species Oncorhynchus gorbuscha. The sequence goes on along the minus strand of NC_060175.1, from coordinate 38,248,244 downwards.
TTCCTCCTGACAGAGCTGGTGTAACCGAGTCAGGTTTGTAGGCCTCCTTGCCCGCACACGCTTTTTCAGTTCTGACCACAAATTTTCTATAGGATTGAGGTCAGGGCTTTGTGATGGCCACTCCAATACCTCGACTTTGTTGTCCTTAAGCCATTTTGCCACAACTTTGGAAGTATGCTTGGGGTCATTGTCCATTTGGAAGACCCATTTGCGACCAAGCTTTAACTTCCTGACTGATGTCATGAGATGTTGCTTCAATATATCCACACAATTGTTCTGACTCGTGATGCCATCTATTTTGTGATGTGCACCAGTCCCTCCCGCAGCAAAGCACCCCCACAACATGATGCTGCCACTCCCGTGCTTCACGGTTGGGATGATGCCTCCCCTTTTTTCCTCCAAACATAATGATGGTCATTATGGCCAAACAGTTCTATTTTTGTTTCATCAGACCAGAGGGCATTTCTCCAAAAAGTGCAATCTTTGTTCCCATGTGCAAACAGTAGTGTGGCTTCTTCATTGCTGAGCGGCCTTTCAGGTTATGTCGATATAGGACTCGTTTTACTGTGGATATAGATACTTTTGTACCTGTTTCCTCCAGCATCTTCACAGGGTCCTTTGCTGTTGTTCTGGAATTGTTTTGCACTTTTCGCACCAAAGTACGTTCATCTCTAGGAGACAGAACACGTCTGTCATGCAGGTGAAAGAGGACCCAAAAGCGACTTGGCGAAAACAGAGTCTTTAATCCAGTAAAGTAAATACAAACAAAAAACACAACTTTCACTCGAAATGACGAGGACAAACTGGAGACTCGATCTTGAACAGCAGGTGAACAGCAGGTTGCCTCGGGAAGGCACTTGAACCAGACAGACTCAGACACCTGCTCACCACGCAGCATCTGAGGAAAACACGACACGATAGGGCGATACACAAACACAGCACGGTGAATTCTAGACAAGGAACCGACAGGACAGGAACGGAACACAAAGGAAGAAATAGGGACTCTAATCAGGGGAAAGGATCGGGAACAGGTGTGGGAAGACTAAATGATTGATTAGGGGAATAGGAACAGCTGGGAGCAGGAACGGAACGATAGAGAGAAGAGAGAGCGAGAGAGTGAGAGAGGGAGGGGGAGAGAGAGGGATAGAAAGAGGGAAAGAACCTAATAAGACCAGCAGAGGGAAACGAATAGAATGGGAAGCACAGGGACAAGACAAGATAATAAATGACAAAACATGACAGTACCCCCCACTCACCGAGCGCCTCCTGGCGCACTCGAGAGGAATCCTGGCGGCAACGGAGGAAATCATCAATGAGTGAACGGTCCAGCACGTCCCGAGACGGAACCCAACTCCTCTCCTCAGGACCGTAACCCTCCCAATCCACTAAGTATTGGTGACCCCGTCCCGAGAACGCATGTCCATGATCTTATGTACCTTGTAAATAGGTGCGCTCTCGACAAGGACGGGAGGGGGAGGGAAGACGAACGGGGGTGCGAAGAAAGGGCTTGACACAGGAGACATGGAAGACAGGATGGACGCGACGAAGATGTCGCGGAAGAAGCAGTCGCACAGCGACAGGATTGACGACCTGGGAGACACGGAACGGACCAATGAACCGCGGAGTCAACTTACGAGAAGCTGTCGTAAGAGGAAGGTTGCGAGTGGAAAGCCACACTCTCTGGCCGCAACAATACCTTGGACTCTTAATCCTGCGTTTATTGGCGGCTCACAGTCTGTGCCCTGTAACGGCAAAGTGCAGACCTCACCCTCCTCCAGGTGCGCTCACAACGTTGGACAAACGCTGAGCGGAGGGAACGCTGGACTCGGCAAGCTGGGATGAGAACAGAGGAGGCTGGTAACCCAGACTACTCTGAAACGGAGATAACCCGGTAGCAGACGAAGGAAGCGAATTGTGAGCGTATTCTGCCCAGGGGAGCTGTTCTGCCCAAGACGCAGGGTTTCTGAAAGAAAGGCTGCGTAGTATGCGACCAATCGTCTGATTGGCCCTCTCTGCTTGACCGTTAGACTGGGGATGAAACCCGGAAGAGAGACTGACGGACGCACCAATCAAACGACAGAACTCCCTCCAAAACTGTGACGTGAATTGCGGGCCTCTGTCTGAAACGGCGTCTAACGGGAGGCCATGAATTCTGAATACATTCTCGATAATGATTTGTGCCGTCTCCTTAGCGGAAGGAAGTTTAGCGAGGGGAATGAAATGTGCCGCCTTAGAGAACCTATCGACAACCGTAAGAATCACAGTCTTCCCGCAGACAAAGGCAGACCGGTAATGAAGTCTAGGGCGATGTGAGACCATGGTCGAGAAGGAATGGGGAGCGGTCTGAGACGACCGGCAGGAGGAGAGTTACCCGACTTAGTCTGCGCGCAGTCCGAACAAGCAGCCACGAAACGGCGCGTGTCACGCTCCTGAGTCGGCCACCAAAAGCGCTGGCGAATAGACGCAAGAGTGCCTCGAACACCGGGATGACCAGCTAACTTGCAGAGTGAGCCCACTGAAGAACAGCCAGACGAGTGGAAACAGGAACGAAAAGGAGGTTACTAGGACAAGCGCGCTGGCGACGCAGTGTGCGTGAGTGCTTGCTTAACCTGTCTTTCAATTCCCCAGACTGTTAACCCGACAACACGCCCATAAGGAAGAATCCCCTCGGGATCAGTAGAAGCCACAGAAGAACTAAACAGACGGGATAAGGCATCAGGCTTGGTGTTCTTGCTACCCGGACGGTAAGAAATCACAAACTCGAAACGAGCGAAAAACAACGCCCAACGAGCTTGACGGACATTAAGTCGTTTGGCAGAACGGATGTACTCAAGGTTCTTATGGTCTGTCCAAACGACAAAAGGAACGGTCGCCCCTCCAACCACTGTCGCCATTCGCCTAGGGCTAAGCGGATGGCGAGCAGTTCACGGTTACCCACATCATAGTTGCGCTCAGATGGCGACAGGCGATGAGAAAAATAAGCGCAAGGATGAACCTTATCGTCAGACTGGAAGCGCTGGGATAGAATGGCTCCCACGCCTACCTCTGAAGCGTCAACCTCGACAATGAATTGTCTAGTGACGTCAGGAGTAACGAGGATAGGAGCGGACGTAAAACGTTCTTTTAGAAGATCAAAAGCTCCCTGGGCGGAACCGGACCACTTAAAACACGTCTTGACAGAAGTAAGAGCTGTGAGAGGGGCAGCAACTTGACCGAAATTACGAATGAAACGCCGATAGAAATTAGCGAAACCTAAAAAGCGCTGCAACTCGACACGTGACCTTGGAACGGGCCAATCACTGACAGCTTGACCTTAGCGGAATCCATCTGAATGCCTTCAGCGGAAATAACGGAACCGAGAAAAGTAACGGAGGAGACATGAAAAGAGCACTTCTCAGACTTTACGTAGAGACAATTCTCTAAAAGGCGCTGTAGAACACGTCGAACGTGCTGAACATGAATCTCGAGTGACGGAGAAAAAATCAGGATATCGTCAAGATAGACAAAAAACAAAGATGTTCAGCATGTCTCTCAGAACATCATTAACTAATGCCTGAAAAACAGCTGGCGCATTGGCGAGACCAAACGGCAGAACCCGGTACTCAAAATGCCCTAACGGAGTGTTAAACGCCCTTAGTAAAGCACCTGGCTCCCTGCAGAATCTCGAAGGCTGATGACATAAGGGGAAGCGGATAACGATTCTTAACCGTTATGTCATTCAGCCCTCGATAATCCACGCAGGGGCGCAGAGTACCGTCCTTCTTCTTAACAAAAAAGAACCCCGCCCCGGCCGGAGAGGAAGAAGGCACTATGGTACCGGCGTCAAGAGACACAGACAAATAATCCTCGAGAGCCTTACGTTCGGGAGCCGACAGAGAGTATAGTCTACCCCGAGGAGGAGTGGTCCCCGGAAGGAGATCAATACTACAATCATACGACCGGTGAGGAGGAAGGGAGTTGGCTCGGGACCGATTGAAGACCGTGCGCAGATCATGATATTCCTCCGGCACTCCTGTCAAATCGCCAGGTTCCTCCTGAGAAGTAGGGACAGAAGAAACGGGAGGGATGGCAGACATTAAACACTTCACATGACAAGAAACGTTCCAGGATAGGATAGAATTACTAGACCAATTAATAGAAGGATTATGACATACTAGCCAGGGATGACCCAAAACAACAGGTGTAAACGGTGAACGAAAAATCAAAAAAGAAATAGTCTCACTGTGGTTACCAGATACTGTGAGGGTTAAAGGTAGTGTCTCAAATCTGATACTGGGAAGATGACTACCATCTAAGGCGAACATGGGCGTAGGCTTCTCTAACTCTCTGAAAGGAATGTCATGTTTCCGAACCCATGCTTCGTCCATGAAACAACCCTCAGCCCCAGAGTCTATCAAGGCACTACATGTAGCACCGAACCGGTCCAGCGTAGATGGACCGACAAAGTAGTACAGGATCTTGATGGAGAGACTTGAGTAGTTGCGCTCACCTGTAGCCCTCCGCTTACAGATGAGCTCTGGCTTTACTGGACATGAATTAACAAAATGTCCAGCAACTCCGCAATAGAGGCACAGGCGGTTGGTGATCCTCCGTTCCCTCTCCTTAGTCGAGATGCGAATCCCTCCCAGCTGCATGGGCTCAGACTCTGAGCCAGAGGAGGGAGATGGTTGCGATGCGGAGCAGGAAACACCGTTGATGCGAGCTCTCTTCCACGAGCCCGGTGACGAAGATCTACCCGTCGTTCTATGCGGATGGCGAGAGCAATCAAAGAGTCCACATCTGAAGGAACCTCCCGGGAGAGAATCTCATCCTTAACCACTGCGTGGAGTCCCTCCAGAAAACGAGCGAGCAGCGCCGGCTCGTTCCACTCACTAGAGGCAGCAAGAGTGCGAAACTCAATAGAATAATCCGTTATGGACCGTTCACCTTGGCATAAGGAAGCCAGGGCCCTAGAAGCCTCCCTACCAAAAACTGAACGGTCAAAAACCCGAATCATCTCCTCTTTAAAGTTCTGGAACTTGTTAGAGCAATCAGCCCTTGCCTCCCAGATAGCTGTGCCCCATTCTCGAGCCCGGCCAGTAAGGAGTGAAATGACGTAAGCAACCCGAGCTCTCTCTCTAGAGTATGTGTTGGGTTGGAGAGAGAACACAATCTCACACTGCGTGAGAAAGGAGCGGCACTCAGTGGGCTGCCCGGAGTAGCAAGGTGGGTTATTAACCCTAGGTTCTGGAGGCTCGGCAGGCCAGGAAGTAACAGGTGGCACGAGACGTAGACTCTGGAACTGTCCAGAGAGGTCGGAAACCTGAGCGGCCAGGTTCTCCACGGCATGGCGAGCAGCAGACAATTCCTGCTCGTGTCTGCCGAGCATGGCTCCTTGGATCTCGACGGCAGTGTAACGAGCGTCTGAAGTCGCTGGGTCCATTCCTTGGTCGGTTCCTTCTGTCATGCAGGTGAAAGAGGACCCAAAAGCGACTTGGCGAAAACAGAGTCTTTAATCCAGTAAAGTAAATACAAACAAAAAACACAACTTTCACTCGAAATGACGAGGACAAACTGGAGACTCGATCTTGAACAGCAGGTGAACAGCAGGTTGCCTCGGGAAGGCACTTGAACCAGACAGACTCAGACACCTGCTCACCACGCAGCATCTGAGGAAAACACGACACGATAGGGCGATACACAAACACAGCACGGTGAATTCTAGACAAGGAACCGACAGGACAGGAACGGAACACAAAGGAAGAAATAGGGACTCTAATCAGGGGAAAGGATCGGGAACAGGTGTGGGAAGACTAAATGATTGATTAGGGGAATAGGAACAGCTGGGAGCAGGAACGGAACGATAGAGAGAAGAGAGAGCGAGAGAGTGAGAGAGGGAGGGGGAGAGAGAGGGATAGAAAGAGGGAAAGAACCTAATAAGACCAGCAGAGGGAAACGAATAGAATGGGAAGCACAGGGACAAGACAAGATAATAAATGACAAAACATGACAACGTCTCCTTCCTGAGCGGTATGATGCTGCATGGTCCCATGGTTTTATACTTGCATACTATTGTTTGTACACGTGGTACCATCAGGCGTTTGGACATTTCTCCAAATGATGAACCAGACTTATGGAGGTCTCCCTTTATTTTCTGAGGTCTTGACTGATTTATTTTGATTTTCCCATGATGTCAAGCAAAGAGGCACTGAGTTTGAAGGTAGGCCTTGAAATATATCCACAGATACACCCCCAATTGACTCAAATTATGTAAATGAGCCTTTCAGAAGCGTCTTAAGCAATGACACCATTTTCTGGAATTTTCCAAGCTGTTTAAAGGCACAGTCAACTTAGTGTATGTGAACTTCTGACCCACTGGAATTGTGATACAGTGAATTATAAGTGAAATAATCTGTCTGTAAACAATTGTTGGGAAAATTACTTGTTTCATGCACAAAGTAGATGTCCTAACTGGAGTGGTTAATGACTCCAACATAAGTGTATGTAAACTTCCAACTTCAACTGTACATTTAGGTATAGGTAAAGTGACTTTGCAGAGATAATAGACAGTGCGTAGCAGCAGTGAAAAAACAAATGGGGGGGGTGTCAAAGTAAATAGTCCGGGTTGCAATTTGATTCATTGTTCATCAGTCTTATGGCTTTAGGGTAGAAGCTGCTAAGGAGCCGTTTGGTCCTAGATTTGGTGCTCCGGTACCACTTGCCGTGCGGTAACAAAGAGAAGAGTCTATGACTTGGGTGACTGGAGTCTTTGACCATTTTTGGAGCCTTCCTCTGATACTGCCTAGTATATAGGTCCTGGATTGCAGGAAGCTTGGCCCCAGTGATGTACTGGGCTGTACGCACCACCCTCTGTAGCTCCTTACGGTCAGATGCAAACTGTGGGACTGTGTCCTACAAGCCTCGTAATAATCGCATAAAGTTATTTTAGAACACTTGCACACTGAACAAAAATATAAACTCAACATGCAACAATTTCAATGATTTTACTGAGTTACAGTTCATATGAGGATATCAGTCAATGAAATAAATTAATTACACCTATTCTATGGATTTCTATGGATTTCACATAACTGGGACACAGATATGCATCTGTTGGTCACAGATACTGTAAAAAAAGGTAGGAGCATGGTTCAGAAAACCAATCAGTGTCTGGTGTGACCAGACTGCTGCCGAACTGTTCGATGCAGAAAAGTACTGGATTAAGGTAACACAACAACAGAGTTTCGGACAGGAGATCAAACTACTGAAGGAAGGAAAAAGCCTAAACAATGACTGTAAAATCAGAGAACTGAAACCTTTCCTGGATAAACACGAACTACTCAGTGTAGGAGGAAGACTGCAACAGTCCAACTTCACATTCAGAGAGCAGCACCCATGGGTTCTGTCCAATAAGTCCAGATACTCAGAAATGCTGATACAGTACCACCATGAGAAGGTGATGCATTCTGGAGCAAGTGACACTCAGCACCCAACGTTACACAAGCGGGAAATGACACGCAGATGGAAGTACAGGCAGAGACTTGTGACCAGTTTATGGAACAGTTGGCGAAGAGACTACTTGCTGGATCTAAAGTCAGCACACCGCTGTGACACACCACAGCCCACCCCACTGAAGGTGATTGAAGAACTGTTTCCAGGCCGAGATGGCTTAGTTAGATCGTGTTCAGTTCGTACTGCTTCAGGGATTTTGTGGAGGAGACCTATTCAGTTGATATACTGCCTAGAGATCTAGATGAACACAATTATTCATCGGGGGGGAGGATGATGTAACTTTAATGTGTTAGAGTTAATGTTTAAGTTTATTCTTTGAGCTGTATCTGTAAATATACTTCTTTAGATTTATTTGCATATGTAATTGTATTGGGTTGTGTTGAATTACGCTTTTTGACTGCATGTCCCAGAATGCCTTGCGAGAATGAGTGATAACGCGCCAATTATGTGCAGTTGCTAGTGATTGTAGCTGACTTTCTGACAGCATCTTACCTGCATTGCTCTGTACCAAATTGTTGTTAAATGTAACGTAAACAAGTATTCTTACTAACAGAAGCTTTCGTATCAAAACCGACGTCCCGAGTCATTACTAAGAAGTTAGTTCATCTAATAGTCTATAACTATGGATATCCGTGTATGAACAACAGCATTTATTCACATAATAATGGGGTCAGATTGATGAACATAGTTTGTTAATATTCAACACAATTTTAACCTCAACTACACCTATGTCATCTAAATGCATTAGGAAAGTATTCAGGCCCCTTCCCTTTGTCAATACCGCATAATGACAAACAAAAACAGGTTTTTAGACATTTTTGCAAATGTATTAAAAACAGAAAACATATACCTTATTTATATAAGTATTCAGCCCCTTTGCTTGGAGACTTCAAAATTGAGCTCAGGAGCATCTTTTTTACATTGATCATCCTTGAAATGTTGCTACAACTTGATAGGAGTCCACCTGTGGTTAGTTCAATTGATTTTACATTATTTGGAAAGGCACACATCTGTCTATATAAGGTCCCACAGTTGACAGTGCATGTCAGAGCAAATACCAAGCCAAAGGAATTGTCCGTAGAGCTCTGAGACAGGATTGTGTCGGGCACAGATCTGCGGAAGGGTACGAAAACATATCTGCAGCATTGAAGGTCCTCAAGAACACAGTGGGCCCCATCATTCTTAAAAGGAAGAAGTTTCGAACCACCAAGAATCTTCCAAGAGCTGGCCGTCCGGCCAAACTGAGCAAACAGGGGAGAAGGGCCTTGGTCAGGGAGGTGACCAAGAACCCAATGGTCACTCTGAGAGAGGTCCAGAGTTCCTCTGTGGAGATTGTAGAACCTTCCAGAAGAACAACCATCTCTGCAGCACTCCAACAATCAGGCCTTTGTGGTAGAGTGGCCAGATGGAAACTACTCCTCAGCACATGACAGCCCACTTGGAGTTTGCCAAAAGGCACCTAAAGGATTCTTTGATCTGATGAAACAAAGATTGAACTCTTTGGCCTGAATGCCGACCGTCACGTCTGGAGGAAACCTGGCACCATCCCTACATTAAAGCATGGTGGTGGCAGCATCATGCTGTGGGGATGTTTTTCAGTGACAGGGACTGGGAGACGAGTCAGGATTGAGAGAAAGATGAACAAAGCAAAGTACAGAGAGATCCTTGATGAAGACCTGCTCCACTGTGCTCAGGACCTCAGAATAGGGTGCAGGTTCAACTTCCAACAGGACAACAACCATAAGCACACAGCCAAGACAACGCAGGAGTGTCTTCGGGACAAGTCTCTGAATGTCCTTGAGTGGCCCAGCCAGAGCCCGGACTAGAACCCGATCAAACAGCGCTGGTGAGACCTGAAATAGTTGTGCAGACACGCTCCTCATCCAACCTGACAGAGCTTGAGAGGATCTGTAGAGACGAATGGGAGAAACTCCCCAAATACAGGTGTGCCAAGCTTGTAACATCATACCCAAGAAAACTCTAGACTGTAATCACTGCCAAAGGTGCTTCAACAAAGTACTGAGTCAAGGGTCTGAATACTTATGTAAATGTGATTTCATTTTTGTATTTTTTTTAATACATTTGCAAACATTTCTAAAAGCCTGTTTTTGCTTTGTCATTATGGGGTATTGTGTGTAGATTGATTATTCTTTTTTGTAATCAAAATGTAGAAAAAGTCAAGGGGTCTGAATACTTTCCGAATGCATTGAATATCTTATATATATATATATATATTGAAATAAAATGAATTATTTGATTGAATGCTGTTTTACTGTGTTTGGTTTGTTAAATACCAGATTAACATGTTTCCCCACTGAGACTTTTCCCCACTAAATGTATCTATGAAGTGATCATATTCATGAATCTTAGGTTAAGTGTCATTTAAGTTGTGCAAACACACGCATGCACATGCACATACACAAACACACTCACTAACCAATACATAACCATAAGTGTTTTACCTCAAATGTATGTGTCACGCTAATGTATTTTAGATGAGAAGCACAGATGCTCAGCACCCGCTCACTATTTTTATCCTCAACATGAAAACATGGTTCATTTCTGGGATTGTTCCTGGCAGTGAATATCTTGAGTGGAGAGTTTTACATGGGCCTCCTGCCTGCCCTGTAGTGGCTCCTAAAATAGGCCAGGAGTGAAGGCTCTGGCTGAGAAACCCACACAGCACAAGACATCCTTGATTCTCACCCAGCCTAACGCCAACCCTGATGATTTAAATTATTACTAGGCATTAGTCTGAAGATGAAAAAAAAGGAAATCCACAAGCATCACAATGCCTAGTTTACAAAGGTTTTCCAGCACACAGCTTTGACATACTACAGTAGCTATGTTGGTCTATTGTATTTCAAACAATGTGTAGGCAGTTTGCTTAGGATTCAAACCTTCTCAAACAGCCTAATTTATACTCTTAGAGGAGGTGCCTCCACAATAAAGTGATTTGTTGTGTATGAATACAAAATAAATGATTGCATGCTTTCCACTTCACAATAAGACATTATCCCATTCCACTTTTACAAACTTGCTAAATTAGCTATATGAAAGTAAGCTTTGCTTTTATACACAACCATCAGGCTTGATTGTGTGAGCTTTTTTTGTGTTGTAGTCATTTATATGGTACCTGCCTACTGTTCTTTGCCATTTAAATTGACATTTATTTAAACCTTTATTTATGCAATATATTTCACAATAACATCCTTTTTTGGCCTGTGGGTGTGCAGCATAACAACAGGTGGCGATGTGTTGGACACATTCACTCATATAGATAGAGGTCTACAGAGCTTGGCTGCATTCCTGATTTCTGTAACCATTAGCTAATCGGTGTAATATTGACATCAGCTCAGAACCACTTGTTTTGCAAACATGGTCCTGTTTAATCAATTGCTGTGCTGATCAATTACAGTTCATTACCTCAGTCAAATGAATATGGAGCTTAAAGTTATGTTTGTGTTTGTATTTCTCTTTGCAGTAAAGATAGTGACACAATAGGCCTATATCTAAAAATACACACAGCCAACACACAATACCCCATAATGTTAAAGTGGAATTATATTTTTCAAATTGTTTACAATTTAATTGAAAATTAAAAGCTGAAATGTCTCGAGTCAATACGTTTTAAACCCCTTCGTTATGGCAAGCCCTCAATAAGGTCAAGAGTAAAAAATGTGCTTAACAAGTCAAATAATAAGTTGCATGGACTCACTCTGTGTGCAATAGTGTTTAACATGCTTTTTGAATGAATACCTCATCTCTGTACTCCACACTTACAATTATTATGTACTCTATGAGCTGTATCCTGCCATATTTATTTATTAATTTCACCTTTATTTAAAACCAGGTAGGCCAGTTGAGAACAAGTTCTCATTTACAACTGTGACCTGGCCAAGATAAAGCAAAGCAGTGCAACAAAAACAACACAGAGTTACACATAGGATAAACAAAGGTACAGTCAATAACACCATAGAAAAGTCTATATACAGTGTGTGCAAATGTAGTAAGATTAGGGAGGCAAGGCAATAAATAGGCCATAGTGGCAAAATAATTACAATTTAGCAATTAAACACTGGAGTGATAGATGTGCAGAAGATGAATGTGCAAGTAGAGATACTGGGGTGCAAAGGAGAAGAAAAATAATAATAACAACATGGGGATGAGGTAGTTGGGTGGGCTATTTACAGATGGGCTATGTACTGGTGAATGATCAGTAAGCTGCTCTGACAGCTGATGCTTAAAGTTAGTGAGGGAGATATAAGTCTCTAGCTTCAGTGATTTTTGCAATTCGTTCCAGTCATTGACAGCAGAGAACTGGAAGGAAAGGCGGCCAAAGGAGTTGTTGGCTTTGGGGGTGACCAGTGAAATATACCTGCTGGAGGGTGTGCAATGAATGGGTGCTGCTATGGTGACCAGTGACCTGATATAAGGTGGGGATTTACCTAGCAAAGACTTATAGATGACCTGGAGCCAGTGGGTTTGGCGACGAATATGAACGGAGGGCCAGCCAACGAGAGCATACAGGTCGTAGTGGTGGGTAGTATGTGGGGCTTTGGTGACAAAACGGATGGTACTGTGATAGACTACATCCAATTTGCTGGGTAGAGTGTTGGAGGCTATTTTGTAAATGGCATCACCGAAGGATCGGTAGGATAGTCAGTTTTTATTTATTTTTATTTCACCTTTATTTAACCAGGTAGGCAAGTTGAGAACAAGTTCTCATTTACAATTGCGACCTGGCCAAGATAAAGCAAAGCAGTTCGACAGATACAATGACACAGAGTTACACATGGAGTAAAACAAACATACAGTCAATAATACAGTATAAACAAGTCTATATACAATGTGAGCATATCAGGTGAGAAGGGAGGTAAAGGCAAAAAAGGCCATGGTGGCAAAGTAAATACAATATGGCAAGTAAAACACTGGAATGGTAGTTTTGCAATGGAAGAATGTGCAAAGTAGAAATAAAAATAATGGGGTGCAAAGGAGCAAAATAAATAAATAAATTAAATACAGTTGGGAAATAGGTAGTTGTTTGGGCTAAATTATAGGTGGGCTATGTACAGGTGAAGTAATCTGTAAGATGCTCTGACAGTTGGTGCTTAAAGCTAGTGAGGGAGATAAGTGTTTCCAGTTTCAGAGATTTTTGTAGTTCGTCCCAGTCATTGGCAGCAGAGAACTGGAAGGAGAGGCGGCCAAATAAAGAATTGGTTTTGGGGGTGACTAGAGAGATATACCTGCTGGAGCGTGTGCTACAGGTGGGAGATTCTATGGTGACCAGCGAGCTGAGATAAGGGGGGGGCTTTACCTAGCAGGGTCTTGTAGATGACATGGAGCCAGTGGGTTTGGCGATGAGTATGAAGCGAGGGCCAGCCAACGAGAGCGTACAGGTCGCAATGGTGGGTAGTATATGGGGCTTTGGGTGACAAAACGGATTGCACTGTGATAGACTGCATCCAATTTGTTGAGTAGGGTATTGGAGGCTATTTTGTAAATGACATCGCCAAAGTCGAGGATTGGTAGGATGGTCAGTTTTACAAGGGTATGTTTGGCAGCATGAGTGAAGGATGCTTTGTTGCGAAATAGGAAGCCAATTCTAGATTTAACTTTGGATTGGAGATGTTTGATATGGGTCTGGAAGGAGAGTTTACAGTCTAACCAGACACCTAAGTATTTGTAGTTGTCCACGTATTCTAAGTCAGAGCCGTCCAGAGTAGTGATGTTGGACAGGCGGGTAGGTGCAGGTAGCTATCGGTTGAAGAGCATGCATTTAGTTTTACTTGTATTTAAGAGCAGTTGGAGGCCACGGAAGGAGAGTTGTATGGCATTGAAGCTTGCCTGGAGGGTTGTTAACACAGTGTCCAAAGAAGGGCCGGAAGTATACAGAATGGTGTCGTCTGCGTAGAGGTGGATCAGGGACTCACCAGCAGCAAGAGCGACCTCATTGATGTATACAGAGAAGAGAGTCGGTCCAAGAATTGAACCCTGTGGCACCCCCATAGAGTTTTACGAGGGTCTGTTTGGCAGCATGAGTGAAATATGCTTTGTTGCGAAATAGGAAGCCGATTCTAGATTTAATTTTGGATTAGAGATGCTTAATGTGCATCTCGAAGGAGAGTTTACAGTCTAACCAGACACCTGGGTATTTTTAGTTGACCACATATTCTAAGTCAGAACCATCCAGAGTAGTGATGCTAGAAGGGCAGGCAGGTGCGGGCAGCGATCGGTTGAAGAGCATGCATTTAGTTTTACTTGCATTTAAGAGCAGTTGGTGGCCACGGAAGGAGGGTTCTATTGAATTGAAGCTCGTCTGGAGGTTTGTTAATACAGTGTCCAAAGAAGGGCCAAAAGTATATGGAATGGTGTCGTGTGTGTAGAGGTGGATCAGAGAATCACCAGCAGCAAGAGCATATCATTGATATATACAGAGAAAAGAGTCGGCCTGAGAATTTAACCCTGTGGCACACCCATAGAGACTGCCAGAGTTTCGAACAACAAGCTCTCCGATTTGACACACTGAACTCTGTCTGAGAAGTAGTTGGTGAACCGGGCGAGGAAGCAATTTGAGAAGCCAAGACTATTGAGTCTGCCGATAAGAATGCAGTGATTGACAGAGTTGAAAGCCTTGGCCAGGTCAATGAAGACGGCTGCAGAGTACTGTCTTTTATCGTTGGCGGTTATGATATTATTTAGGACCTTGAGCGTGGCTGAGGAGCATCCAGGACAAGCTCGGAAACCAGATTGCATAGTGGAGAAGGTACGGTGGGATTCAAAATGGTCGGTGATCTTTGGCTTTCAAAGATTTAAGAAAGGCAGGGCAGGATGGATATAGGTCTATAACAGTTTGGGTCTAGAGTGTCTCCCCCTTTGAAGAGGGGGATGACCGCGGCAGCTTTCCAATCTTTGGGCGATCTCAGAAAATACAAAACCATTTTGGCGGATCATTTTAGACGTAGAAGGTCCAGATTGTCTAGCCCAGCTGATTCGTAGGGATCCAGATTTTGCAGCTCTTTCAGAACATCAGCTGTCTGGATTTGGGTGAAGGAGAAGCGGGGGTTGGGGGCGGGGCTTGGGCAAGTTTCAGGGGGTGCTGAGATGTTGGCCGGGGTAGGGGTAGCCAGGTGGAAAGCATGGCCAGCCGTAGAAAAATGCTTATTGAAATGATCGATTATTGTGGATTTATCCGTGGTGACAGTGTTTCCTATCCTCAGTGCAGTGGGCAGCTGGGAGGAGGTGCTCTTATTCTCCATGGACTTTACAGTGTCCCAACAGTTTTTGGATTTAGTGCTACAGGAGGCAAATTTCTGACAGATTACCAGGACGTGTACTCAGAGCATGCGCTGACCAACTGGCAAGTGTCTTCACAGACATGTTCAACCTCTCCCTGTCTGAGTCTGTAATACCAACATAGTTCAAGCAGACCACCATAGTCCCTGTGCCCAAGAACACAAAGGTAACCTGCCTAAATGACTACTCACCCATTTCACCTCTGTAGCCATGAAATGCTTTGAAAGGCTGGTCATGGCTCACATCAACACCATTATCCCAGAAACCCTAGACCCACTCCAATTTGCATACCACCCCAACAGATCCACAGATGATGCAATCTCTATTGTACTCCACACTGCCCTTTCCCACCTGGACAAAATAAACACCTATGTGAGAATGCTATTCATTGACTACAGCTCAGCATTCAACACCATAGGGCCCTCAAAGCTTGTCACTAATCTAAGGACCCTGGGACTAATCACCTCCCTCTGTAACTGGATCCTGGACTTCCTGACGGCCCGCCCCCAGGTGTTAAGGGTAGGTAACAACACATCTGCCACACTGATCCTCAACATCCTGTACTCCTTGTTCACTCATTACTGCATGGCCAGGCACGACTCCAACACCATCATTAAGTTTGCAACAGTTGTAGGCCTGCTCTTTAATCATTTGTTATTCTTATCTCTTACTTTTTTGTAGGTATTCTCTTAAAACTGCATGGTTGGTTAAGGGCTTGTAAGCATTTCACTGTAAGGTCTGTTGTATTCGGCGCATGTGACAAATAACATTTGATTTTATTTCATCTGTAAGGTCCATCAGTCAAGCAGTGAATTTCAAACACAGATTCAACCAGGAAGGTTTTCCAATACCTATACAATACACCATCACTATAATATAATATATGCCATTTAGCAGACGCTTTTATCCAAAGCGACTTACAGTCATGTGTGCATACATTCTACGTATGGGTGGTCCCGGGGATCGAACCCACTACCCTGGCGTTACAAGCGCTCTACCAACTGAGCTACAGAAGGATGCTCTACCAACTGAGCTACAGAAGGATCACACTACAAAGATACAGGCTAGTTGCCGGAGAGGAAGGAAACCACGAAGCGATTTCACCATGAGACCAACGGTGACTTTAAAACAGTTACACAGTTTAATGGCTGTGATTAGAGAAAATACTTAAATCTACTTGAACATCTATGGCAAGACCTGAAAATGGTTGTCTAGCAGTGACTACCAATTTGACAGATCTTGAAGAATTTTGAAAATAATATGTTGCAAATGTTGTAAATGTTGCACAATCCAGGTTTCTACAAAGTATTGACTCAGGGGTGTGAATATTTATGTAAATTAAGAATTTCTGTATTTCATTTTCAATAAATTAGCCAACATTTCTAAAACCATATTGTCACTTTGTCATTATGGGTTATTGTGTAGATAGGTGAGAAAACAAATCTATTTAATCCATTTTGAATTAAAAACGGTTTTATAACTCATTGACTTTTGTAGGTCTTAGCTCAGCCTCTGAATTTCATACTATTTTACTGCTTGTTTCTAGCCTAAAGCGTTGCAAAGTTATGCATCATTATACATTGCTTATCAGGCTTTGGGGTCCACACCACTGTTTGGGTATCCGTGGCTAGTTAGCTTGCTAGCTAACTGGCATTAGGCCGTGCGCTAGCTAACTGTCGAGGTCAGCTGTTATCTGTCTCCAACTAACTAGATAGCTAGCTAGCTAATGACCGAAGTCATCTGTGTAAACATCTTCCTTAACCAAACATAGCTAGCTTTCTGATCCTGTTTGTTAGCTAGTTGCTAGCGGTCATCTGAGTGGTGTTAGCTAGCTAACATTAGTTGCTGGAGTTTAGAGAAGCTAACCAAAAAAACAAAACATTCATTAGCTATTGTATCTAATCAATAAAACAGCTCACTAATGGCAACCAACCCATTCTTCAGATCTGAAACTTATCTGTGTACATTTATTGATTAACCTCAGCTGGAAAGCCACAATAGCTAATTATCTACAGTACTGTCTGTCCTTCACATCCGCATCTGATGGATGTCTCACTGTCTGTCTGCAGCTGCTGCTGCGTTGTCGAGCAACCAAGGTGCTTTGGACCCAATTTTAGAACTCTGGGATTAGACTGAAAAAGATATTAGCATCGTCAGAAATGCTACAAAAAAGTAGCACATTGGTGGTTCTTAATAGGCATGTGAGAGCAAACATTAAAAACTGAATAAAAACTGTTGCACCTACAAACTTATTCAGTCCGACAAATGCTAAGTCTAATGGTCACCTTATAGTCGCTATAGTCTCATTTTCATCCGACGTCTAGAATTTGAGCTAGTTGGGTGAAGAAAATTCTCTGACACTCAAATGCTAACGACTCTGTTAACAATCTGATATGTGGTTCTTGGGAAAGGCCAAACGGATCATGAAGAGAGGCAGGAGTGTGTTGTGTACCGCCAATCAAGTTGATTTGCAAAGTTTCATTGACATTTGAGTTATATTAGCTTAGATGTAATGGTGGGAAGACTTAAATTTAACATTGAGCATCAATCTATGTATAATATAGTCACGTGACTATAATCAGTGATGTGATTGGCCACACATACTTATGCACGCGTGCACATGTGAACGTAAGCACAGATGTTAACATACAGATGTAGGATCTTATTTAACCAGTTTCATCTCATGGGTAAAGGAATTGATTATTCTCAAAAAAGTTATCATTTCAAACTGGACATTTGTTTTGATAGGCTACAGTAGGCTATAGTTTAGGTCAGGGGTTCACAAACCTTTTTGGCCCATGACCCCATTTTGATATCTGAAAATTATAAGTTATAAGTTATAAAAAAATATCAGAAACTTTGAACATTCCACGGAGCACCATTAAATCCATTATTAGAAAATGGAAAGAATGCGGCACCACAACAAACCTGCCAATAGAGGGCTGCCCACCAAAACGCATGGACCAGGCAAGGAGGGCATTAATCAGAGAGGCAACAAAGAGACCAAAGATAACCCTGAAGGAGCTGTAAAACTCCACAGCGGAGACTGGAGTATCTGTCTACTTTAAGCCGTACACTCCAGAGCTGAGCTTTATGGAAGAGTGGCCACACCTCTCATAATCCCGAGAACACCATTCATCATGCTGTGGGGATGTTTTTCATCGAAAGGGACTGGGAAACTGGTCTGAATTGAAGGAATGGTGGATGGTGCTAAATACAGGGAAATTCTCGGGGGAAACCTGTTTCAGTCTTCCAGAGTTTTGAGTCTGGAACGGAGGTTCACCTTCCAGCAGGACAATGACTCCAAGCATACTGCTAAAGCAACACTCGAGTGGTTGTTAAGGGGAAACATTTAAATGTCTAAAATCCAATTGAGAATCTGTGGTATGACTTAAAGATTTCTGTACACTAGCAGAACCCATCCAACTTGAAGGAGCTGGAGCAGTTGTGCCTTGAAGAATGGGCAGAAATCCCAGTGGCTAAATGTGCCAGGTTTATAGACATACCCCAAGATACTTGCAGCTGTAATTGCTTGCAAAGGGTGGCTCTACAAAGTATTGACATTGGGGGGGTGAATAGTTATGCATGCTCAAGTTTTCTATTTTTTGGACTTATTTATAGTTTTTTTTCACAATGAAAAATATTTAGCATCTTCAAAGTGGTAGGCATTTTGTAAAAATCAAATGATAGAAAATAGGAAAAATGCCACGGGGGTGAATACTTTCACAAGCCACTGTCCTAATGAGATCCCTGTGCTTGATGCATGTCTCGTCAGAGCTTCTCAAAGACAGGGTACGAGGTCGAGAGTGTGTACCTCATCTCTGCTGTTACATCCAACCTCGAGATTTGGTTTTAATGCAGACGAGAGCACTGAATCCAGCTTCACACAGACATGAGCTGGTGAAGGGTACCATGAGTTCTATGGTACTTTCAAGACAACTGGGAAAAATATGAGATGAAATCATGACATTGGTGATCTTCAGGTCAGAAAGGTGGAGCTTTAGAAAGATGACCATTCAAGGATGACCGTTCAAGGCGATTTTTCAGTCGGAGCTCTTTTCTTTAACGAGTTCCCAGTTGTCTAGTACGCACTGAAGTCAGAAGTCTGAGATTTTGGAGTTCCTGGTTGTTTTGAACAGGGCATTAATGCTCAGAGGGAGACGGCAGGGTATATTCCCTTTGAGTCAGGAACAACAACTCCTCCGTAGTGACCAGTGAATGCGTTGTCAGCAGCATTTGGTCAAATGACAGCTCGATCAGTTGTTCGTTTTCCCATAACGGCATGTCAACTGAGCCAGGATAACAGTCAAACGGATTGGGAAGTAGGCCCCAAAGTGCTCTTCCAACTGTTGGAATTGAACATTCATCACTTGTGTGGGACACTTACTGATGCTGTTATCTGTTGTTTTATTTTAATTACACAGAATGTCAACAAAGTCTGTTTTCTTTACATCCATTGTGAATGAGAACAGTTCCTCTCTCAATGTGAAAGGTCTTTCCATAACTCCCCCTCAATAACCACCAAGGCTCAGTGTGAAATAGAACATTGTCATGTTTTAATCCCATATCGCCACATAGTTTTCGAATAGGCGTGCGTGCAATGGATGTGGTTTGATGTAGTTTACAAATTAAATGAACAACTGCAGTATATCTCCGAGTTGTGTGCTCAGCTCTTTTACCGCCAGTTGCTCTTGGTGTATCATACAATGCATCCATATGGCAGAGGGAGACACATTCATAACTAGAGTGCAGAGGCCTGCCTGCCGTCACATGATAGATGGACCCCATCTGTGCAAAAGCCCACCATTCGATCCCATATCCCATATGGAATCTGTTTTCTGTCAATATAGCCACGCAGCACGCTTGAACATCCTGTATGCCGTTCATCACTAGCGGTGCGTGGGTAAAATCACTGGGGAATTCAATCCCCCTCCCCCCCTCATTAAAACCTATGGGTTGTGAATTACGTTGTTTGCTCTATAACCTGTTAGTTCATATGCCTTGCGACCGTGATATATAGGCCTAAAGGCCAAGACAATAAGAAGACAGAGAGGAAGAATCAATTCAACCACACCTTTGTTTTATCACAAAACCGGATAGCAACCTCTGTTGTTCTAGGCTACCTGGCTAAAATGCTTGCTCGCTAGCTTCCATTCATGGGCAATGTTAGCAAGTTAACATTAGCCTAAAGCGAAACAAAAGTCAATGCATGGGCATCTCAGCCCTCACAGTTAATGTCCATTTGGAGAGTGTGACGACCCTCCCACTCTGACGGCCGTACTCTTTCTCTTTGCTCTTGTTTTTCTTATTAGCATGTCGGCGGGTGGAGCTGGGAGGGTCGTCAGCGACATGGGACACACCTGGGCCCGGGTGCGTCTCGGGATAAATACACCTCTTCCCCATTCGTTCAGGAGACTCTCCATGCAGACACACTTAGATTTTGGTTGTGGCATTTTTGTGGCTGTTTTTTGTTTGTTGCTTTGGCACCTTTCAACACCCCTCATTATCACATTTATGCACGCAACCACTCACTTACACAAAAAAAAACCATTGTTAATTGTATTCACATTACTTCAGTTAATAAATATATTTTTGTTATTCCTTATCTCCACGTTGTCTCCTTTTTATTACGGACTTCGAGACTTTCTGTGACAAGAGCATAAGCTAGGGAGTTGATAGCAATAACAAATGATTTGTTTAACAGTGTTATCTGACAAAGATATTGATGTGAGTTTCTTTGCCTCTGCCTCCCCACACATTGTTTTTACCATATAAATTAAGTCCGGTAACATCAAAGTCTGCAATAGTGTGTGGTTTCAGAGTGTAGTGGTGTGTCGTGTCTTTGGCCATGCCGGATTAAGTGATATTACCTGATTACCTGATTGAGCTAATCATGTAAATGTAATTAACTAGAAAGTCAGGGCACCACGAAATAATATTTATAGAGCTGTTATCTTCCGAATAAACTCTTAAAGACCTAGTAATATTTTACATCAATAGCAGTCAATATTAATCGTCACCTTATTTCAGTCTCATCTGAAAGTTATAAATGATTGGTTATCTTCACGAACCCTGGCTAACAAGTTGAATCAGAAATACAAAATTGGGTTTAATTATTTATTTACTAAATATCTTAATTAATTACACAGAATTACATATACACAGAAGGAATCATACCTTGATTACAAATTATGTTCTAAAGGAAAACGTCCCTAGCGGACGGAGCAGATATGACAGCTGGTTACACAAAGGAAAGTGGGTTGGGTTTGAGTGAAAGAGCGGGAAGACTGAAGAACAAAGGGAGAAGCTGTGCTATCGTAAATACAATATCCTATGCATTCTAAAATACCACCCATTTGGAAAAGGAAAATACAATACATATTTACTCTGAGCTGCGCTTCAATAGGTTGGTGGTAGATGGATGGCCGTGTTGCCCAACAGAGTCCTTTGTCCTTTGAAGAGTGGTGAACTGGGAACGTTGTAGTGTCATCGTTGGGTGGTAGAAGGGATACTCTGGTTCATTTCCCCCAACCTTCTGATGTTCCCAGAATCTCTATGTTAACCAAGGGATTTTCAATAGTCACATCAGTAGGGTAGAGAGAGGAAAAGGGGGGGAGAGGTATTTATGACTGTCATAAATCTTCCCCCAGGCCAGCGTCATGACAGGTGGGATTGATTAAAGTGCAACGGTCAAGTGCTGCCTTTTCCCATGGTCTAAGGGCGCTCTCTGGTTGATTTTTATCTTTTAGATTTGAATAACTTTCACTTAGATTTTTAAGCTTAACCACGTGGATTTTTAGATACAAAGACAATATTATAATATTCAGTACCTGTCAAAAAATGTGTACACAACTGCGCATACCATGTTCAACATTGTAGAATAATAGTGAAGACATCAAAACGATGAAATAACACATATGGAATCATGTGGTAACCAAAAGTGTTAAGCAAATCAACATATATTTGAGCGATTCCTCAAGGTAGCCTCCTTTGCCTTGATGACAGCTTTGCACACTCTTGGCATTTCCTCAACCAGCTTAACCTGGAATGCTTTTCCAACAGTCTTGATGGAGTTCCCACATATCCTGAGCACTTGTTGGCTGCTTTTCCTTAACTCTGCAGTCCAACTCATCTTAAACAATCTCAAGTGTGTTAAGGTTGGGTGATTGTGGAGGTCAGGTCATCTGATGCATCACTCCATTACTCTCCTTTTTGATCAAATAGCCCTTACACAGCCTGGAGATGTTGGGTCATTGTCCTGTTGAAAAATAAATGATAGTCCCACTAAGCGCAAACCAGATGGGAGGGTGTATAGCTGCAGAATGCTGTGGTAGACATGCTGGTTAAGTGTGCCTTGAATTATAAATAAATCACAGACATTGTCACCAGCAAAGCACCCCAACACCATCACCATCACACCTAGTAGTGGTTTCTTTGCAGCAATTCAACCATGAAGGCCTAATTCACAGTCTACTCTGAACAGTTGATGTTCAGATGTGTCTGTTACTTGAAATCTGCGAAGCATTTATATGGGCTGGAACTTCTAAGGCTGGTAACTCTAATGAACGTATCCTCTGCAGCAGAGGTAACTGGGTCTTCCTTTCCTGTGGCTGTCCTCATGAGAGCCAGTTTCATCATAGCCCTTGATGGTTTTTGCGACTGCACTTGAAGAAACTTGAAAAGTTTTAGACATTTTCTGGATTGACTGACCATCTTGTCTTGATGTAATTATGAACTGCAATTTCTCTTTGCTTATTTGAGCTGTTCTTACCATAATATGGACTTTACCAAATAGGGCTATCTTACTATACCACCCCTACCTTGTCACAACACAACTGATTGACTCAAATACATTAAGAAGGAAAGAAATTCCACAAATGTACTTTTAACAAGGCACACCTTTTAATTGAAATGCATTCCAGGTGACTACCTCATCAAGCGTGGCTACTTTGAAAAATCTCAAATGTAAAATATATTTTGATTTGTTTAACACTTTTTTTGGTTACTACATGATTCCATGTGTTATTTTTTTAGTTTTGATGTCTTCACTATTATTCTACAATGTATAAAATAGTACAAATAAAGAAAAACCCTGGAATGAGTAGGTGTGTCCAAACTTTTGACTGGTACTGTATATATTTTTTTGTAGTTATTTGTCCCCTCAGGATTTTGGGAATCTTCCCCCATTTTCATATCAGGCACATGGGGTTGCGATCCCTAGTTCTGGGAATTGCTGGTTTAGATGTAGCCTTCAGCTAAACTTGTATGTTATAGTCGAGACCAATATCTATCTTGTGTTATTAAGCTATATAAAAACAACGGTTGTTGAGGTGTATGGCAGTATTTCTGGTAATTTTATGGTACATTTGAATGTCACAGTAGTAGGACCTACAGTAGCAGTAAATTCATTCTGTCTGGTGATTTAGCAATTTAATAAATGACAGAGAAAGAGAACTGCAGGTTTTCATTTAATTGATGTAAATGACGAGGCTCTTTTCATTTTCCAGCAATGCAGGAATATTCTCATCGACATCTGTGGGGTCAAATTAAGATATTATATCTGTACACACACACACACACACACACGCACACACACACACACACACACACACACACACACACACACACACACACACACACACACACACACACACACACACACACACACACACACACACACACACACACACACACACAACACTACTCCTTGGATTACTGTGCACAAATGCTACTCTGCTGGGGTTCCAGTCAACTGAGTCTCTGGCCCTGGCAACTGTCTCACACACGCATAGGCACATGCACACACACACGTTTCACCCAGAATAGGGCTGGCTTTTAGTCATGTGTGGGAGCATCACATGGTCTGTTTTTAGAGTAAATTATCTCCCGGGCTGGTTGGGCATGCACACACACACACACACTGGTTGGTTGGGCATGCACACACACACACACACTGGTTGGTTGGGCATGCACACACACACACACACTGGTTGGTTGGGCATGCACACACACATACACACTGGTTGGTTGGGCATGCACACACACACACACTGGTTGGTTGGGCATGCACACACACACACACTGGTTGGTTGGGCATGCACACACACACACACACACACACTGGTTGGTTGGGCATGCACACACACACACACTGGTTGGTTGGGCATGCACACACACACACACACTGGTTGGTTGGGCATTCACACACACACACACACACTGGTTGGTTGGGCATGCACACACACACACACACTGGTTGGTTGGGCATGCACACACACACTGGTTGGTTAGGCATGCACACACACACACACTGGTTGGTTGGGCATTCACACACACACACACACTGGTTGGTTGGGCATGCACACACACACACACTGGTTGGTTGGGCATGCACACACACACACACACTGGTTGGTTGGGCATGCACACACACACGCACACTGGTTGGGCATGCACACACACACACACACTGGTTGGGTGGGCATGCACACACACACACTGGTTGGTTGGGCATGCACACACACTGGTTGGGTGGGCATGCACACACACACACACTGGTTGGGTGGGCATGCACTCACACACACACTGGTTGGGTGGGCATGCACACACACACACACTGGTTGGGTGGGCATGCACTCACACACACACTGGTTGGTTGGGCATGCACACACACACACACTGGTTGGTTGGGCATGCACTCACACACACACTGGTTGGGTGGGCATGCACACACACACACACACTGGTTGGGTGGGCATGCACTCACACACACACTGGTTGGTTGGGCATGCACACACACACACACACACTGGTTGGGTGGGCATGGGGGCGTGGCCACCAGTGAATGTGAATCCTAAAGAAGGAGCCCTGTTTTCTCTGTAATGGAAGCTGCACATTCAGAGATGATAAATTACGACCCAGAATCACATCACACACACACACATATGGCTGACTCAGCAGGGAAATACTACGAAATAAATCACACATCTTTTTCATTTAACCACTTCCTTACAGAATTCAATCTCTACTCTCACAAGACATACTCTGTGTGGGCAATACAGGGTCAGGAGTTTGCTGGTGGATGGGTTTGCAGGTCACCCAACTACCTTCACAACCACTGGAATGCTACAAGTGTCTGTAGCATGCATGTAGACAGGACTCAGTAGTGTTCCCTACAGACAGGCAGGTAAGCAGGTACACTCTTAGGAAAAAGTGTTCCAAAGTGTTCTTTGGCCGTTCCCATAGGAGAACCCTTTTTGGTTCAAGGTAGAAGCCTTTTGGGTTCCAGGTAGAACCCTCTGTAGAAAGGGCTCTACATGGAACCCAAAACGGTTCTCACTGGAAGCAAAAAGGGTTCTTCAAAGGGGTCTCCTATGGGGTCAGCCAAAGAACCCGTTAAGGTTCTAGATAGCACCTTTTTTCTGAGTTTAGACAGGTGTCAGTAGTGTTCTCTATTCATTGGTTGCATGTTTCGTTACAATATTGTTTTGAACATTCGTTTTGGACTAATGCCCGACTGAGCATTTTACTCAATGTATCGTCAATTAGCGCTGATGAAGATTTAAGACCACCGGATTTGAGCTAGCTAACATTAGCATTGCTAGCTGTTTTTGATAATCTTTGCAAGCTAATGACAACATTGCCATTGACGACATGATAATGCTGACAAAGTTGTTTCCTACTAAATATTTGACTACTTTAGCAATGTCATCGTATTTCCAGGCACTATAGAGTCGTTTAGATGCAAAATGAGTTAGCCTCCATCCAGAAGGCTGGGCTTATCACCACTTTAGGACACCACTATTTGGGGGGGGGGTTCCTGAGTGGCACAGCGGTCTAAGGCACAGCATCTCAGTGCTGGAGACGTTATTACAGACCCTGGTTCGATTTCAGGCTGTATCACAACCAGCCATGATTGGGCGTCCCATAGGGTGACGCATAATTGCCCAGCGCTGTCCGGGTTAGGGTTTGGTATAAAGAACAATATCTAATCAAATATGGTGCCGCCGGCAGAGGGCGGAGTTAGAACATTCATAACAAATGTATAGAGTAATAGACAGGTAGACAGGTGTCAGTAGTGTTCTCTACAGACAGGCATGTAGACAGGTAGACAGGTGTCAGTAGAGTTCTCTACAGACAGGCATGTAGACAGGTAGACAGGTGTCAGTAGTGTTCTCTACAGACAGGCATGTAGACAGGTAGACAGGTGTCAGTAGTGTTCTCTACAGACAGGCATGTAGACAGGTGTCAGTAGTGTTCCCTACAGACAGGCAGGTAGACAGGTGTCAGTAGTGTTCCCTAGAGACAGGCAGGTAGACAGGTGTCAGTAGTGTTCCCTACAGACAGGCATGTAGACAGGTGTCAGTAGTGTTCTCTACAGACAGGCATGTAGACAGGTAGACAGGTGTCAGTAGCGTTCCCTACAGACAGGCATGTAGACAGGTAGACAGGTGTCAGTAGTGTTCTCTACAGACAGGCATGTAGACAGGTAGACAGGTGTCAGTAGTGTTCCCTACAGACAGGCATGTAGAAAGGTGGACAGGTGTCAGTAGTGTTCTCTACAGACAGGCAGGTAGACAGATGTCAGTAGTGTTCCCTACAGACAGGCATGCAGACAGGTAGACAGGTGTCAGTTGTGTTCCCTACAGACAGGCATGTAGACAGGTAGACAGGTGTCAGTAGTGTTCCCTACAGACAGGCATGTAGACAGGTAGACAGGTGTCAGTAGTGTTCTCTACAGACAGGCAGGTAGACAGATGTCAGTAGTGTTCCCTACAGACAAGCAGGTAGACAGGTAGACAGGTGTCAGTAGAGTTCTCTACAGACAGGCATGTAGACAGGTAGACAGGTGTCAGTAGTGTTCTCTACAGACAGGCATGTAGACAGGTAGACAGATGTCAATAGTGTTCCCTACAGACAGGCAGGTAGACAGATGTCAATAGTGTTCCCTACAGACAAGCAGGTAGACAGGTAGACAGGTGTCAGTAGAGTTCTCTACAGACAGGCATGTAGACAGGTAGACAGGTGTCAGTAGTGTTCTCTACAGACAGGCATGTAGACAGGTAGACAGGTGTCAGTAGTGTTCTCTACAGACAGGCATGTAGACAGGTGTCAGTAGTGTTCCCTACAGACAGGCAGGTAGACAGGTGTCAGTAGTGTTCCCTAGAGACAGGCAGGTAGACAGGTGTCAGTAGTGTTCCCTACAGACAGGCATGTAGACAGGTGTCAGTAGTGTTCTCTACAGACAGGCATGTAGACAGGTAGACAGGTGTCAGTAGCGTTCCCTACAGACAGGCATGTAGACAGGTAGACAGGTGTCAGTAGTGTTCTCTACAGACAGGCATGTAGACAGGTAGACAGGTGTCAGTAGTGT
This sequence comes from Oncorhynchus gorbuscha, assembly GCF_021184085.1. Lineage (NCBI taxonomy): Eukaryota > Metazoa > Chordata > Actinopteri > Salmoniformes > Salmonidae > Oncorhynchus > Oncorhynchus gorbuscha. Next base: position 38,221,084 of record NC_060175.1, on the reverse strand, counting down.
TCCCTACAGACAGGCATGTAGAAAGGTGGACAGGTGTCAGTAGTGTTCTCTACAGACAGGCAGGTAGACAGATGTCAGTAGTGTTCCCTACAGACAGGCATGCAGACAGGTAGACAGGTGTCAGTTGTGTTCCCTACAGACAGGCATGTAGACAGGTAGACAGGTGTCAGTAGTGTTCCCTACAGACAGGCATGTAGACAGGTAGACAGGTGTCAGTAGTGTTCTCTACAGACAGGCAGGTAGACAGATGTCAGTAGTGTTCCCTACAGACAGGCATGTAGACAGGTAGACAGGTGTCAGTAGTGTTCCCTACAGACAGGCATGTAGACAGGTAGACAGGTGTCAGTAGTGTTCTCTACAGACAGGCAGGTAGACAGATGTCAGTAGTGTTCCCTACAGACAGGCATGCAGACAGGTAGACAGGTGTCAGTTGTGTTCCCTACAGACAGGCATGTAGACAGGTAGACAGGTGTCAGTAGTGTTCCCTACAGACAGGCATGTAGACAGGTAGACAGGTGTCAGTAGTGTTCTCTACAGACAGGCAGGTAGACAGATGTCAGTAGTGTTCCCTACAGACAGGCAGGTAGACAGATGTCAGTAGTGTTCCCTACAGACAAGCAGGTAGACAGATGTCAATAGTGTTCCCTACAGACAGGCAGGTAGACAGATGTCAATAGTGTTCCCTACAGACAAGCAGGTAGACAGATGTCAGTAGTGTTCCCTACAGACAGGCAGGTAGACAGGTGTCAGTAGTGTTCCTACAGACAGGTATGCAGACAGGTGTCAGTAGTGTTCCCTACTGACAGGTGTATGAGCAGGCCCAGACCCCTTCTACTCCCAGGGTGGCTCTCTGGAAACTCTCCCATCGTTGAGCAAGTTCCACTAATCCTCTACTACTACACACCCAATCTGTGTGTGTGTGCATCTGTGTGTATGTGAGTGAGAGAGGACCATTGGGATTTCCCTCTAATTTATTCAGTATTTGTATGGGGCAGGGGGTCAGGCGTGAGGGAAGTGAGTATGTCTGGGTGTTTGTTTGTGTGTGAGTGTGTGAGTGTGTGTGTGTGTGTGTGTGTGTGAGTGAGTGAGTGAGTGAGTGAGTGAGTGAGTGAGTGAGTGAGTGAGTGAGTGAGTGAGTGAGTGAGTGAGTGAGTGAGTGAGTGAGTGAGTGAGTGAGTGAGTGAGTGAGTGAGAGAGGGTCCGCTCACCAACCAAGAATTCACAAAATTGGGCAAACACCACATTGAGACTGCATGCAGAATTCTGTAAAAAATATCCTCCTGTGTACAACGTAAAACACCAAATAGAGCATGCAGAGCAGAATTAGGCCGATAGCCGCTAATGATCAAAATCCAGAAAAGAGTTGTTAAATTATACAACCACCTAAAAGGAAGAGATTCCCAAACCTTCCATAACAAAGCCAACACCTACAGAGAAATGAACCTAGAGAAGAGTCCCTTAAGCAAGCTGGTCCTGGGGCTCTGTTCACAAACACAAACAGACCCAAAAGAGCCCCAGGACAGCAACACAATTAGACCCAACCAAATCATGAGAAAACAAAAAGATAATTACTTGACATTATGGAAAGGATTTACAAAAATACAAAGCAAACTAGAATGCTATTTGAGAGTACACAGTGGCAGAATACCTGACCACCGTGACTGACTCAAACTTAGATGTTGAAAGAGAGAGTAGATCTAATTAGATGCTGTGAACTGTGAGGGTGTGAAGTTACCTCTCTCTTTGTCTCTTCTCTTCTCCTTATTTCTCATTTTCTTTGATGCTGAGCACTGGAGGAAAGAGACCTAGAGATTGCTGTAGTGGGAGGAGAGGACAAATTGTCTCTGTTTCACCTACAGTAGACACACACTCAGCACCCTTCACCCTGTTTGATCAGACAAGCAGAAGATTGGTCATCTGGGGATGAGAGACAGAGGACAGAGGGGGATGTACTGGCATTGCTCAGCACCTGGCGTAGGGGCGGGGTGCTTCAGTTCATCACACTATAGGTTTCATCAGAACATCAACAGTATTCTGTCCTTAGAACAATCTCTCACAGTCTCACTTCGTCCATGTTCTCCAAACATCACATTTTGAGTTTTTGACACCCTGGGTTAATTCCTGCTGCTCTGCATCGTTCCATTTCTCCATTTCAAAGTTAAGGGTTAAGTTTAGGCACTCATTCCAAATGGTTACAGTAAGGGTTAAGTTTAGGCACTCATTCCAAATGGTTACGGTAAGGGTTAAGTTTAGGCACTCATTCCAAATGGTTACAGTAAGGGTTAAGTTTAGGCACTCATTCCAAATGGTTACGGTAAGGGTTAAGGTTTGGGATAGGGTCTCCTGGACTGGGATCAATATACAACCTTGTAATCCAGAGTCGTGGGATTATACCCGTCCTCCATCCCCATCCACAACGCTGTTCCAAAACCCAAGCCTACTTGATGGTAATAGTGCTCACTGTTGCCCCTTGCTGGTTTTGAAGGCATTTCCCGACGTCCTCTGGACATGGATAGACATCCAATCTCATCCAATCTCCCTGGTTCTATCTTTTGTTATTAAAGGTCCATTGCAGCTGTTTTTAGCTCAATATTATATCATGTCTGAATAACGATTAAGTACCTACTGTGATTGTTTTCAATTAAAATGGTCATAAAGACACTCAAATGTTTTTTTTTTTTAAAGCAATTTCTCAAGCAAGAACTTTTCTAGGACTGATAATGGCAGGACTTAAAACTAGCTGATAATGGCAGAGAGGTTTGGAACTCTCTTTTTTATTGGTCTATTAACTAACTTACCGCCTGGTGATGTCACAAGCCAGGCCAGGTCCTAGAAGGCCAGAAAAGAACAGAACAGGATTCTTCTATAAGGTTCTGGACTCACACGGAGGGCCTCTGGCTTCATTCATAGAAAGTGGTATGTGTGTGTGTGTGTGTGTGTGTGTGTGTGTGTGTGTGTGTGTGTGTGTGTGTGTGTGTGTGTGTGTGTGTGTGTGTGTGTGTGTGTGTGTGTGTGTGTGTGTGTGTGTGTGTGTGTGTGTGTGTGTGTGTGTGTGTGTGTGTGTGTGTGTGTGTGTGTGTGTGTGTGTGTGTGTGTGTGTGTGTGTGTGTGTGTGTGTGTGTGTGTGTGTGTGTGTGTGTGTGTGTGTGTGTGTGTGTGTGTGTGTGTGTGTGTGTGTGTGTGTGTGTGTGTGTGTGTGTGTGTGTGTGTGTGTGTGTGTGTGTCCCAGTCCTCTAACTCATATTACCTCTGACAAGCTGTCTGCTACAGAGATCACCTTCTATTAAGGGAAACTCTGGGGAACTGGAGAAAGTGCAATAAAACATAGCAATAATAATATACACAGCAAGTGGGCAGAGACGGGGTAGAAGACTAGGAGAGTATATTATACAACCCCTCTAGGATTTGGGGATTCGAATCAAATTGTACTTGTCACATGCGCCGAACACAACAGGTGAACACAACCTTACAGTGAAATGCTTACTTACAAGCCCTTAACCAACGTTGCAGTTTTAAGAAAAATACCTAAAAAAAGAATAAAGAAAAGTAACAAATCATTAAAGAGCAGCAATAAAATAACAATAGCGAGGCTATATGCAGGAGGTGCTGGTGCAGAGTCAATGTGCGGGGGCACCGGTTAGTCGAGGTAATTGAGGTAATACGTACATGTAGGTACAGCTATTAATGTGACTATACATAGATAATAGCAGAGAGTAGCAGCAGTGTAAAAGAGGGGAGGGGAGGCAATGCAAATAGTCTGGGTGGCCTATTTGCAATTGTTTTTGAGCAAAATCAACAAATCTGCATATTATGTGAAGGCTTGCAAGTTCTAAAATCACCACACTGTTACCACACAACGTTCAAATCATCGCATAAAACTGACCGATCAACACTACAAAAAGAGGGCTCAAAAATGTTGAGTAACTGTTGTTTAACAGCCCGTTGCCAAGCTAGCTAGCTAACATTGCCATTAGTAAGCGATCTCGTCCTGCTTATCGGCATTTTGGAGATGAACCACTAAACTAACTAACTAGACCTCATCATAGATTCAGCAACATGTCAATTGTGAAGACCCGGACAGTTTTGAAATCATTATTTGGTGAATTTGCCGCCAGCTAATGACATGTAGCAAATATTTATTCCCATTTGTTTTCAGGGACAAGAGGGCACCTGATTCCGTTTCAGTCCATTGATTATATTGGGTTGGCAGGAGAAAACAGTTCATCCCAAATGGTTTGGAGGTAAGATATGCTTTAAAAAATTACAACATCTGATGAAAATTTGGGGAAATGTAGCCAACTGTGTTCTGTTCATTCTAGGCTTGTAAACTCGCACAATTGCCCTTATTTTAGCACCCCAAAAACATAATACTTCCAGATCAACTGTAATGTCAATACCATTGTAAAGCACAATTTCTCCCCTTTCCAACAGAATCAATTGCATGAACTAAACGCTGCCCGTTTCTGCATAATTCAAGCAGGCAATGAGATCCATAGGGTCATTATAAAAAAAAATGGTGGGTGGGGAAGCGAAACAAATGCGTGATAGTGAGAAGGAGAGATGTTGTGTGGGAAAATTGCTTTTTTTTCACTCGATCTATCCAACTTATCACCTTATCGCCTCTAAAATGTAAATAAAACACTATAAAGAGTTTATATAATGTGTCATTACATACCTATTTGAAGGTTTGTGTCGAATTTGAATCGGGTTTTTAGGGCGGTGCTAAAGTGATCTTAGAAGTAAACAGCTGCTTTGAGAATGATGATCGCATGCAATGATGACGCAAAAAATGACTAGGTATTCCCCCCTTACCCCGTCACTGTCCATTTCTTGTTTTTAAAGGATGAGAGAAGTGCTACACCTGGTGGAGAGAGAGTGAGACAGAAATAGTTGCTTTATGCAGCAGTACGTTATGGCATGATACGTCACGATGTAACGGAGATTCAGTGTTTTTCAACTTTTCTCCAATACTATAGAGCCATTACCATGTCGATCAACGCTTGAATAGAAACCTAGTTCCCACCCCCGATTTTTCGCTATAGTCCCATTAGTTTTCTTTGTAGCCTCATTTGAATGTTGCACATTTGTACGGAATGGGGTGAGTTTACGTTAGCCAGACAACTTATTTGTCCATTCTGTTAATGAGTCTGTTTAGCAACCTTGCTTGCTAGTTAGCAGTGTCTATTAACATAAACTTAACAGTAGCTAACTTTCTCTTGTCACTTTCCCTTCCCCAATTGTGTGCACTATTGTGTTTGGCGTTACTAATTAAAATGAGAAGTTATTCTACTCTTACTGTAAACAACAGAACAAGCCTGAAAAATTATTCAAAACTGTTAACAAAACAATTGCACATGAATAAAGAAAGGTAGTTGTGGTTCAACGACTTGAACCAGCACTGAAATTTGAGCAGTGAGGTTAATTTCTTCCCCCTTGTGTCTGCTTGTTCCAGGTTGAAGAACATCTCACCCTGACACCCTGCAGATGTAAAGAACTTGTCTGGAACCTGACAGTCACCAGGATAATTACCATATCTCAGGATATTATTTAGGAGTGTGCAATATCACAATGTTAGATAGAAATAGATTCACCCATGTTATTGTTTATCATCCAGATTTGTCAGGACATTGTCATTTATGAAGCTCATTCTAAAATACAGATGTGATTTCTGTCCCAGGGGATTTCACTGTGTGCAAGTCTTCAACCTAGATCACAATGAATTGAAATGAGCTTTTAGTAAAGGGCTGGAACAAAATCTTGTAAACTGCTGTCCTGTGTATAAACCAAACCTGTGGCGGCCACAAGTACATTTGTTCTCATGTACTGAACAAGCTTATGAATGTTGGAGGTTCATCTCCCTGGCCCTCATTTGCGAAGGACTTATTTTCTACAATGGCCTGTGTTTTAAGGACTCATGCACAGATACAGGAAAACTGCTAAAAAATGTTAACATTTATTAAAAATGACAAGTATCTCCACGTTTCAGATTTTGAGGCTTGGGCACCTGGTGCCTGATGTTAATTTGTCTAAACCCCTGCAAGGAAAGACAAAGGCATCAATATTACAATGCTGTATTCATTTCATTGAATATATATTCTTGTTTGATTTGCATTTGTATAATTATATTGGACATGTTATCCTTTATCACATGCCAGTATTTGTATCCAATGCATTTAGCTTACATTAGGATGAAGTAGCCTAGGCCTTCTAATCTAGTTAGATCGCTTCGTATCTCCTTTCAATATTAGTTGTCAAAGAATATAAAACCATATTATGTTGAACATTGATGTCATTAAATAACATGCACGGGTGTGATATGTCTATGAATGAATCCAAATCTAAACCTACTCGCAGAAAAAATATTAGCAACTCTAATGCAATATTAGTTTCACAGTGAGACGTCACTATTCTGGCTAATAATCATTCTTAAACTATCTACATTTTTGATCCTGTATCATGCATGCAAGCTTACCTGTCATGTCCACAATGATGGAGCAGCAGACCAAGCAATATGTGAGAGGAGGACCCCATGCCGTAGGATAATTATGCTGGTCTGTGTCAGCTACATTCATTAACAGGCACTGAGGAGATCAATTATGTTACTTCTTATTCGTGTCAGATATCTTCCTGTTGGGATAGTTCCATTTTGGGAATTGCTAGCACTAGTTGTTCATACTGCTACAGTGGCTACAATGTAAACAAACGTCTCGTGCTCGGTGGAATGTGAATGCCGTTGTCATGTGATGTTGCCTTCAAATGTCCTGCAAAAGTGTTACCTACTAAGGTAGGCAGCTTTGGAGGCAGGTAGACAGCAGGCAGCTGCCTTTGGATTGGGACACAGCCTTTGTCAGTCTGTGTTTGTATGTGTGCACTGTGTGGGTGGGGAGGTGAATATTACAGTGTGTCAGACTGTGTTTGTATGTGTGCACTGTGTGGGTGGGGAGGTGAATATTACAGTGTGTCAGACTGCGTCTGTATGTGTGCACTGTGTGGGTGGGGAGGTGAATATTACAGTGTGTCAGACTGTGTTTGTATGTGTGCACTGTGTGGGTGGGGAGGTGAATATTACAGTGTGTCAGACTGCGTCTGTATGTGTGCACTGTGTGGGTGGGGAGGTGAATATTACAGTGTGTCAGACTGCGTCTGTATGTGTGCACTGTGTGGGTGGGGAGGTGAATATTACAGTGTGTCAGACTGCGTCTGTATGTGTGCACTGTGTGGGTGGGGAGGTGAATATTACAGTGTGTCAGACTGCGTCTGTATGTGTGCACTGTGTGGGTGGGGAGGTGAATATTACAGTGTGTCCGAGTGTGAGTGTATGCGTGTGTATAAGTGGTGTTGAAGGGGTGGATGGGGTTGTTTACACTCCTGCGCCCTTGGTCCCATTCGTCCCTCTCTCCCAGCATGCTCCAGGTGTCCCCCCACTTTGTAATTTCCCATGATGCCACGGTCAGCTCCCTGTATGATTAACACACACACAAGCACATATGTGTGCTTATGCTTGTGTGTGTGTGTGTCTCTGTGTGCGTGCCTGTGTCTGTGTCTGTGTGTACTGCACTGTGAATAAACAAAATGGTAGGACTTTACATTACAGCACAGAATTAATCTGGTCATTTGACCAGATTATGGTGTTTTAGCTAAAACTATGTGTGACTTAATTCAATGTCTGAAAAGCAGTGACAACTAAGACATGGGATCTAGTTACCACCTCAGCAATATAAAGCATTTAGCATTACGCAGGTGTGACCCATTGGGCACAGATGCCAATGCAATGTCTATTCCACGTTGATTCAACATTATTTCAGTGAAATGACATGGAAACAACGTGTGTGCCCAGTGGGGGGGTGCATGTGTGTGTTTGTGTGTTTATGTGCGCGCACGTGTTTGCATATACGTGCGGTGAGTGCATGTGTGTGTTCAAACGTGCACGTGTTTGTGTGTGTGTGTGTGGTCAGAAGGAATGCACAGGGTGCAGTAATTGAGCGATAAGATCAGTGCGGATGGCTGAGGTGCTGACAGACACTCAGGAGGAGATGAGGCCTGAGAGCGAGAGAGAGAGAGGTGGGAGAGAGACAGAGAGACAGAGAGAGGGGGGAGCGAGAGAGAGAGACAGAGAGAGGGGGGAGAGAGAGAGAGAGAGAGAGAGAGAGAGAGAGAGAGAGAGAGAGAGAGAGAGAGAGAGAGAGAGAGAGAGAGAGAGAGACAGAGAGAGGGGGAGCGACAGAGAGAGAGACAGAGAGAGGGGAGAGAGAGAGAGAGAGAGAGAGAGAGAGAGAGAGAGAGAGAGAGAGAGAGAGAGAGAGAGAGAGAGAGAGAGAGAGGGGAGAGAGACAGAGAGACAGAGAGAGGGGGGAGCGAGAGAGAGAGAGAAGACAATGAAGGGGAGAGAGAAAAGAGGAGCGAGACAGATGGACAGTTGTTGCACCCTGATAGTGGTGTGGTTATTGACAGTTTTGTTGAGGACACAGGATATCCTGCTGGTACCAGAACACCTGAAACCTGTGGTGCTGTGGGGCTACTGGCCCTATGGCTGAGGCAGCACTGAAAACCTCTGCAACCCCTGCTCCCCAAACTTCACCACTCATAAAGCGTCAACCTTAACAAGTATATAAGTTTGTATTGCTTCAGTTACTTGTGTGTGAGTGAAAGGTGACACCAGAGAGTGGAGGTGCTGTAACTCTGCTCTAATGCTTCTCTCCATCACACTCTCCTTCCCTGTTCGCCCCCCCTTCGGAATGTTGGGGAACTCAATCTTTCCTAGGATCCATATTCCTCAGGAACCCCCAGATGGAGCCCAGCCATCACCATGGAAATGGGAATAGCGGATGTGAGAATGGGGATAGTGATTTTTGAGTGGGGGTAATGAATGTGGGATATATTCACAGGGGGATGCTAAAAGAAAGGGTTTTACTATGGAGCTGCACAATTCCCTACTTAAAAGACCCATAGCAGCAGTCATGTGTGTCTGTGTGTGTGTGTGTGTGTGTGTGTGTGTGTGTGTGTGTGTGTGTGTGTGTGTGTGTGTGTGTGTGTGTGTGTGTGTGTGTGTGTGTGTGTGTGTGCGTGCGTGCGTGCGTGCGTGCGTGCGTGCGTGCGTGCGTGCGTGCGTGCGTGCGTGCGTGCGTGCGTGCGTGCGTGTGTGTGTGTGTGCATGCAAGTCCTGTGGGGGTGCTATGTTTAATAAGGCCTGGGTCAGTGCGATGAGGGGTTATGAAACCCAACGTGTGGTTGCCATGTTCTCAGATTGGAACATATTCATGTTCTAGACACGTTTCATTGGACATTGCAAGAACATTCATGTGTCCAGTTTTCTGAAGGTTCGGAGAATATTCCATCAACGTTCTACCAAACGTACACAGAACATGGTTGCATGTCTCAGAATATAAGATATTTTTCTTGACTTGTTTCATGGGAACAGTGCAAGAACAATTCTCTCCTTAGAATTGTTAGCTGGGGAAGGAGGTACTGTGAGGACTTGACCTGGGAAGAAAGGAGGGAGGAATGGAGGGGTAAGGGGGAGAGAGGGAGGGAGGGGTCAGACAGGAGGGAGAAAGGGATGAAGGAGGGAGGTGGGTGTAAATTGGTAGGAAGCAGGCAGGGGGAATGTTGGTCTTAATCCGTCTCCTCAGAGCTCAAGCTCAGGTGTCTGTGTGTCTGAATGGGCCTGTGTCACTCTGAGTATCACAGCACACACACACACACACACACACACACACACACACACACACACACACACACACACACACACACACACACACACACACACACACACACACACACACACACACACACACACACACACACACTCGACTACCAGAGAAAGGGAGAGAGGAGAAAGTTGGAGAGAGAGAGGGAGAAAGAAAGCGATTGGGAGATAGGGTTGAGAGGCAGTGTGTTGGTGGCTTTCTGAGCATTCATAATGCTTCTTGTCTCTTTAGATCTTTGTGTCTTTCTATATTTGTGTGTGTGTGTGTGTGTGTGTGTGTGTGTGTGTGTGTGTGTGTGTGTGTGTGTGTGTGTGTGTGTGTGTGTGTGTGTGTGTGTGTGTGTGTGTGTGTGTGTGTGTGTGTGTGTGTGTGTGTGTGTGTGTGTGTGTGTTTCTCTCTCCCTCTCTCTGGTCTGTCCTTCCTCACAGGCATCTCAAAACAGAGCAAGAGACAATTAGTATTGAATTAGTTTTCCTCCTTTCCTTCCCCCTCCCTCCCTCCATCCCTCTCTCCTCTCCCCCTCTCCCTCCCTGTGGGTCTCTAAGTGTGATTCCAGGCTGACAGTAATGTGCCTTTGGCGTGTTGTCATAATACCAGAGACCCAAACAAGTCATAACACACACACCGCAAATGCAGGGGGAGAGGGGAAAGGGAGAGGGGAGAGGGGAAAAGGGAGAGGGGAGAGGGGAAAAGGGAGAGGGGAGAGGGGGACGAGATGGAGGAGGACAAGGGTCTGGAAGGAGCTGTTCCTCTGTTCCTCTAATGAGTATTTGGTACATGGGCTTGGAGACTGTGCTGGGTCTTGTATACTAAAGGTTAGAGAAAGACCAACTGGAAAGATCACACTCACCAAATTCCCAGCGAGAAACCTAACCCCACCCTCCATCCCAACCCCTCTCTCTGTGTGGTGTGTTACTAATTACACTAGTGCTGTCTACAAAACAGCTCCCTCATTTTTCACCTGCAGACACTTACATTCTTACCTGACACACACACACACACACACACACACACACACACACACACACACACACACACACACACACACACACACACACACACACACACACACACACACACACACACACACACACACACACACACACACACACACACACACATTGCTGTCTCCCCTCTCCACTGCCTCTCCCTCCCTCTCTCTGTAACTCTAGTCTGATGGAGTGATATCTATCTGATCCTAAACCAGTCTCAGGTGTCCCTCAGCAACACTCACAACACATCAGTCATCCCTAAACCTGCCCCCAGCCCCAAAAAAACACACACACATGTCAATACCTTAACCAACCAAGAAAACACTGGATTGGTTAACACTAGAAAGGAAAGCAAGATGAAGCAGTGATGTACACACATTTTAGGGGGATTCCCTGGAGCTGGTTGGACCACACACACACGCACACAAACACACACACTAAGGAGAAAGGAGAGCGCAGACCTAACTAATGTGCGATCCAGTTCAAGTCTCTGGCGGAGACAGAGCTTTATTTTCCCATTTTTAAGAACATTGTTGTGCCCTTTTCTGAGAATATGAAGACACTACCATAAGGTTGGTCAATACTATTCAGCATTCCAGTCAACAGGTCTGGAGGTTGTAGAAGCTGTAGATGGAGGGTTTGGGGAGAAATTGTGTCTGAGTGAAACAGTGCCTGCGGGTCTATCAGGGGGGTCTGAGAGGGGGCAGACAGGTAATTCCATCCTGGACCCTCATAGTGACCCCAAAACACAGACCCCTGCCTCAGGCTGCAGAGGACCCAAAACACACACACACATTCACTCTCCATCCTACCCTTTAGAGAAGAGACACACCACGAAAACGAACACACACAAGTGGCATAACACCTTCAAAGATTCTAAGGACGTTACCATCAACCATCGACATCACTGCACAATTGGCTAGCATAGACTAGAACTAGGTTATCATGCTGAAGTGTTTTTCATTCCAATGAATGTGCTGACTCAGAGCCTGTCTGGGATTGTTAACGGTTCTCATCACCACAGTTTAGACTAAAAGGAGCAGAGAGCTGGCGGACAAGAGGGGTCAAAACATTTTATACAAATTAGAAACTGATTATTGGAATAGATGTCACCATCAAGATCTCATGGTTTTACCAATTTGACTTCAGATTCTGACATTTATCCCTCTTTCTCCAAACGTCAACTTTCGAAATTGCTTCAAACATAAAATGCCAAAGTGTTTTTGACAGCTTGGGTTAAGTCCTAAGTGTCATGTTTTGTCTTATATCATCTTGTCATTTTGCTTTTCCTTCTGTTCGTTTCCCCCTGCTGGTCTTATTAGGTTCGTTCCCTTTTTCTATCCCTCTCTCTCCCCCTCCCTCTCTCTCCTCTCTCTATCGTTCCGTTCCTGCTCCCAGCTGTTCCTATTCCCCTAATCATCATTTAGTCTTCCCACACCTGTTCCCGATCCTTTCCCCTGATTAGAGTCCCTATTTATTCCTTTGTGTTCCGTTCCTGTCCCGTCGGTTCCTTGTATTGTATTCACCATGCTGTGATTGCGTTTCGCCCTGTCCTGTCGTGTTTTTGCTGTGATTGTGTATCGCCCTGTCCTGTCGTGTTTTTTTTGCCTTCATCAGATGCCGCGTGTGAGCAGGTGTCTCTGTCGACTACGGCCTGCGCCTACCCGGCGACCTGCAGTCTGTGGCCGCTTCTCCAGTTATTTCCCCTCTACAAGTCTAGAGGATTTCTGTTATTCCCTGTTTGGACTTAAATAAACTCTGTTTCTGTTAAGTCGCTTTTGGGTCCTCTTTCACCTGCATGACAGAAGGAACCGACCAAGGAATGGACCCAGCGACTTCAGACGCTCGTTACACTGCCGTCAAGATCCAAGGAGCTATGCTCGGCAGACACGAGCAGGAATTGTCTGCTGCTCGCCATGCCGTGGAGAACCTGGCCGCTCAGGTTTCCGACCTCTCTGGACAGTTCCAGAGTCTACGTCTCGTGCCACCTGTTACTTCCTGGCCTGCCGAGTCTCCAGAACCTAGGGTTAATAACCCACCTTGCTACTCCGGGCAGCCCACTGAGTGCCGCTCCTTTCTCACGCAGTGTGAGATTGTGTTCTCTCTCCAACCCAACACATACTCTAGAGAGAGAGCTCGGGTTGCTTACGTCATTTCACTCCTTACTGGCCGGGCTCGAGAATGGGGCACAGCTATCTGGGAGGCAAGGGCTGATTGCTCTAACAAGTTCCAGAACTTTAAAGAGGAGATGATTCGGGTTTTTGACCGTTCAGTTTTTGGTAGGGAGGCTTCTAGGGCCCTGGCTTCATTATGCCAAGGTGAACGGTCCATAACGGATTATTCTATTGAGTTTCGCACTCTTGCTGCCTCTAGTGAGTGGAACGAGCCGGCGCTGCTCGCTCGTTTTCTGGAGGGACTCCACGCAGTGGTTAAGGATGAGATTCTCTCCCGGGAGGTTCCTTCAGATGTGGACTCTTTGATTGCTCTCGCCATCCGCATAGAACGACGGGTAGATCTTCGTCACCGGGCTCGTGGAAGAGAGCTCGCATCAACGGTGTTTCCCTGCTCCGCATCACAACCATCTCCCTCCTCTGGCTTTGAGACTGAGCCCATGCAGCTGGGAGGGATTCGCATCTCGACTAAGGAGAGGGAACGGAGGATCACCAACCGCCTGTGCCTCTATTGCGGAGTTGCTGGACATTTTGTTAATTCATGTCCAGTAAGAGGCCAGAGCCCATCAGTAAGCGGAGGGCTACTGGTGAGCGCTACTACTCAGGTCTCTTCATCTAGATCTTGTACTACTATGTCGGTCCATCTACGCTGGACCGGTTCGGGTGCTACATGCAGTGCCTTGATTGACTCTGGGGCTGAGGGTTGTTTCATGGACGAAGCATGGGTTCGGAAACATAACATTCCTTTCAGACCGTTAGACAAGCCTACGCCCATGTTTGCCTTAGATGGTAGTCATCTTCCCAGTATCAGATTTGAGACACTACCTTTAACCCTCACAGTATCTGGTAACCACAGTGAGACTATTTCTTTTTTGATTTTCCGTTCACCGTTTACACCTGTTGTTTTGGGTCATCCCTGGCTAGTATGTCATAATCCTTCTATTAATTGGTCTAGTAATTCTATCCTATCCTGGAACGTTTCTTGTCATGTGAAGTGTTTAATGTCTGCCATCCCTCCCGTTTCTTCTGTCCCTACTTCTCAGGAGGAACCTGGCGATTTGACAGGAGTGCCGGAGGAATATCATGATCTGCGCACGGTCTTCAGTCGGTCCCGAGCCAACTCCCTTCCTCCTCACCGGTCGTATGATTGTAGTATTGATCTCCTTCCGGGGACCACTCCTCCTCGAGGTAGACTATACTCTCTGTCGGCTCCCGAACGTAAGGCTCTCGAGGATTATTTATCTGTGTCTCTTGACGCCGGTACCATAGTGCCTTCTTCTTCTCCGGCCGGGGCGGGGTTCTTTTTTGTTAAGAAGAAGGACGGTACTCTGCGCCCCTGCGTGGATTATCGAGGGCTGAATGACATAACGGTTAAGAATCGTTATCCGCTTCCCCTTATGTCATCAGCCTTCGAGATTCTGCAGGGAGCCAGGTGCTTTACTGTTGGACCTTCGTAACGCTTACCATCTCGTGCGCATCAGAGAGGGGGACGAGTGGAAAACGGCGTTTAACACTCCGTTAGGGCATTTTGAGTACCGGGTTCTGCCGTTCGGTCTCGCCAATGCGCCAGCTGTTTTTCAGGCATTAGTTAATGATGTTCTGAGAGACATGCTGAACATTTTTGTTTTTGTCTATCTTGACGATATCCTGATTTTTCTCCGTCACTCGAGATTCATGTTCAGCACGTTCGACGTGTTCTACAGCGCCTTTTAGAGAATTGTCTCTACGTAAAGGCTGAGAAGTGCTCTTTTCATGTCTCCTCCGTTACTTTTCTCGGTTCCGTTATTTCCGCTGAAGGCATTCAGATGGATTCCGCTAAGGTCCAAGCTGTCAGTGATTGGCCCGTTCCAAGGTCACGTGTCGAGTTGCAGCGCTTTTTAGGTTTCGCTAATTTCTATCGGCGTTTCATTCGTAATTTCGGTCAAGTTGCTGCCCCTCTCACAGCTCTTACTTCTGTCAAGACGTGTTTTAAGTGGTCCGGTTCCGCCCAGGGAGCTTTTGATCTTCTAAAAGAACGTTTTACGTCCGCTCCTATCCTCGTTACTCCTGACGTCACTAGACAATTCATTGTCGAGGTTGACGCTTCAGAGGTAGGCGTGGGAGCCATTCTATCCCAGCGCTTCCAGTCTGACGATAAGGTTCATCCTTGCGCTTATTTTTCTCATCGCCTGTCGCCATCTGAGCGCAACTATGATGTGGGTAACCGTGAACTGCTCGCCATCCGCTTAGCCCTAGGCGAATGGCGACAGTGGTTGGAGGGGGCGACCGTTCCTTTTGTCGTTTGGACAGACCATAAGAACCTTGAGTACATCCGTTCTGCCAAACGACTTAATGCCCGTCAAGCTCGTTGGGCGTTGTTTTTCGCTCGTTTCGAGTTTGTGATTTCTTACCGTCCGGGTAGCAAGAACACCAAGCCTGATGCCTTATCCCGTCTGTTTAGTTCTTCTGTGGCTTCTACTGATCTCGAGGGATTCTTCCTTATGGGCGTGTTGTCGGGTTGACAGTCTGGGAATTGAAAGACAGGTTAAGCAAGCACTCACGCACACTGCGTCGCAGTAACCTCCTTTTCGTTCCTGTTTCCACTCGTCTGGCTGTTCTTCAGTGGGCTCACTCTGCCAAGTTAGCTGGTCATCCCGGTGTTCGAGGCACTCTTGCGTCTATTCGCCAGCGCTTTTGGTGGCCGACTCAGGAGCGTGACACGCGCCGTTTCGTGGCTGCGTGTTCAGACTGCGCGCAGAAGAAGTCTGGTAATTTTTTTTTCTGCTTCTGCTCCTGGTCTTGCTGGGTCTCAGTCTGTTCCCTGCCATCGCATCTCTCCTGTTCTTGTCCCTGCCCTTGCTGTGTCTCAGTCTGTCCCTAGTTCTCATTTTTTTTTTTAGAGTAGTACCCTAGTTTCCCTTTTATCGTTTTTTCGTTACGGTCCTGAGGAGAGGAGTTGGGTTCTTTCTCGGGACGTGCTGGACCGTTTGATCTATGATTTCCTCCGTTGCCGCCAGTGTTCCTCCTCGAGAGCGCCAGGAGGCGCTTGAGTGGGGGGTACTGTCATGTTTTGTCTTATATCATCTTGTCATTTTGCTTTTCCTTCTGTTCGTTTCCCCCTGCTGGTCTTATTAGGTTCGTTCCCTTTTTCTATCCCTCTCTCTCCCCCTCCCTCTCTCTCCTCTCTCTATCGTTCCGTTCCTGCTCCCAGCTGTTCCTATTCCCCTAATCATCATTTAGTCTTCCCACACCTGTTCCCGATCCTTTCCCCTGATTAGAGTCCCTATTTATTCCTTTGTGTTCCGTTCCTGTCCCGTCGGTTCCTTGTATTGTATTCACCATGCTGTGATTGCGTTTCGCCCTGTCCTGTCGTGTTTTTGCTGTGATTGTGTATCGCCCTGTCCTGTCGTGTTTTTTTTGCCTTCATCAGATGCCGCGTGTGAGCAGGTGTCTCTGTCGACTACGGCCTGCGCCTACCCGGAGCGACCTGCAGTCTGTGGCCGCTTCTCCAGTTATTTCCCCTCTACAAGTCTAGAGGATTTCTGTTATTCCCTGTTTGGACTTAAATAAACTCTGTTTCTGTTAAGTCGCTTTTGGGTCCTCTTTCACCTGCATGACACTAAGGTTTTGAATAGGGTTCAAACATAAAATGCCAAAGTGTTTTTGACAGCTTGGGTTAAGTCCTAAGGTTTTGAATAGGGTTCAAACATTCCGTTTAGGTATTCATTCCAAATGGTTAAGTTAAGGGTTAAGGTTTGGGATAGGGTTCAAACAAAAAAAGAAACATGTGTGTCTACCACTGGGATTGACCACACAAACTCCTGACCCAGAGACATGGGATTAAGCCTATCCCAGTCCACAATACCCTAGCAAAACCCAAGTTTACTTGATGGTAATATCGCTCACTGTTGCCCCTAGTGGCTGGTTTTGACATTTTATCAAACATTTTGAAGTCAATCTTGAGAGATCTGCCTGGATGTCACACTCTGGCCCACCTCCACCTCCACGTTTACTCTCACACTGCAGAGAAGGATGACGTTTCCCCTTGATACTGATCTACGGTCAGTTTGTTGATTTCACCCTGATTGTCAAAGCGAGTGTACGCTGATCCTAGATACAGTAACTGCCTAATGGCATGGCAACTTCTATGTGTGTGTGTGTGTGTGTGTGTGTGTGTGTGTGTGTGTGTGTGTGTGTGTGTGTGTGTGTGTGTGTGTGTGTGTGTGTGTGTGTGTGTGTGTGTGTGTGTGTGTGTGTGTGTGTGTGTGTGTGTGTGTGTGTGTGTGTGTGTGTGTGTGTGTGCCTGCATGCCTGTTTGCCTGCCTGTGTGTGATGTGTGAGTGTGTGTGTGGGTGTGGCTGGTGAGTGAGAGGGCTACTGAGGTTTTACCATTAAACTCTTCTGTCAGTCAGACTCTTGGCTGGTATGATTTTATTGGCTCCTTGTTGTTTTAAGTGATGGTTGTTTTAATCCCTGACTCTCACTCTTCAGATGATGTGTTAAGTAAGCCCCATGCAGAAAGCGTGCGCGTATGCGTGTGCGTGTGCGTGTGCGTGTGTGTGTGTGTTAAGTCCCATACAGGGAGCATTGGAGTTAGTTTAGCTTGGCGTGGAATGCTGAAATGAAAATGGTAGAAGAACAAAATAAGCTGAACAATTAACACAGCCAGAGCTCCTGTACGCCTGTCAGAACCAATCACAGTTAACAGAGAACAATATGGGAGCTCAATTACACTAGAGGGAATGAGGGTGGGAGGGGGAATGAGAATGGGCGAGAAAGAGAGAGCAAGGAGAGAAATGGAGAGAGAAGGGGGAAGAGAGAGAAAATACAGAAGCAAGGAAAGAGAGTCAGAACCCCAGATAGAGGGTGGGGTTTGGGGGTTGAGTGGTCAGATAGAGGGTGGGGTTTGGCGGTTGAGTGGTCAGATAGAGGGTGGGGTTTGGGGGTTGAGTGGTCAGATAGAGGGTGGGGTTTGGGGGTTGAGTGGTCAGATAGAGGGTGGGGTTTGGGGGTTGAGTGGTCAGATAGAGGGTGGGGTTTGGGGGTTGAGTGGTCAGATAGAGAGTGGGGTTTGGGGGTTGAGTGGTCAGATAGAGGGTGGGGTTTGGGGGTTGAGTGGTCAGATAGAGGGTGGGGTTTGGGGGTTGAGTGGTCAGATAGAGGGTGGGGTTTGGCGGTTGAGTGGTCAGATAGAGGGTGGGGTTTGGGGGTTGAGTGGTCAGATATCTTAGCTGTAGGTGGCCTCAGAGTGGTTTGGTCAAGGCCAACCTCAAAACAACAGAGAGGAATACATCCATTAATCTGACATCAGGGTATAGAGGGCAATAAGCACAGCCAGCCAGCATCAGATCCTGCTTATCCTCCCCAAGGAATGAATCCACAGCACATCTGCTCAGCATATGACCCTTCTGGGTTGCACTGGAGCAGCCAAACAATATTTGCGAAACGTTGCCATGGCGTTGTCTGATGGTTCTGGTCAACTTTTTCCACTAAATGAGATGTATGGGAGTTTGAGTTTTAACACACCTTTATTTTGCAATTAGCGGAAAGGGGAATGTCAATTACTCCCACTTTTCTCTATTTTTTAAATCTTTGTCTCTATCTCTTACCTCTCTCCTCTTTTTTTGTTCTTAACTTTTCCCGCTCTCCCCCCAGGGGTCTAAATGAGTGCCTGATGTACGGGCAAGAGACACACACTGGGAGAGGGACAATGGGATCCAGATGGGTGATAGATGGATATAGAGGATAAGCAATAAGTGATTGTAGTTTAAAGTTACTGTCTCAGGTCCATCCACTGGCTGTGTGATTAATGATGCTTTACTGGCAATGAGAGTCAACTTTTTCCACTCACACAGACACACACATACACACAAATAATCCACACTTGTACACCCTCACAAAAAACTATCACACCACCACAATCTTTTTCCCACTATCACACCACCACGATGCTAAACTGTTGGGAGGCTTGGGGCTGAAGAAACAAAGGATGATGTTTGGAGACAATGGTGTGATGTAGGGACTTTTATTTATTTTATTTAACCTTCATTTAACTAGGCACGTCAGGTAAGAACAAATTCTTGTTTACAATGACGGCCTACACCGGCCAAACCCTTCCCTAACCCGGACGACGCTAGACCAGTTGTGCGCCGCCCTATGGGACTCCCGATCACGGCCGGTTGTGATACAGCCCGGGATCAACCAGGGTCTGTAGTGACGCCTCTAGCATTGCTAGGATGAGGAAGGATAGCAGATTGATCCTGCTCTCTCCAGTAGATCACATGACCACAGTGTGTCAGATCCCTGTGGATCAGAGAGAGATCACACATACACATCTGGAACACATCTACAACAGGAAACAGAACTCTGAGACGACGGTGTTACAACGGCATCCCAGTGCTTACAAAGCTATGATAGGGCTCTCAGAACACTGCCTGGATGCTATAATGCATCACCTCTCCATCACACATTGCTGTCCTCTATCCTCTGTCCTCCCTTTCTCCCTCACCAGTTCAGCGCTCCAGCTCTTTTCTAGAACCCGTAGGGAACACAATATGTGGTCTATACTTTGCATGTACGTTTATAACTTATGGGTGGTGATAGTGGGCAGGGTATATGCAAATTAAATACTGTAGTATTTATTTACTATAGTTAAAAAAGTGTAGCGTTTTTGCGGACATTACTGTAGTATTTACTGTAGTATTCTACAACATTATATAGTAAGTACGACACATGATTGAGGGATACTACAGTGTGTAATGTACTGTAGTAGTATATAGCAACATTTATTTATTTTTTAATTTGGAATCTCTATTTGTCTATGTTGTCTCTCTGTAGCTCGATGTAATGTGAGACAGAGATGAGGACAGTCTAATGATGTCCCAGTGTTCAGCACCGCCAGGGTGACTGTCTCCACCCAGACCACACCACTCCTGAACCTCAATTCCAAATCAACCCCTTGACCGTATACCCTTTAGCACTTCCTATATCCTATATCTGAAAGGATTGGTTTATCCAATATGGCGAAACCTTCACCTAGTGTATGCTGGTGTATCAGAGGGTTAGAGGGTTAGCGGCTATGGGTAGTTTTGGAATTCAGTTCAAAGAAATCAGTTCACACAATGCTCACCAGAGCCCAGATCCAGACCCAGCAGCTGGCTCTCTCCAGCTGGACAGTGAGGCCACACATAGAAAACAGCTCAGTGAGTTAACAGTAAGTTCCACTGCATAGCTGGGATTGGTGGGGATCTCAGCACATCATCATTCCTGAGTCAACATACTGTAGCCACATACGTCCTCTCAAAGGTACCTGTGGAGTTGGTTAGCCTGGTCCCAGGTCTTTTTGTGCTGTCTTGCCAACTCCTACTGTCAGCACAAACAGGGACCAGGCTAGAAGCAATCGCTTTTCTCAAAGACCGCCAACAAGGTTCCAAGTGCAACAAATTCCCAAAATACACGTCTTCACGGTTGAGATTCAGACGCAGAATGGGACAGGAGTGGCTTTGTGTCAGTATCCAATGTGGCCATAATACGGTTGGCGCCTCCTATACAGCTTTAGCAGAGAAAACACATTTTTGAAAAGAACACCATTTTCAATGTGCTCACCTCTGGAAGACTGATATGACTTGAACAGCTTCTGATGTGTTAATGGTTTTAACATCAGTTTGTCTTAAAGGGGCAGTGCGGTTAAAAACGTGATTTACCCAATAACCATATTTCCATTCAAAGTTATTATGCGAGTAAAGTCATAGCGTATAAAAAAATGTATGACAGCTGTGATGGAAACAGGAAGTTTCGGTACAATTTTATAAATGCAGACAGATCATTTGTTCATTCGACTTGGTGGTATAAGGGCACAAGGCAAGACCCAAATGCAGACACAGGAGGCAGATGGTAGAGCTCCAATATTTATTATAACAAAGGGAGTAGGCAAAGGCAGGTCGGGGACAGCCGAGAATTCATAAACCAGGGCAGAGTCCAAACTGTAACAGATGATAGACAGTCTCGAGGTCAGGCCAGGCGGGGGTCAGAAAGTACAAAGGGATAGGCAGGATGGTAGTCAGAACAGGCAGAGTGGTCAGGCAGATGGATTCAGAGTCAGGACAGGCAAGGGTCGAAACCAGCAGGACTAGAATCAAACAGAGACTGAGAAAAATAGGAGCAAGGAAAAACGCTGGTTGACTTGGCAAACAAGACAAACTGGCACAGAAAGATAGGAAAGACAGGGATATATACACACACCGGGGATAATAAGTGAAACCTGGAGGGGGTGGAGACAATCACAAGGACAGGTGAACCAGATCAGGGTGTGACAGTACCCCCTTCTCTAGGAGCGCCACCTGGCGTCCTACCTGGGCGCATACCTGGTTGACTGGGGTGTCGGCGGTGGAAGTCGACAAGGAGGTCTGGATCCAGGATGTCCCAGTCAACCAGGTACTGGAAACCCCTGCCCTGTGGTCGAACACCCAGGAGGCGTTTTACCCTGTATGCTGGATGGCCATCAATGACACTTGGAGGGGGCGTGGGCCTGGGGACAGAAGACTGTGAGACACAAGCTTAATCCTATACACATTGAAAGTAGGGTGAATAAGGAGGGTATGGGGTAACAAGAGATGGACAGCAGTGGAACTAAGGACTCTAGAGATGGGTAAAGGAATAATGAAATGCGGGGACAGTTTGTGGGACTCTACCCGAAGGGGCAGGTCCCGTGTGGATAGCCATGCCCTATGCCCAATGTGGTAGCGGGGAGCTGGAGTCCAGCAGCGGTCCGCTTGTTGACGATACCTGGAGTTGGTCTTGAGAAGTGCTACCCGAGCTCTTCTCCAGGTACGTCGACAGCGGCGGATGAACATCTGGGACAAGGGTACGTTGACTTCCGGTTCTTGTTCTGGGAAGAGTGGAGGCTGGTACCCCATGGAGCACTCAAAAGGGGAGAGTCCCATGGCTGAACAGGGAAGGGTGTTCCGGGAATATTCCACCCAGACCAGTTGTCAGCTGCAAGTAGTGGGGTTGGTTGAGACCAGGCATATTAGGGTGGAATCCGGAGGAATCCGGAGGATAGGCTGGCCGACGCACCAATAAGGGTGCAGAAAGCCTTCCAGAACTCAGACGAGTACCCCGGTCAGAAACCATATCCACCGGGAGTCCATGGTTCCGGAAGAGGTGCTGCACCATGAGCTGGGCTGTTTCCTTGGCAGAGGGAAGTTTGGGGAGAGGGATGAAATGATTGAGAACCGATCCACCACCATCAGAATGACAGTGTTGCCATCAGACTGGGGAAGCCCAGTGACAAAGTCCAGAGAGATATGAGACCAGGGACGATGAGGGACCGGTAGTGGCTGAAGGGCAGAAGGAGCTTGCCGTGGTCTTGTTCTGAGCACACACCGTGCATGCGACGACGAAGGCAGAGACGTCAGGAACCTATGTGGGCCACCAGAAACGTCATCGGAGGAATGCTAGGGTATGGCGGGAACCTGGATGACAGGTCAGCCTGGAGGAATGAGCCCATTCCAGGACCGGACTAAGTTGGGGACAAACAGCTGGTTAGCCGGGCCCCCTTCAGGTCTAAGCTGGGAACATTGTGCCTTGCAAACCAGAGTCTCAATCCCCCAACCCGCTGAGGCTGCAAGGCATGAGATAGGGAGAATAGTTTCAGAGACAGAGATTGTGGCAGAGGAACTGTAGAGGTGGGAGAGGGCATCAGGATTCACATTTTGGACCCTGGGTGGTAAGAAATGGTGAAGTTGAATCTTGTAAACAAGAGCCCACCAGGCCTGCCTGGAGTTAATGCGATTGGCTGTATGGAGATAATCCTAATTTTTATGGTCGGTCCAGACTATTCTGCTCCTTCCAGCCAGCTCCTCCACTCTTCCAATGCCATCTTGACCGCCAGGAGTTCTTGGTTGCCTACGCCATAGTTCCTCTCTGCAGGATTGAGGAAATGGAGCAGGAAGGCACAGGGATGAAACTTTTGTTACTGGGTAGATTACTGGGACAGGATGACTCCCACTCAAACATTAGAAGCATCAACCTCTACCACAAATTGACAGGACAGGTCCAGGTGGACAAGGATGGGTGCTGTGGTGAACCGATGCTTCAGGTCCAGTAAAGCTTAGTCGACAGCTGGAGACCATGTGAACGGTACCTTGGGAGAGGTGAGTGCAGAGAGGGGGGTCGCCAGGGTATTGTAGCCCCGAATGAAATGGCGGTAGAAGTTAGCAAACCCCAGGAAACGTTGTAACTGCACCCTGGATCTAGGTTGAACCCAATCTACCACTGCTTTCACTTTTCCAGGATCCATTTTGACATTTCCCTCAGCGATGTCATATCACAGAAAGTAGATTGTCGAGCGGTGGAACTCACTCCTCACCTTTCACGGACAATTGGTTCTCCAGGAGGCGCTAAAGGACCTGTCTGACATAAAGAACATGTTCTTGGCAGGCCAGGAAAAAGACAGGATGTTGTCAAGGTAGACAAACACAAAACGGTTTAGCATGTCCCGGAGCACATCGTTTACCAGAGCCTGGAAGACAGCGGCGGCGTTGGTGAGTCCGAACGGAATGACCAGATACTCCTAATGTCCGCTGGCTGTGTTGACAGCTGTCTTACATTTACATTTACATTTAAGTCATTTAGCAGACGCTCTTCCACTCATCTCCCTCATGTATCCGAACTAGGTGGTAGGCATTCCAAAGGTCCAGCTTGGAAAAAATGGTGTTCCCCTGGAGAGGTTAGAAAGCCGAGGAGAGGAGTGGTTAGGGGGTAACGATTCTTAATTGTAATGACATTCAGACCCGGTAGTCAATGCATGGACGCAGGGTCTTGTCCTTCTTCTCCACAAAGAAAAACCCTGCGCCAGCAGGAGATGCAGACGGACGGATGCCTCCAATAGCGAGAGACTCCTCTATATACTCCTCCATGGCCTTGGTGTCCGGCCCGGATAGAGAATATAGATGACCATGAGGTGGTGTGGTGCCTGGGAGGAGATCAATGGCACAATTATAAGTACGGTGCAGTGGAAGAGAAGTAGCACGTGCCTTACTGAAAATTTCCAGGAGATCATGGTATTCAGTGGGAATGGCAGAGACATCCAAAGCCTTGCTATAATGCCCTAAGGAGGACGTCTCGGGGACGGCTGTGCTGCTTTAAGACAGTGGGAATGGCAAAATAGGCTCCAACCAAGGATGGAGCTCATGGTCCAGTCAATAACAGGGTTGTGATTTTGGAGCCTGGAAAATCCCAAGACAACAGGAACATGGACAAGACTCAATGAGGAGGAACTGGGTGGTCTCACTGTGGTTTCCTGAAACCCGTATATGAACGGGCACTGTACTATGACTATTCCAATTGAGCGGCCGTCCAGTACCCTTGCGTCCATGGGGACAGATAGAGGTTGAGTGGGAATACCAAGTTCAGAAACCATAGTCAATGAGCACTCAGATTAGTCTCCCCAGAGCAAAAGCACAAAAAAAGGATTACGGGTGATGGGAATTAGGGAACTCCCAGTCTGGCTCCCCAGAGTACTTGTACCCTCTAGAGACAAGGGTTTCCTAACAGGACAGGTAGCTATATAATGTGGTGCCCCTCCACAGTACAGACAACAGTTTGAACTTGCCTATGTGAGCGTTCCCAACCGATAACGTAGCTCTTCACAGTTGCATAGGCTCAGGAGTATCCAACTACCCCTCATTGATGATTCTCGGGGAACCTTGTGTGTTTTCAGTTCTCCTCAGAAATACACCTCTTGGGACAAGTGAACATCATCAGAAGAACGAGTGTTCCCGAGGCACAACCTTCTCTCACACCGGCGTTCTCATAGATGGCCATCAATCCTAATCAAAAGGGCGATAAGGGCATCACGGTCCAGTGGTATTTCCCGAGTTGCGAGCTCGTCCTTTATCCTCTCTGACAGTCCGTGGAGGAAGGTGTCAAATAGAGCCTCCGGATTCCAGGAACTCTCGACGGCCAATGGGCAAAAAATCTACTGCGTAGTCTGCCACACTGCAGGATTTCTGATGTACCTGCAGTAGTTTGAGCCTCCTCCCTCCCGGGCACCGGAGAATCGAAAACCTTCCTCACTTCTGCCATGAATTCCTCTTGCACACAGCAGATTGCTGCTCCCACACAGCTGTTGCCCGCTCTTCCAGACTTTAGCGTGATTAAATCAGTCCGACGGGAATGAAGAGGGCTGGAGTTCGAAGACGAAAGAGAAATGGGAAAGGAACGCCCGGCAGGTACCAGAATCGCCTGCATCACGTTCCGGAGGTGGTATGCGGGGCTCTCGGGGTAGGTTACTGGGTGGTTGGAGGTCTCACATGTGGCGTACTGCCTATGAGCTAATTCACTGATTTGCTCCATTATTGCCTTCAACTCTTGGTCGTGGCGCTCCATCAGGGAACGAAGCCCTTCCAAAAGGTCCCAAAGTAGCTCCTCATGCCTTCCAATGGTGGCTCCCTGCAGGGAGACAATGTGACGGAGCTGGTCCAAGTCTGTTGGGTCTGTCATGGCCAGTTCGTACTATAAGGACACAAGGGGAGACCCAAATGCAGACACAGGAGGCAGATGGTTGAGCTCCGATATTCATGATAACAAAAGGGGTAGACAAAGGCAGGTCAGGGACAGGCGAGAGTTCATAAACCAGGTCAGAGTCCAAACAGTACCAGATGCTAAGCAGTCTCGAGGTCAGGCCAGGCAGGGGTCAGAAACTAGATCCGAGTTCAAAACAGTACAAGGGGATAGGCAGGATGGTAGTCAGAACAGGCAGAGTGGTCAGGCAGGCGGGTTCGGAGTCAGGACAGGCACGGGTCGAAACCAGGAAGACTAGAAACAAACAGAGACTGGGAAAAATAGGAGCAAGGAAAAATGCTGGTTGACTTGGCAAACAAGACGAACTGGCACAGAAAGACAGGAAACACAGGGATATATACACCGGAGATAATAAGTGACACCTGAAGGGGGGTGGAGACAATCACAAGGACAGGTGAACCAGATCAAGGTGGGACAGGTAGGATCTTTTATTGTGTCTGTAAAATTGCAGTGGAAACGCAACATTATTTATATAATAGCCATCATATTGAAGTAAAGTTGGAGTCACGCGATGATATGATGTGTGGTCATCCACTATGATGGAAAGCATGCAGTTTATTAAGGTGGTGAAAGTGCGATGAGCTTGATGCTCTTATTCTGTTGACATGATGATCCATGCTTGACTGCCATTTTACAAATCAAAATATTCTTGTTCTTATTCATAATAACCTCACCATGTAGACTATACCCTTACAGCCTACCTGCACTGTATCTGTGAGCTCCATAATAACCTCACCATGTAGACTATACCCTTACAGCCTACCTGCACTGTATCTGTGAGCTCCATAATAACCTCACCATGTAGACTATACCCTCACAGCCTACCTGCACTGTATCTGTGAGCTCCATAATAACCTCACCATGTAGACTATACCCTCACAGCCTACCTGCACTGTATCTGTGAGCTCCATAATAACCTCACCATGTAGACTATACCCTTACAGCCTACCTGCACTGTATCTGTGAGCTCCATAATAACCTCACCATGTAGACTATACCCTCACAGCCTACCTGCACTGTATCTGTGAGCTCCATAATAACCTCACCATGTAGACTATACCCTCACAGTCTACCTGCACTGTATCTGTGAGCTCCATAATAACCTCATCATGTAGACTATACCCTCACAGTCTACCTGCACTGTATCTGTGAGCTCCATAATAACCTCACCATGTAGACTATACCCTCACAGCCTACCTGCACTGTATCTGTGAGCTCCATAATAACCTCATCATGTAGACTATACCCTCACAGTCTACCTGCACTGTATCTGTGAGCTCCATAATAACCTCATCATGTAGACTATACCCTCACAGTCTACCTGCACTGTATCTGTGAGCTCCATAATAACCTCATCATGTAGACTATACCCTCACAGTCTACCTGCATTGTATCTGTGAGCTCCATAATAACCTCACCATGTAGACTATACCCTCACAGCCTACCTGCACTGTATCTGTGAGCTCCATAATAACCTCACCATGTAGACTATACCCTCACAGCCTACCTGCACTGTATCTGTGAGCTCCATAATAACCTCACCATGTAGACTATACCCTCACAGCCTACCTGCACTGTATCTGTGAGCTCCATAATAACCTCACCATGTAGACTATACCCTCTATACCCTCACAGCAGTCTACCTGCACTGTATCTGTGAGCTCCATAATAACCTCACCATGTAGACTATACCCTCGCAGTCTACCTGCATTGTATCTGTGAGCTCCATAATAACCTCACCATGTAGACTATACCCTCGCAGTCTACCTGCACTGTATCTGTGAGCTCCATAATAACCTCACCATGTAGACTATACCCTCGCAGTCTACCTGCACTGTATCTGTGAGCTCCATAATAACCTCACCATGTAGACTATACCCTCGCAGTCTACCTGCACTGTATCTGTGAGCTCCTCCATAATAACCTCACCATGTAGACTATACCCTCGCAGTCTACCTGCACTGTATCTGTGAGCTCCATAATAACCTCACCATGTAGACTATACCCTCGCAGTCTACCTGCACTGTATCTGTGAGCTCCATAATAACCTCACCATGTAGACTATACCCTCGCAGTCTACCTGCACTGTATCTGTGAGCTCCATAATAACCTCACCATGTAGACTATACCCTCACAGTCTACCTGCATTGTATCTGTGAGCTCCATAATAACCTCACCATGTAGACTATACCCTCACAGTCTACCTGCACTGTATCTGTGAGCTCCATAATAACCTCACCATGTAGACTATACCCTCACAGCAGTCTACCTGCACTGTATCTGTGAGCTCCATAATAACCTCACCATGTAGACTATACCCTCACAGTCTACCTGCATTGTATCTGTGAGCTGTTGGCTAGAGTTCACGTGCCAAAACCACAGTAGGTATTATTGCTATTTAACACAACAGTTTTTGTGACAAAACTATCGGTGCAGTTGAAAAAGCGATGGAAACACATTGAACTTTTGATTTTATTCGGTACATGAAAACTTAAGCAAAAAATTCAATTTTGTGTGCACTACGTCATCATGGACTGAGTTTTATCCACATCAAGTCAGTTTGGTGGAAACATCACTTGAGGGAAATTCTGCATATTTTTTTACACAGATTTTTGAATATTTGCATGGAAATCTGTCGCTAATTGGATTGAAACCTACTTCATTAGGTTGAAATAACACTCTTAAATTGTGAAAATTATTATAATGCCCTTTTTGTGTAAGAGCTGTTTGAAGAAAATGCCTGTTCAGGTGGGCTGGAACTCTTGGCCCACATCATAATGTCACAATGTGATCTG
The DNA here is from genome assembly GCF_021184085.1 of Oncorhynchus gorbuscha. Lineage (NCBI taxonomy): Eukaryota > Metazoa > Chordata > Actinopteri > Salmoniformes > Salmonidae > Oncorhynchus > Oncorhynchus gorbuscha. Next base: position 38,192,855 of record NC_060175.1, on the reverse strand, counting down.
ATTATAATAGACCAATTATGGTTTATCTGGATAAGGTTGTGGGCTCTTGCCAATTAGGGCTGTGTATATAAATATCAGACTGAGCATCTCAAGGGCCAAAGGACGCTCATGGAAATAAATGTAAAAATATATATATTTTGGAGATATTTTCATTAAATGAACACACACAGTGATTTATTAGACATACAGTGATTATTTAAAAATATATGATTACAAAGACTGCATGGAGGCATTAACGTTAATACCTTAAACAGGTTCTAACCTACCTGTTTAAGGTATTGATCTTCACTCTTGGAAAAAAGGTGCTGTCTAGAACCTAAATGGGTTCTTCCATAGAATAATCCTTTAAATAACCCTTTTTTGGATTTAGGTAGATTTAGGTAGAGCCCTTCTGGTTCCAGGTAGAACCATTTTGGGTTCCATGTAGAACCCTTTTCACAGAGGGTTCTACAGTACCTGGAACCAAAAAGGGTTCGTCAAAGGGTTCTCTTTTTGGGACAGCCGAAGCACCCTTTTAGTAGTATCTATTATTTGAGATCATGGAAGGATGAAACAGATCATTTACTGTGAGTGTATGTGTGAGGGTTTGATCTTTGATCAGTGTGCGTCAGCAGCATATGTCTCTGTCTATAAGCATAGTGATGACTCATGCCTCTCTGCCCACCAACCCCTCTCAACACACACACACACTCTCTCCCCCCTCTGACATGTCAGATGTCCTTAGTCCTGCCCTGGCACCTCTCTTCAAGCCCCAATTATGACCACTCTTGTCCAGAATGGAGACACAAACAGACACGCAAAAACACGCTTACACCCGTACCTACACACGTGCAAACACGCACGGACACACATACACACATACACACACAGGGGTTTAGGGATCAGGTGCCTCAGACTGCATTCCCCTGTGTGATTAGGCTTAGTGAGCCATCTCCCCTCTAGAAACCTGTCGCCCGTAGCTCTGCAGCATGCTTAACACCCAAGCACTGTCTGTGGGTGACCACCGTGTGTGTGTGTGTGTGTGTGTGTGTGTGTGTGTGTGTGTGTGTGTGTGTGTGTGTGTGTGTGTGTGTGTGTGTGTGTGTGTGTGTGTGTGTGTGTGTGTGTGTGTGTGTGTGTGTGTGTGTGTGTGTGTGTGTGTGTGTGTGTGTGTGTGTGTGTGTGTGTGTGTGTGTGTGTGCGTGCGTGTGTGTCTACAATCTGTGTGTGTATATCCATGGTGTGTGCTTATCTGTGTGTCTATCCACTGTCTGCGGCCCCTAAAGCCATGTGGATTAGAAGCAGGACCCCACCAGAGCATGACAAAGTTTTTATCCCTGGAGCCCAGTGCTTTTACAAGCTGTGTGAGCGTACAGTACCAGTCAAAAGTTTGGACACATATACTAATTTTAGGGTTTTTCTTTATTTGTACTATTTTCTACATTGTAGAATAATAGTTTAGATGTCAAAACTATAAAATAAAACATGGAATCATGTATTAACCAAAAAAGTCTTAAACAAATATAAAATATATTTTAGAGTCACCTCTGTTGCAGAGGATAAGTTCATTAGAGTTACCAGCCTCAGAAATTGCAGACCAAATAAATGCTTCACAGAGTTCAAGTAACTGACACATATCAATATCAACTGTTCAGAGGAGACTGTGTGAATTAGGTCTTCATGGTTGAATTGCTGCAAAGAAACCACTACTAAAGGACACCAATAAGAAGAGACTTGCTGAGGCCTAGAAACATGAGCAAAGGACAGTTTATTTTTTTATATATTTTTTTACATGTAACCTTTATTTAACTAGTCAAGTTAAGAACAAATTCTTATTTTTTATTTTTTAAACTTATTTTTATTTATTTCACCTTTATTTAACCAGGTAGGCTAGTTGAGAACAAGTTCTCATTTACAACTGCGACCTGGCCAAGATAAAGCAAAGCAGTTCGACACAAACAACAACACAGAGTTACACATGGAGTAAAACAAACATACAGTCAATAATACAGTAAAAAAAAGTCTATATATAGTGTGTGCAAATGAGGTAGGATAAGGGAGGTAAGGCAATGAAGGCGTACCGGGGATTTACAATGACGGCCTTCTGGGGATTTACAATGACGGCCTTCTGGGGATTTACAATGACGGCCTTCTGGGGATTTACAATGACGGCCTTCTGGGGATTTACAATGACGGCCTTCTGGGGATTTACAATGACGTCCTTCTGCCGATTTACAATGACGGCCTTCTGGGGATTTACAATGATGGCGTACCGGGGATTCTGGGGAACAGTGGGGAACGGCCTTCTGGGGAACAGTGGGTTAAGAACGACAGATTTTTACCTTGTCAGTTAAAGGATCTAGCAACCTTTTGATTACTGGTGCAACGCTCTAACCACTAGGCTACCTGCTGCCCCACTAGGCTACCTGCTGCCCCACTAGGCTACCTGCTGCCCCACTAGGCTACCTGCTGCCCCACTAGGCTACCTGCCACCCCATTAGACAGGTGAAAATCTGTCCTTTGGTCTGATGAGTCCAAATTTTAGATTTTTGGTTCCAACCATGTCTTTGTGAGATGCAGAGTAGGTGAACAGATGATCTCTCTTTGTAACCTGGATCATTACAGTAGTGAGGGGCGGCAGGTTAGCCTAGTGGTTAGAGCGTTTGACTCGTAACCGGAAGGTTGCAAGTTCAAACCCCTGAGCTGTCGTTCTGCCCCTGAACAGGCAGTTCCTAGGCCGTCATTGAAAATAAGAATTTGTTCTTAACTGACTTTCCCGGTTAAATAAAGGTAAAATAAAACATGTGTGGTTTGCTCCATGAAGCATGGAAGAGGAGGTGTTATGGTGTGGGGGTGCTTTGCTGTTGACACTGTCAGTGATTTATTTAGAATTCAGGGCACACTTAACCAGCGTGGCTTCCACAGCATTCTGCAGCGATACGCCATCCCATCTGGTTTGCGTTTGAGTTTATTTTATTTTTACAGGGACAGTGCACATTAATCAACATTTCAGTAAAAGTGCCGGTTTTAGCCAGCCGGCTAATTTATGACCGCAGTCCCTGGGCAGGTTATTACAGTAAGTGGGGGAGTATCATAGATTTGAAGTACAGTTTTGCTACTTCTGTAGTCAAACAATTTCTTATAAATCGGAAATTAGCTAGGTTGAATTTGGTTATTTGAATTACCTTTTACACATGCTTTTTAAAAGAGAGGTTGGAATCAAGTATGATGCCAAGGTACTTAAAATCAGGTACCACCTGGACCTTCTCCCCTGACACATAGACATCTGGCTCAGTAGCAGCTGTTGCCCTCTGTGAAGAACATGCAAACAGTTTGTTTCACATTGAGATGCAAACGCAAGTCACTGAGCCACTTTGTAACCTGGACCATTACAGTAGTGAGTCACTGAGCCACTTTGTAACCTGGACCATTACAGTAGTGAGTCACTGAGCCACTTTGTAACCTGGACCATTACAGTAGTGAGTCACTGAGCCACTTTGTAACCTGGACCATTACAGTAGTGAGTCACTGAGCCACTGTGTAACCTGGACCATTACAGTAGTGAGTCACTGAGCCACTTTGTAACCTGGACCATTACAGTAGTGAGTCACTGAGCCACTTTGTAACCTGGACCATTACAGTAGTGAGTCACTGAGCCACTTTGTAACCTGGACCATTACAGTAGTGAGTCACTGAGCCACTTTGTAACCTGGACCATTACAGTAGTGAGTCACTGAGCCACTTTGTAACCTGGACCATTACAGTAGTGAGTCACTGAGCCACTTTGTAACCTGGACCATTACAGTAGTGAGTCACTGAGCCACTTTGTAACCTGGACCATTACAGAAGTGAGTCACTGAGCCACTTTGTAACCTGGACCATTACAGTAGTGAGTCACTGAGCCACTTTGTAACCTGGACCATTACAGTAGTGAGTCACTGAGCCACTTTGTAACCTGGACCATTACAGTAGTGAGTCACTGAGCCACTTTGTAACCTGGACCATTACAGTAGTGAGTCACTGAGCCACTTTGTAACCTGGACCATTACAGTAGTGAGTCACTGAGCCACTTTGTAACCTGGACCATTACAGTAGTGAGTCACTGAGCCACTTTGTAACCTGGACCATTACAGTAGTGAGTCACTGAGCCACTTTGTAACCTGGACCATTACAGTAGTGAGTCACTGAGCCACTTTGTAACCTGGACCATTACAGTAGTGAGTCACTGAGCCACTTTGTAACCTGGACCATTACAGTAGTGAGTCACTGAGCCACTTTGTAACCTGGACCATTACAGTAGTGAGTTCTTGTGCAGCTTGTTGTTTGCTCTTTGCATGCACATATATCAAATCAAATCAAATCAAATCAAATCACATTTATTTATATAGCCCTTCGTACATCAGCTGATATCTCAAAGTGCTGTACAGAAACCCAGCCTAAAACCCCAAACAGCAAACAATGCAGGTGTAAAAGCACGGTGGCTAGGAAAAACTCCCACACACACACACATATATCACTGTATCATCTGCATACATTTGAACTTCAGACCCAGTACAGACAGAAGGTGTGTGTGTGTGTGTGTGTGTGTGTGTGTGTGTGTGTGTGTGTGTGTGTGTGTGTGTGTGTGTGTGTGTGTGTGTGTGTGTGTGTGTGTGTGTGTGTGTGTGTGTGTGTGTGTGTGTGTGTGTGTGTGTGTGTGTGTGTGTGTGTGTGTGTGTGTGTGTGTGTGTGTGTGTGTACGTGTGTGTGTGTGTGCGTGTGTGTGTGTACGTGCATGCATGTGTTCTGCGTTTTGCATGTGATAGATTGATGATAGATAGATAGATATGTTTATTAGTCACATGCACAGGGTCGCAGATGTAATCACAGGGTACAGTGAAATTCTCATGCTCCGAGCTCCAACAAGCAGGTCAAGGAGAAGTGAATGAGACAATAATACAACATAATAATACACTGTTTATTTGACATGTTATCGGGCCACACGGAGGGCCTTGAGATAATGACAGACAACTGTGATAATCTGATCTACCCAAAGGGCCACTAGACATCTTTAAAATCCTTGAAAGATAACACTATTCTGGTAGTTTAGAGGTAAATGTATACATTTTCCAGTAATATTCCCCCCCTTTGTAACCTTACCAGTCACCACTACCCTGGTCTCTGACCCTAGCCCTGGGTGGGTGGGCCTGTCTGTGTTCTCTTCATCGTTACCTGGAGACAGCAGTTTTATATTACACTAACATTTTTATGTTGACCCCATGACCAGTCTCCCTCCTACTCATCCATTCCTCTTCCACTTCCTCACCCTCTCTCATCCTCACTTCATCCTTTCTCTACTCTCACTCCTCTACTGTTCACCTTTCAACTCCGCCCTACTCACCTTTCTGCCTCACCCACTCCTCTCCCTAGGTGATACTGACTAAGCATCATACACCTCTTTCAGTCCTGCAGTGGAGAAGATATAGGATGATGTGTATGTGTGAGGTCTCTCCCTGTTGTCTGCTAGGCTGGAGACAGACAGACCCTCAGTCCCAGGGTGCTGCTGGTAATTAGGGATGGCTGGCTGGATCGGAGCACTGTGGTTTTTCCTAAAAGTCCTAGTCCAATGGGAATACCAGAGCTGTGGCCTCACACTGCAGATATCCCTCTCTATCCCCTATGTCTGACATGTGACCAAAAATAAATAAGAGAGTGGGGAGACAGAGAGAAAGAGAGAGAGAAAATGTGTCACACCAGAGAAAGCGAGAACTTTCACTTAGTCACTCCTCTCATTCTAAAACTTACTTGTGCTGTGTCTATAAACTCTCTCGTTTTCTCTTTTTCTCTCTCATGTGACTACAAACACAAACACACACCACATTAATTAGGGCAGGGGGTAAATATAAAACATTCTAGAACAGGCAGATCGCTCAAGATTGACTTCGAAATTGAACATCTGTCCACGACCTGAGGATGTCGGGAAATGCCTCAAAACCAGCCACTAGGGGCAACAGTAAACACTACTACCATCAAGTAGGCTTGGGTTTTGCTAGGGCGCTGTGGACGGGGTTGGCAAATAGGCGTATCTGAAGGTCATGTGTTCAATAACAGTGGTAGACACTCATTAACCCTTAACTTAACCATTCGGAATGGATGCCTAAACATAATGTTTTAACCCTATCCACAAACTTAACCCTTAACTTCAAAATTTGACGTTTGGATAAATGTGGCTAAACGTCAGAATCTGAAGTCAAATTGGTAAAACTGTGTGACCTTGTTGTTCTAGTGCGGCTGGGAGGCTATCAGGCTGGGAGGCTGGAGAGGGAAAAGCCTCACCACAGGACTCTTAAAGACATCCTCTCTCATTCCTGCTCTCCACTCATTCCTACTCTCCACTCACACTGCCACTCATGCAAGTCCCTAATGTCCGGCCATGGGTGTGTGCGTGCGTGTGTGTGTGAGAGAGAGAGAGTGTGTGTGTTTGTGTATGTATGTACGTGCGTGCGCGTGTTTGTGTTTGCGTGCGGCCAGGGAGATGTCCGCCGTAAATCCGTCTGATTGAGCTGCAATGACAGTGAGGGGTGACGCGGTTCAGTGCCCCCAGAAAACAGGGGAATAAACCAAATTGAATCCAGCTGTGTGTGTGTGTGTGTGTGTGTGTGTGTGTGTGTGTGTGTGTGTGTGTGTGTGTGTGTGTGTGTGTGTGTGTGTGTGTGTGTGTGTGTGTGTGTGTGTGTGTGTGTGTGTGTGTGTGTGTGTGTGTGTGTGTGTGTGTGTGTGTACAATTTTGCATATGTCTGCCTGTGTGTGTTCGTGTTTGTGCTTCTGCGTCTGTTTGTGTGTGTGTAGCAGATAGCTCTCCAAACAGGCCCAGTGATGCTGGCTTGGACCAGAGAAACACAGCGAGGGAGGCCAGGCTGACGGGAGCTCGGCTTGTGTTGTTGTTTTTACGCTGACTGTGGTTCATGCCGAGAATACTTGTGCTAACCTTCACAGCTGGAGACAACTTTGTGATTTCCTCTCCATGAGATAAGCTTCTGATAGGTGGCTGTTCTGTATAGTCAGGAGGAGTCAACACTATATAGTCTACAGACTATTGTCTTTGGGAGGATGCCAATCATAGATACTACAGTATTTTCCTCCATGTTGGCACCAGATGTCACATGACTATAATGTTCTCATTTGCATCCCACTGGAACTTTTCCATTGAACATTTGGTGCCAACATGGCTCCCATTGAAATGTTTTATGTTAAACACTGTGTTTGCGGAACTTGTTGAACTCCGTACAGTTCCAATCAAAAGTTTGGACACACCTACTCATGCAATGGAATTTCTTTCCTTATTAATGTGTTTGAGCCAATCACTTGTGTTGTGACAAGGTAGGGTTCGTATACAGACGATAGCCCCATTTGGTAAAAGACCAAGTCCATATTATGGCAAGAATAGCTCAAATAAGCAAAGAGAAACGACAGTCAATCATTACTTTAAGACATGAAGGTCAGTCAATCCGGAAAATGTAAAGTACTTTGAAAGTTTCTTCAAGTGCAGTCGCAAAAACCATCAAACGCTATGATGAAACTGGCTCTCATGAGGACCGCCACAGGAAAGGAAGACCCAGAGTTACCTCTGCTGCAGAGGATGAGTTCATTAGAGTTATAAGCCTCAGAAATCGGCAATTAACTGCACCTCAAATTGCACCGCACAGATTTCAAGTAACAGACAGGTCTCAACATCAACTGTTCAGAGGAGACTGCGTGAATCCGGCCTTCATGGTCGAATTGCTGCAAATTACTAAAGGACACCAATAAGAAGAAGAGACTTGCTTGGGCCAAGAAACATGAGCAATGGACATCAGACTGGTAGAAATCTGTCCTTTGGTCTGATGAGACGAAATTTGAGATTTTTGGTGAGGAGGAGGTGTGATGGTGTGGGGTGCTTTGCTGGCATTGTGCAGTAATACGCCATCCCATCTGGTTTGCGCTTAGTGAGACAATAATTTGTTTTTCAACAGGACAATGACCCAAAACACACATCCAGGCTGTGTAAAGGCTATTTGACCAAGAAGGAGAGTGATGGAGTGCTGCATCAGAAGACCTGGCCTCCCCAATCACCCCACCTCAACCCAATTGAGATGAATTGGGATGAGTTGGACTGCAGAGTGAAGGAAAATCAGCCAAAAAGTGCTCAGCATATGTGGAAACTCCTTCAAGATTGTTGGAAAAGCATTCCAGGTGAAGCTGGTTGAGAGAATGCAAAACTGCCATCAAGGCAAAAGGTGGCTACTTTGAAGAATCTCAAATCTAAAATATGTTTTGATTTGTTTAACACTTTTTTGGTTGGTACATGACTCCATATCTGTTATTTAATAGTTTTGATGTCTTCACTATTGTAGAATGTAGAAAATAGTCCAAATAAAGAAAAGCCCTTGAATGAGTAGGTGTGTCCAAACTTTTGACTGTATGTCTACAGCTATAGTCTAAACACATACCTGTGGCCTATGTCATTACTGTAACAGAGTCATGGCCAGTAAAAGTGGAGAGAGATGGGGAAGGAGAGAGAGGGAGAGTGAGAGAGAGAGAGAAAGAGAGAGAGAGAGAAGTGAGAGAGAAGAGAGAGAGAGAGAGAGAGAGAGAGAGAGAGAGAGAGAGAGAGAGAGAGAGAGAGAGAGAGAGAGAGAGAGAGAGAGAGAGAGAGAGAGAGAGAGAGAGAGAGAGAGAGAGAGAGAGAAAAATGCAGAGCCTGAGAGTTCTTGTCGAGAAAAGGGTTGTTTAATACCTTTTATGTAACCCTCATTTTCCACTATACACTTTTTCCTTGCTCCACCTTCCCTTCATCTTGTTGTTAAATAACCAGATTTGACCTTTGGAGAGTGGGGTCACCAGGGAGAGTGACCCAGGAAGTGAAAGGCTTCTCTGGGGGTCACTGGAACCCCCCTCTGTGTCAGAGACCTAAAGCAGCGGCTGGGGGGGAGGTGTGTGTGTGTGTGTGTGTGTGTGTGTGTGTGTGTGTGTGTGTGTGTGTGTGTGTGTGTGTGTGTGTGTGTGTGTGTGTGTGTGTGTGTGTGTGTGTGTGTGTGTGTGTGTGTGTGTGTGTGTGTGTGTGTGTGTGTGTGTGTGTGTGTGTGTGTGTGGAATGGGGTGGTGACTTCCATTTAACAATGAATGAATGTTTGTGTGAAACTGTGTGAGGGAGATTGAAACCCCACCTCCACAGTGACTGTGGGACCATCCCTATCATCCAAGTTATGTACTCATTATTATACCTATATGCTGCTATCCAGTTGCTGACCAGTCCCTTACACCAGTTTGAATAGATAGAGAACCATAACCAGCCGGACCCTGGTTCTTAAAGATTGGGAAACCCTGGTGAAAGCACCTGTGTGTTGTGAGGGTCTGGGGATCAGGATCAGGCACACTGACAGAGCAGAGAGAGACAGCAGCACAAAGAGCAGGGTCAGAGCTACACACAATCCTATTACACCCTATTAGACCTGGACCTGGGCAAAAGAGGAGGGGGGCAGTGAATGGGGGGGGTTGTATGAGGGGGTTGAGCACAGATCATGCACAATAACCTTCAAGGAAAACTTTTCCTGAAACTCTGTGAAATGCATTTAGTGTATCTGTGGACAAATCTTTAGTAACTCTTTGTGAGTGTTTTTAGCTGCTAGATCACACCAGATAGACTTCAGTTTTCAACGTTTATCCAGGTCCCCAAGACGTCAGGAGATGCATTCAACACTGTCCAATAGGAGAAAGGTGAGGACGTATTACCATGAACCGCTCGCTTCGGCTTGGAGGATCGTGGGTTCAATCTCGTGGGTACACTAATTTTTATGTTTTATGTTTTAACCTTATCCCAATTCTTAACCCTTACCTTAACCCGTCATAATTAATGTCTAAACTTAAGCATAGTGTTTTATGCTCAACCTTCAAGTTATTCCTGTTTTATCAACCTTAACCCTTACCTACTTTCACTTCACCCATAGATGTTTACGAGACTGTGAGATCTTGTTGGTTTTAAAAGGGTGTGTGTCTGTGATTCTATTAGTGATGTTGGCACATAGCGGATGGTTGGATGGATGGATAAGAGTGTTGGCTGGCTGAAATAAGCCAAAGCTGCTCCAATCCCCTTCACAATGAACCAGCAGGGAGATGAGACTGGGTCAGGGGGCTCAGTGTAGTCCCATCATCACGCCCCCCCGGCCCTGAAGAAAAGAGTGATTAATCTGAGACCAATAGGATGTAGAGGCCACACTCAGCCCTTATGAAAGGCTTCAGAGGGCTTTAGGAGGAGGACTGACGGACAGACGGGGGAAGAGGACTCAGAAGATTCTGGAAAGGTTACAGAGGGACAGCCCTCAGAGCCCAGTCAGGTACTGACTCCCCTTTGTCTGCCATCAGGGCACTGTGCGTGTGTGTGCATGTATGCGTGTGTGTCTCTATGGGCCTCTGGGGGTCCACTGACTGACTCCCCTTTGTCTGCGGGCCCCTCCTCTCTGTCAGGGCCCTTTGTTATGACAGTTGGGCCGCTTTTATACCGACTAAATCACAGCACTCAGCTGTTCATTTACGGGCCTAACCCCTGACACCCCTCTATGCTCCTTCACCCTCTCCACTTGCTCCATCCAGCTCACCCCACTAAACTCATGGACACCATCATCACTTCATCCCAATACCTGATTCCTCTTCTGTAAATATACACCTCCTGATACAGAGCCATACCAACTTTTTACCCAGCTCCAGTGATGGTGTTTTCCACCACAGATCAGGACGTTGTTGTTAGTCTGATCTCTGGACAGAACATAGGAAGTGGCCGAGCTGCCCCCACACAGAGAAGAGAAGGAGGGATGAGTACAGGGATACGGTCAGAGAGAGGGAGAGGGGGAGGGGGGTTGACCTCTTGGCTGGGGCACAGAGGGGTCAGGGGGAGACAGAAACCGCTGTTACTGAGTAACCAACCACCTTCAACAGGCAGTGAACAGAGAGAGAGAGAGAGAGAGAGAGATTGTTTTGTTTTGAAACTTCTGTATGTGTAATGTTTACTGTTAATTTTTATTGTTTATTTCACTTTTGAAAATTATCTACCTCACTTGCAATGTTGACACGTTTCCCACACCAATAAAGCCCCTTGAATTAAATTGAGAGAGAGAGAGAGAGAGAGAGAGAGAGAGAGAGAGAGAGAGAGAGAGAGAGAGAGAGAGAGAGAGAGAGAGAGAGAGAGAGAGAGAGAGAGAGAGAGAGAGAGAGAGAGAGAGAGAGAAGAGTGAGAGGGAGTTCTGCTCACATAGTATGTGAAGAGATCCTCTGCTGATGTGGTGGAGGCACAGTTCAGCTAGGTCATGGTCATGTGGTTGTGACAGTCATGTCAAGATATAGCATCCAGTCCTGAACCATGCAAGTTGCAACCTGACACCCAAACAACTACTACACCACACACACTGCCCTGAGAGAGAGAAACATCCACAAATCTACCCAGTTGTAAAGTACTTAAGAAAAAATCCTTTAAAGTACTATTTAAGTAGGTTTTTGGGGTATACTGTATGTACTCTACTTTACTATTTATATTTTTGACAGCTTTAACTTTTACTTCACTCCATTCCAAAAGAAACAATGTACGTTTTACTCCATACATTTCCCCTGACAACCAAAAGTACTTGTTACATTTTGAATGCTTAGCAGGACAGGAAAATGGTCCAATTCAAGCACTTATCAAGAGAACATCCCTGGTAATCCTTACTGCCTCTGCTCCGACAGACTCACTAAACACATATGCTTCGTTTGTAAATGATGTCTCAGTGTTGGAGTGTTGGAGTGTACTCCTGGCTATCCGTAAATACACAAAACTAGAAAATGGTGCCGTCTGGTTTGCTTACTATAAGGAATTTGAAATTATTTATGCTTAAGTATATTTTAGCAATTACATTTACTTTTGATACTTAAGTATATTTCAACCAAATACTTTTAGACTTTTATTAAAGAAGTATTTTACTGGGTGACTTTCAACTTACTTGAGTCATTTTCTATTAAGATGTCTTTACTTTTCGCAAGTATGACAATTGGGTCCTTTTTCCACCACTGAATCTAGCACGGTCAATATTTGCAAGTGTGTGTGTGTGTGTGTGTGTGTGTGTGTGTGTGTGTGTGTGTGTGTGTGTGTGTGTGTGTGTGTGTGTGTGTGTGTGTGTGTGTGTGTGTGTGTGTGTGTGTGTGTGTGTGTGTGTGTGTGTGTGTGTGTGTGTGTGTGTGTGGAGGGGAGAATGCCCACTTAACCTGATGCGATCTTAGATAAGAGAAAGACACTTTCCCTCGTGGTCCTGTGTGTGTTTAGGGATGTGTGTCTGCGGGGGCCTGTGTTTGTGTCTAGCTCAAAGTGAATCAACCGGAAAACAGCACACCCCTTACAAAGGCTGGAAAAGAAACAGGGACTGATTCCAGAGAAATAATCAATAAATACCTGATCTCTCCTCCTCACCTGTCTCTTGCCCTACCTTTCTCATCCTCCTTTCTCGCTTTCTTTAGGCAGCAGGTGTTATGTGAGACTATGAGACAGACGAAAAGAGAGAAAGACGAGAGAGCGAGAATAAGAAAGAAAGAAAGAAAGAAAGAAAGAAAGAAAGAAAGAAAGAAAGAAAGAAAGAAAGAAAGAAAGAAAGAAAGAAAGAAAGAAAGAAAGAAAGAAAGAAAAAGAAAGTGTATGAGCAACTGAGGCTTCTATAATTATAACTCAGACAGGGTGAAGTTAATGGCGCTGGATGTCCAGACTATTGTAGTGTGTGTGTGTGTGTGTGTGTGTGTGTGTGTGTGTGTGTGTGTGTGTGTGTGTGTGTGTGTGTGTGTGTGTGTGTGTGTGTGTGTGTGCGTGTGCGTGTGCGTGTGCGTGCGTGCGTGCGCGCGTGCGTGCGTGCGCGCGTGCGTGTGTGTGTGTGAAGGTTCCAGTGGCCAGGGTCACTGAGGACAACTTCCTTGGCTTCCTCCAGGAGGAAGGCTTTGGTCTCTGGTCAGACTGGCCGGACCTCAACGACCTGTACAACTGGACTGGAGCAGAGCTCAGGTAGACACTGACTGACATGCAAACTGAGCCAGTGACTGCCTTGAGGCTTGTGTCACCCATGATGGAACATCTCATCCTACATCCAGGACAACACTCCTTGGTACCAGATAGATGCAGCCACTGCAACACTGGAATGGCCTGAGGCCTGACCAGTCTCCCAGTCCATGTACAAGAATTCTGCCATTGGCGAGGACATTCTCACCTTTACTGTGAAGGCACAGCTGCAAGTTCAACCAACAACATATAATCTAGCACTCTGCTACCTTGCAAACCATGTTGATGATGATGTGTTTTCCTGTGTGTCAAATACACCAGATATTGTTGTTGTGGAGGGAGGCCAGGGGGAGGAGCTGATTTTGTAAGTGGGCTGCTCATTGGACGGCTACATGGTGCAGGCCTTTGCCTAGAAGCTGTTTAAGTACCAGTCCCTTGTGACACGCTGGGACATCCTCGGGTGGAGGTGCAAGATGGTGGCATGGATATTCGGCATGTACACAGGCTTGCAGTGTGTGGCCTCCAGATTCTGGGCCTGACAAAACTAGGGCAAAGTAATTGGCTTTGGTACTGCTCTGTTTCAGCTGTCACAGGCAGCCTAGTTGTTTGGAGAAGGTGTTGATTATGTACCCTTGAGTGCCATGCATACAGGGACATTTGAAATGTTTGGATCCTTTTTTGTAAATGTGATTGGTGGATTCAAATAAAGTATTTAAAATGTGTGTGTGGTGTGTTTGGCATGGGACAGGGTTGAGCAAGACTTTGCCAAGAAGTGTGTGTGTGTGTGTGTGTGTGTGTGTGTGTGTGTGTGTGTGTGTGTGTGTGTGTGTGTGTGTGTGTGTGTGTGTGTGTGTGTGTGTGTGTGTGTGTGTGTGTGTGTGTGTGTGTGTGTGTGTGTGTGTGTGTGTGTGTGTGTGTGTGTGTGTTTGCAGTGCAAGGCGCCACAGTGTAGCACAACGCCAAGGTCCCTGCTTTCTCTGGTTACTCATCAGCTGTGTGTGTGACGCCCAGGGGTAAATGTTAAGGGGGTCCTGTGGCTTTGTTGTTTCCAGGGTAACGGGCCAGGTGTGTGGGCCGAGACCATATAAAACCTGTCCTCCCAGAATACCTTTGTGACGGACGGATGAGCCAGCTCATGTTGCGATGGAGAAATGCTGCAGAACTTTCTCCCAGGACCCCCTCAATTAGCTTCATCACACACACATTATCTTTGTCTCCGAGTCTCTCGCTTCCTGTATCTTTCTCCCTTCTCTTTCTCTCCATTGTTATCTCTCTCTCTCTCTGCTCACTCTGTCTCTTTCTCTCATACACACACGCACACAGAGAGACATGTGAGTGTGTGGGCTGGCAGCATGCTGGGTATAGCGAGGGTCCTTAGAGGAAAATTGTTTCTTTTCACTTAAACACACAGCAGGAGACTGGCAGCCACTTACAACATATTTACCCATGTACTTTACATAGACACAATCACACACACAGTACTGGAGGGGAGGTGATTTAAGGGTAATGGGCTGTCTGGAAACACCCCAGGGGGCATCAGATGGACACAAGGACACACACACACACACTTGCGTTATCTTGGGTAGAGTATCCCTAGGCCTAATGGTACTGTACTGTTTGGGTTTTACAGTTTTCATGGAAGCCATGTTGGCACCAACGTTCCAAGACAGTTATGTCCTCGTAAGAATAGCAATAAGAATGTACCATAGAGGACAGTTGTACGTTTTGACTCTGGTTGATAGCCTACTAGAAGAGGGGATAAATAACACACACACACAGACACTTTCACAAACACACCTCATCCCTGGCGTCTGCAGGAAAACCAATCACATGTGTATTGTTCCTGTGGGATTGTGGTATTGTCCCACGGCCAAAGACCAGTAAATCAGTTCAGCGCAATAGAACTCTGGGTAGCTGAGTGTGTGCGCGTGTGTGTGTGCTCCAGTCCCCATTACGATCCTGATCTTCAAGCAACCTCTCAACATTACTCACTGTCCCCCTCTGTTGGCCAGTCTGTTCAGAAGCTGAACGATGATCTTTCAGTCTGACTCATTTACTGCACCTTCTCACATCCCAGGTGCTGCACATGGGTTTAAGTTTTTCTAACAATGTAACCTGATCAGGAAAAACCCCTGAACCCTATGGGATGTACACTGAGTGTACAAAAACATTAAGCACACTTTCCTAATATTGACTTGCACACTCTTTTGCCCTCAGAACAACCTCAATTTGTGGGGGCATGGACTCTACAAGGTGTCAAAAGCGTTCCACAGGGATGCTGGCTTCTTTAACCCGTCTCCTCCCCTTCATCTACACGAATTGAAGTGGATTTAACAGGTGCCATCAATAAGGGATCATAGCTTTCATCTGGTCAGTCTATGTCATGGAAAGAGCAGGTGTTCCTAATGTTTTGTACACTCAGTGTATAGCCGATGGTAATTCTTAAGTACCCATTGCAGGCCGCCGACATGATGCTTGT
Organism: Oncorhynchus gorbuscha; assembly: GCF_021184085.1. Taxonomy (NCBI): domain Eukaryota; kingdom Metazoa; phylum Chordata; class Actinopteri; order Salmoniformes; family Salmonidae; genus Oncorhynchus; species Oncorhynchus gorbuscha. Next base: position 38,177,373 of record NC_060175.1, on the reverse strand, counting down.
TGTAGCCTAAATCCTCCCCCAACCCGGACGACACTGGGCCAATTGTACGCCACCTCATGGGTTTCCCAAACATGGCTGGCTGTGACACAGTCTCAAATCAAATCAAATGTTATTAGTCACATGCGCCAACTACAACAGGTGTTACAGTGAAATGCTTATTTACAATCCCCTAACCAACAATGCAGTTTCAATAAATACAGACAAGAATAACAAATAAAAGTATCAAGTAATTAAAGAGCAACAATAAAATAACAATAGCAATACTATATACAGGGGGTGCTGGTACAGTGTCCATGTTAGTTGAGGTAATATATACATGTAGGTAGAGTTATTAAAGTGACTATGCATAGATAATAACAACAGAGAGTAGCAGTGGTGTAAAAGGGGGGGGCAATGTAAATAGTCTGTTTAGCCATTTGATTAGATGTTCAGGAGTCTTATGGCTTGGAGGTAGTAGCTGTTTAGAAACCTCTTGGACCTAGACATGGCGCCGGGATCAAACCCGAGTTCGTAGTGACACCTGAGCACTGCCTAAGACCACTGCACCACTCAGGAGGCCTCATTAGTCCAGTCTTGATACAGTCCCAAAATGCTTTGCAAGTTAGTAATCAAGCATTATCCTGTGACATTTTCTATATTTTGAAAGTTATGTACAGTACATGGAAAAAGTATTCATCCCCTTTGGTGCTTCTCCTATTTTGTTGCATTATAACTAGTCATTTTAAATGATTTTTATTTGGATTTTATGAAATGGACAAACCCAAAATAGTCCAAACTGGTGAAGTGAAATGAAAAAAATGACTTGTTATTATTTATTTTTTTTAAATGCAAATGTAAAAGTGGTGTGTGCATATGTATTCACCCCCCCATATGTATTCACCCCCCATATGTATTCACCCCCCATATGTATTCACCCCCCATATGTATTCACCCCCATATGTATTCACCCCCCATATGTATTCACCCCCCCATATGTATTCACCCCCATATGTATTCACCCCCATATGTATTCACCCCCCATATGTATTCACCCCCCCATATGTATTCACCCCCATATGTATTCACCCCCCATATGTATTCACCCCCCATATGTATTCACCCCCCCATATGTATTCACCCCCCATATGTATTCACCCCCCCATATGTATTCACCCCCATATGTATTCACCCCCCCATATGTATTCACCCCCATATGTATTCACCCCCCATATGTATTCACCCCCTTTGCTATGAAGCCACTAAATATGATCTGGAAGCAACCAATTACCTTCAGAAGTCACATAATTAGTTAAATAAAGTCCGCCTGTGTGCAATCTGTGACATGATCTGTCACATGATCTCAGTATATACACACCTGTTCTGAAAGGCCCCAGAGTCTACAACAACACTAAGCAAGGGGCAACACCAAGCAAGCGACACATGAAGACCAAGGAGCTCTCCAAACAGGTCAGGGACAAAGTTGTGGAGAAGTGCAGATCAGGGTTGGGTTATAAAAAAATATCAGAAACTTTGAACTTCCCACGGAGCACCATTAAATCCATTATTTAAAAAAGGAAAGAATATGACTCCACAGCCAACCTGCCAAGAGAGGACTGCCCACCAAAACTCACGGACCAGGCAAGGAGGGCATTAATCAGAGAGGCAACAAAGAGACCAAAGATAACCCTGAAGGAGCTGCAAAGCGCCACAGAGGAGATTGGAGTATCTGTCCATATGACCACTTTAAGCTGTACACTCCATAAAGCTGATCTTTGCGGAAGAGTGACCAAATAAATATCCATTGCTTAAAGAAAATAATAAGCAAACACGTTTGGTGTTCGCCAAAAGACACGTGGGAGACTCCTGAAACATATGGAAGAAGCTACTCTGGTCAGATGAGACTAAAAGTCTGGTGCAAACCCAACACCTCTCATCACTCCGAGAACACCATCCCCAAAGTGAAGCATGGTGGTGGCAGCATCATGCTGTGGGGATGTTTTTCATCAGGGACTGGGAAACTGGTCAGAATTGAAGGAATGATGGATGAAAATAAATACAGGGAAATTCTTGAGGGAAACCTGTTTCAGTCTTCCAGCAATTTGAGACAGGGACGGAGGTCCAGCAGGACAATGATCCTAAGCATACTGCTAAAGCAACACTCGAGTGGTTTAAGGGGAAACATTTAAATGTCTTGGAATGGCCTAGTCAAAGCCCAGATCTCAATCCAATTGAGAATCTGTGGTATGACTTGAAGATTGCTGTACACCAGCGGAACCCATCCAACTTGAAGGAGCTGGAGCAGTTTTGCATGCTCAAGTTTTCAGTTTTTTTGTCTTATTTCTTGTTTGCTTCACAATAAAAAATATTTAGCATCTTCAAAGTGGTGGCATTTTGTGTAAATCGAATGATAATACCCCCCCCCCTCTTTACAGGTTGTAAAGCAACAAAATACAAAATAGGAAAAATGCCAAGGGGGGTGAATTCTTTCACTTTTGCAAGCCACTGTATCTTGAAAACTTGATTGCTGTCATGTTAACATTTGGGGAATGTATCAGCAGTGGTCTAATGAAACAAATACAAAAACGGTTTTTGTGGAATTTTCCTTTAAGACTAATGTCTGCAAATTAATATTCTGCTTTTTACATGGACATTTCTGCTGCGATAATTGGTCGGGACTTGACTGACATATCCCACAAAGACACTCCAGACTATTTGTATTACTATTTGTATTATTCATATTTGTGTTAATATTATTAGTAATAGTAGTAGCAGTAGGCCTAGTAGTAGTAGTAGTCATAATAATATTATACCTTTCAGGCTTACTATTTGTACCATTATCACCATTATTAAGGCAGTCTAAAATACAGTGATTTTCAGTGAGGCTTTAAATAGCCTTCTGACCACAGAATATTTGGCATGGGACAGGGTTGAGCAAGACTTTGCCAAGAAGTGTGTGTGTGTGTGTGTGTGTGTGTGTGTGTGTGTGTGTGTGTGTGTGTGTGTGTGTGTGTGTGTGTGTGTGTGTGTGTGTGTGTGTGTGTGTGTGTGTGTGTGTGTGTGTGTGTGTGTGTGTGTGTGTGTGTGTGTGTGTGTGTGTGTGTGTGTGTGTGTGTGTGTGTGTGTGTGTGTGGAGCGCGGTGAATGGCTGCGCTATTGCATCCTCCCAGGAGAGCTCTAAAACGGCGCAGAATACACACACACACAGAAAGAGAGAGAGAGAGAGAGAGAGAGAGAGAGAGAGAGAGAGAGAGAGAGAGAGAGAGAGAGAGAGAGAGAGAGAGAGAGAGAGGGAGAGACATACACTATACCTTCATAACGCACTGAACCCGCCTTCATCTACAAACTCACTCCCATACCTCCCCTCAGCCTCGCGCCGCCCCTCCACTAAAGTCAGCTTTCACCCTCTCTCCCCTCTCAGTGCCATCCACAAAGCAAACGCACAGTGGCAGGCTGTGAAAGATTGTGTGAAGAGTGTGTTTCGTGAATGTGTGTCTGACAACGTAAAGAGAACCAAAGCCCATCAGTTGGAATGGACCACAGTAGCAATAACACCGCAATCGAGGAGCGTCTCGAGAGCACCTGAGGGATTACAACTCCAACTCGAGAAGAAGTCGTTAAGGTTTTTACTGCCCCTCTCATTGCGCGCCCGGTGGTGTTAACGCGAAAACAGGAACGAGAGTAAACACGTGAAATAAGAAGGTTCCAATTCAGTCCCAGCCTTCCCGAGTTTGGCGCCGTGACACAGAAAAAAATCATTTCTGTGTATTTTTAGCATCCTCTCTTTTCCCTATCCTCCCATCTTTTCCTCTCTGTGTGGAGAGAGAGCAGGGGACGAACGGACCGGGTGACACAGCTGCGAGTCTCACGCCTCTCCGGTTGATCTCTGTGGATGTGTGATGATGGATTAACTGTATTTAACGGGGTCCCACGTATCTCCGGTACTTCACTAGACCACCGCCGCCAGCTCTCGTCCCTCCCCCTGGGAGCGCGTGGCAGAGATCCCTGCCATACTTTCTGTGGATTACTTAAACTGTCTTTGGGATTTTTCTCTCCTGGTAGCACTCGCGATGACCGCGGAATATGTTTTACGGTCCCTGCTGATGCTCTTCCTCGCGCTGCTCTCGGCCAACGCCAGTAACTGGCTGTAAGTGAAGTTTACGGACTCCAACTCCTCTCTCACCTCTCTGCATCTTCCCCTCTCTGCCTCCCTCCACTCTCTGCCCACCTCCTCTCCCTCGCCTCCACACCCCATCCCAAAACCTGGCCAGTCTGCACTTTCACTACTCTTTCCACTCTTCCCAAAATATCTTCCTCCATCTCTCTTCAAACCATCCCAAACCTCACATTTCCCCTGTTCCTGTCATTATCACGATGCTGTCCCTTTCTCTATCTCTGCCTGTCCCTGTCTCTGTGATCTCTGTGTGTCCATAGTGTCACAGCTCAATGCCCTGTCGTTGTTAACCCAACCACTCCACTCATCCACTCGACTGTTAGGCTATAGGCTAACAATTTTATTATAATATTATAATTGGTCTTCTGCACCTGTCAGTCAAATAAGAATAATATCTCACCTTGCCTGTTACCTCGATGAAGCTGCCAGTGTCAGTGCATCTGAGTGTGCAAGGCCCAATTCCGTTATAGGCTATTTGTCAAGGTAAAACAGTTGTCAGTCTCAGTTGTCCCCTGGGACCTGCAATGTGCAGGGTAGCCTACACTGAGTAAGTGACGAGGGCCAGACTAACTACACTATGAGCACATTGCACATTATTGCCCATTTCTCCCCGCTGCACGAGCCTCGCTGTTCGGTCACAAGTGCGTGCTTGCTCTCAGAGGTGGGAGGTGGTTAGGTGGGTCTGCATACCTCAAGGGAGACGGAGAGAGAGAGAGAGAGAGAGAGAGAGAGAGAGAGAGAGAGAGAGAGAGAGAGAGAGAGAGAGAGAGAGAGAGAGAGAGAGAGAGAGAGAGCTAAGCAACAGCTCTGGGTTTTACTGTCCTTATTTTTTAAATATAAATACAGTGTGACTAGCATTTTTATTTCAATGATTAGTGTTTGTATCGTATAACTGGTGAATATAATATCGTATATGTTGACAGAAATGGGCTCTGTGGACATGAGGATAGCCTTATCAAATGATTATGATTATTAGAGTTTATATAGCATAAGCCACCATTCAATCTTGCATTATGCATTGATAAATTGCTAATACATTGATAAGTGCATTTAGTAGCCACATGCATTACAATGTCATCAAATGATACATACATTGAACCTGTATTATTATGTTAAACATAGATAGTTGATTATTAATTGTGCTATAGGGTTTGATGGCAGCTCGTGTTTTTGGACTCAAGGTGTGGTGAGAGAGCAGGACGCGGGCGTGTGCAGACATGTTCCACGCACAGTGAAAACCCTCTCTGCTAGTCTGCTAAATATGATTATTCTGTCTGCGGGATCGACCAGGAGCATGTGCACTTCTCCCCCTCAGCCCTGAACCAAGCAGCCTCAACCCCCCTCTCCATTCTCCCGGCACCGGTATAGGAGACCTGTCAGCTGGGAGCAGCACAAGTAAAGGAGAGGGGAAACAGGGCTCAGAACAAATACTGCAGAGGAAAATTCTCTGTAGGTCAGTCAGATCATGTAAAAATTCACTGAAGATAAATGTTTTTAAAAAGCAAGTTTATAGGTCTAGCCTATTTTGCAAATATTTGATAGGTCAAGTAGATTTTGAAAGTATATGTTCATTAATCTATGTTTTATTAGAGTTTTTCAATTCGAAGGTAATAGTCTAATTTTGGCATCAATATGATGGGAATATAATTTTATGGATCTGTATTCACACAAAACTGGTCACATCTAATGAATGAATCGAATATGGTCGTATAGATTATATTGAGCATAATGCTGGAATCATTATTTTCCAATTAGTTATATTCGTATCAATATAATGTCTGGTATGCAGGTTCGTTGAATAAGAACATCGTATTTAGCCATTATTTAACGAAAAACAGATGTTTTCGATAAAATGGTCGATTTAGATTATGTTACCAAATTTTGTAGTAGACTTCCAGTTTAATTTAGTTTTTTTTCTGAAACATGTTCAACTTGTTATGGCTCACCGCATAGGCCTATTTATCTCCAAATTGTGTCTGCTAACGCAGAGCATTTTTCTCATGGTGATTTGAATGATCTTTTACATATTCGTCTTGTTCTTTGCTGAAATCGAAAAGGCCTTTAGTCAATTACAGGCGATATATCATAGAATGGTCTAATGCAGCGTTTACCAAACTCGGTCCTCGGGACCCCAAGGGGTGCACGTTTTGATTTTTGCCCTAACACTACACAGCTGATTCAAATGATCAAAACTCGACGATTAGTTTATTTGTGGAATCAGCTGTGTAGTGCTACGGCAAAATGCCTAATGGTCTGATGTCATCATGATTTCCAGGTATATCAAAGTGTTTCTGTGTTTAGCTATGTTGACATGTGTCAGCCAATTATTTGCAATATAGGCTATTCTAACATTGTCATTCTATTGAACATCTAATGAACACTATTTTTGGATAGGTAGCCTACACCCTTATTGCATGCCTTTGCCTTTTTGGTTCTTTAAAACAACATAGCACCATGAAAAAAAATGGGGGGCTAATTACAATTTAGTATACAATTTGTTTAGGCTATAATACGCCTGCCAAATCTCATGAATGTTTCAAATGAGCGATATAATTTTTGTATAAGCGATGATGCAATTCCCAGTTCGACGGGAACACTGTTGAGTGAACTATTTGTTTGTACCCTAACTCGTTTTCTTATTGCCTAATATCCCGTGTGAATTTCAATCTCCCTCTCTAAACCACTCATCGGCTACTGAGCGCTGAGTCATACTCCTAATGTCTCTCTAGAATCGGGGCTGACGGGCCTGCAGTAGACTACTACTGTTCATTATTTTTTGTCGGTCAACGCCTCCTTTTCGCCCTCGTCTCGTTCTCTTTCTCCTATCATATGGCGCGAGCGATTTCCCTGTTGCACCTGCGTGCGGCTTGAAGGGGGGGGGGGGATAGGTGCGTCATCATATAGCCTAATTGACACAATTGTGGCGTTTGTCAAAGGGAATGCAGGGGTTCGGCCTACATGTTTGTTGCTTCAGTTTAATTTATTTACTCAACATAAACCCCCGTGAATTGGCCCTGGGGAGAATATCATAATCCTGGCCTATTTGTTTTAGATTTCTCATTGAATTTGAAACGTCAAGACCGTTTAATAATTAAGCAATAAGGCAGGAGGATGTGTGGTATATGGCCTATATTCAACTGCTAAAGGCTGTTCTTATGCACAACGCAATGCGAGGATAATGCGAGGATACAGCCCTTAGCCATGGAATACTGGCCATATACCACAAACCCTGGATGTGCCTTATTGCTATTATAAACTGGTTACCAATCTAATGAGAGCACTAAAAATACATGTTTTGAAATACCTGTGGTATAGGGTCTGATATACCACGGCTGTCAGCCAATCAGCATTCAGTGCTTGAACCACCAGTTTATGATTGTTTTTTTTAAACACCCATACAGTGTTTTCATAGACAATTGCTTGACAGGATCCCATACTTTTAAGAAATAGGCCTAGCTACACATTAACTGAGTAAAGCGCATTAGCCTTTGAGGACCAATGTTTAAAAAAAACATGATTTATTTCACCTTTATTTAACCAGGTAGGCAAGTTGAGAACAAGTTCTCATTTACAATTGCGACCTGGCCAAGATAAAGCAAAGCAGTTCAACACATACAACAACACAGAGTTACACATGGACTAAAACAAACATACAGTCTATAATACAGTAGAAAAATAAGTCTATATACAATGTGAGCAAATGAGGTGAGATAAGGGAGGTAAAGGCAAAAAAAGGCTATGGTGGCGAAGTAAATACAATATAGCAAGTAAAACACTGGAATGGTAGATTTGCAGTGGAAGAATGAGATAGAAATAATGGGGTGCAGAGGAGCAAAATAAATAAATACAGTAGGGGGAGAGGTAGTTGTTTGGACTAAATTATAGATGGGCTATGTACAGGTGTAGTAATCTGTGAGTTGCTCTGACAGCTGGTGCTTATAGCTAGTGAGGGAGATAAGTGTTTCCAGTTTCAGAGATTTTTGTAGTTAGTTCCAGTCATTGGCAGCAGAGAACTGGAAGGAGAGGCGGCCAAAGGAAGAATTGTTTTTTCGGGTGCCCAGAGAGATATACCTGCTGGAGTGCGTGCTACAGGTGGGTGCTGCTATGGTGACCAGCGAGCTGAGATAAGGGGGGACTTTAGGGGGATAAGGGGGTTTTAAGGGGGGTTTGGCGACGAGTATGAAGCGAGGGCCAGCCAACGAGAGCGTACAGGTCGCAGTGGTGGGTAGTATATGGGGCTTTGGTGACAAAACGGATGGCACTGTGATAGACTGCATCTAATTTATTGAGTAGGGTATTGGAGGCTATTTTGTAAATGACATCGCCAAAGTCGAGGATCGGTAGGATGGTCTGTTTTACAAGGGTATGTTTGGCAGCATGAGTAAAGGATGCTTTGTTGTGAAATAGGAAGACAATTCTAGATTTAACTTTGGATTAGAGATGTTTGATGTGAGTCTCGAAGGAGAGTTTACAGTCTAACCAGACACGTAGGTATTGGTAGTTGTCCACATATTCTAAGTCAGAACCGTCCAGAGTAGTGATGTTGGACAGGCGGGCAGGTGCAGGCAGCGATCGGTTGAAAAGCATGCATTTAGTTTTACTCGTATTTAAGAGAAATTGGAGGCCACGGAAGGTGAGTTGTATGGCATTGAAGCTCGCCTGGAGGGTTGTTAACACAGTGTCCAAAGAAGGGCCAGAAGTATACAGAATGGTGTCGTCTGCGTAGAGGTAGATCAGAGACTCACCAGCAGCAAGAGCGACATCATTGATGTATACAGAGAAGAGAGTCAGTCCAAGAATTGAACCCTGTGGCACCCCCATAGAGACTGCCAGAGGCCAGGACAACAGGCCCTCCGATTTGACACAATGAACTCTATCAGAGAAGTAGTTGGTGAACCAGGCGAGGCAATCATTTGAGAAACCAAGGCTATCGAGTCTGCCGATGAGGATGTGGTGATTGACCGAGTCGAAAGCCTTGGCCAGGTCAATGAATACGGCTGCACAATATTTTTTCTTATCGATGGCGGTTAAGATATTGGTTAGGACCTTGCTCGTGGCTGAGGTGCACCCATGACCAGCTCTGAAACCAGATTGCATAGCGGAGAAGGTATGGTGGGATTCGAAATGGTCGGTAATCTGTTTGTTGACTTTGCTTTCAAAGACTTTAGAAAGGCAGGGTAGGATAGATATAGGTCTGTAGCAGTTTGGGTCAAGAGTATCCCCCCCTTTGAAGAGGGGGATGACCGCAGCTGCTTTCCAATCTTTAGGAATCTCAGACGACACGAAAGAGATGTTGAACAGGCTAGTAATAGGGGTGGCAACCATTTCGGCAGATAATTTTAGAAAGAAAGGGTCCAGATTGTCTAGCCCGGCTGATTTGTAGGGGTCCAGATTTTGCAGCTCTTTCAGAACATCAGCTGACTGGATTTGGGAGAAGGAGAAATGGGGAAGGCTTGGACGAGTTGCTGTGGGGGGTGCAGTGCTGTTGACCGGGGTAGGGGTAGCCAGGTGGAAAGCATGGCCAGCCGTAGAAAAATGCTTATTGAAATTCTCAATTATAGTGGATTTATCGGTGGTGACAGTGTTTCCTATCTTCAGTGCAGTGGGCAGCTGGGAGGAGGTGTTCTTATTCTCCATGGACTTTACAGTGTCCCAGAACTTTTTAGAGTTTGTGTTGCAGGAAGCAAATTTCTGCTTGAAAAAGATAGCCTTGGCTTTCTAACTGCCTGTGTAAATTGGTTTCTAGCTTCCCTGAAAAGTTGCATATCACGGGGCTGTTCGATGCTACTGCAGAACGCCATAGGATGTTTTTGTGTTGGTTAAGGGCAGTTAGACCTGGAGAGAACCAAAGGCTATATCTGTTCCTGGTTCTAAATTTCTTGAATGGGACATGCTTATTTAAGAAACTTATTTAAGATGGTGATCAAGCTTACATTGTAGGATGGCTGGGGTGTTAAGCATGTTCCAGTTTAGGTCGCCTAGCAGCACGAGCTCTGAAGATAGATGGGGGGTAATCAGTTCACATATGGTGTCCAGAGCACAGCTGGGGGCAGAGGGTGGTCTATAGCAGGCGGCAACGGTGAGAGACTTGTTTTTAGAGAGTTGTATTATTAAGAGTAGAAGTTCAAATTGTTTGGGTACAGACCTGGATGGTAGGACAGAATTCTGCAGGCTATCTCTGCAGTAGATTGCAACACCGCCCCTTTTGGCCGTTCTATCTTGTCTGAAAATGTCAGTGATTATTGAACCATGTGGACCATGAACCTGCTAATTTTTACAAATGTACTTGAAATTATGTGCTGTCATAAAAACAAATGAGAATATACAGTTGTCTGTTAAAGCTGATATATTGATACGCACTTATACATTCAAAGACAAATAAATATTGAGCTTCGTCTGTTATGATAAAAACAATATATATTTGACTTTGCACCACCAATATTCACTCTGTCAAATCATAAAACTGTACAGGATGCTCTAGCATGTCTGCCGAGGGGTTCGAAGCTTGGAGCAGCAGTGGTGTGTGTGTATTAAATAGACTATAGGCATGGTCAGTGTGTCAGGCAGGCGATAAAGAGATGGCAGCTGATGAGTAACCAGAGAAAGCAGGGACCTTGGCGTTGCGCTACACTGTGGCGCCTTGCACTGCAAACACACACACACTGCAAACACACACATACACACACCACACACACACACTGCAAACACAAATACCAGCAGTGATGAAGTGGTGATGAAGCTGTAGTCAGGTTGTCACATTCATGTTCTCCTGTCAGCGTCCTGTCCCCAGACCCCCTCCTGCTCACACTAATACACTACGGCTAACACAGGCCAACATAGATACCAGAGGAAAAGCACAACTGCATTGACTAAAAAACAGGAGGGAGGAGAAGGAGAGTGTGAGAGAGAGAGGAGAAACTTAGTGAGCGAGATGAGGAGAGAAAAGAATAGAAAGGGAAGTGGCAGAAGGTGGATGTCTGATGAAACACATACACACACACACTAAGTGGTCTTGACCTGTTGATGCCAGAGGATTAACGTACCAGGTGGGAGGTGGCTTGTATTGTCTCTCTCTCTCTCTCTCTCTTTCTCTCCATCTCTCTCTCTCTCTCTCTCTCTCTCTCTCTCTCTCTCTCTCTCTCTCTCTCTCTCTCTCTCTCTCTCTCTCTCTCTCTCTCTCTCTCTCTCTCTCTCTCTCTCTCTCTCTCTCTCTCTCTCTCTCTCTCTCTGTGTGTGTTTGTGTCAATATGCGTGTTTGTGAGTATTTTTGTGTTATCTGGTGCCTGCTCTGCTGCTGTCTCCATTAGAGCACATTTCACCCTAACCCCATGACCCCATCGCAAACACACACACACACACACACACACACACACACACACACACACACACACACACACACACACACACACACACACACACACACACACACACACACACACACACACACACACACACACACACGCACAGGCATAATGCACATACATTAGAAACTAGCTCTCATAGTCTCATGTCAAAGTTAGACGTTGATCCATGTTTCTCAAACATCAAATTCTGAAGTTCTTCCAAATTTCAAATTTAAAAGTGTTTTAAGTTTAGGCATTAGTTTAGGCATTAACTCCAAAATGTTATGGTTAGGCATTGACCCCCGAATTGTTAAGGTTAGGCATTGACCCCCGAATTGTTAAGGTTAGGCATTGACCCCCGACAGGTTAAGCGTTAAGGTTTGTGATCAGATTAAAACTATCACTGGATTTGGACTTGTAACCTTTGGAATCAGAGGCAGATGCTTACGCCCCTCGGCCATTTCCATCCACAATGCCCTAGCAGAACCGAAACCTACTTGAAGTTAACAGCACTCACTGTTGCCCCTAGTGGCCAGTTTCCATGTCATCTCACAACGTGCTCAGACATGGATTATTGTCGAATACGGACTTGTATCATGGGTGACCTGGCTGCACATTAGACCACCAAACCCCAGCCCTCATTAGTCATTAGAGTCATTCTTATCCTCTTTAGCATGCGTTCTTTCTTTGTCTCTCTTTCTGTGTGTGTGTGTGTGTGTGTGTGTGTGTGTGTGTGTGTGTGTGTGTGTGTGTGTGTGTGTGTGTGTGTGTGTGTGTGTGTGTGTGTGTGTGTGTGTGTGTGTGTGTGTGTGTGTGTGTGTGTGTGTGTGTGTGTGTGTGTGTGTGTGTGTGTGTGTGTGTGTGTGTGTGTGTGTGTGTTTGTCTGCATCATAGAGTTTTGCAATAAGGGGCCAGCTTGGAACGTGGTGTGTGTGGTTAAAGGCATGAGAGCTATTTTGAGCGTTATTCGTCACAAATTTAGATAGGGACTTAAACAATAGACTGTGGCCTCCCTACTGCTCGCTCTGTATGGTTTCAGTAAGAGGATCATGGATCTCACCATGCATCCAATGCTGCACTAGAATAGAGTTCTGTTCCTGCCAGGGAGAAGAATAGAATAGAACAAATGACTCCTAAGTCATAAATCGACGATTCTGTCAAAGATAAAATCCAATTTGGACAAACGTCAAATAATGCAATAATTAGGGACGGATAAAAATGTACAGAATCGTTACCTGGAGGAGCTTTTCCAATTTCAATCAAGGGGAGGGTTTAGTATTATTTTATGTAGTCCAAGGGAGGGTCGTGTAATTTGTAATTGATTAAATTTCAATATTTCTCATTGTTTTAGTATTCGTTACTTATTAGGCTATATATCGATGTGTGCCTGATGCCATTCCTCATCTCTGATACTCCGCTGGGTGCTCAATATTAATTGCGCCTATACTCTACTTAGTGTGGTCTCAAACGGTTTTATCCAGAGCCTAAAGGTGATATCATGCATCACAGATATATAGGTGATAGGCTACGAAGTGCATGCTCAGAGAAGCACAGAGAAAAGTTATATTTCTAAGATAGCTGCTAGGATGGTGTAAATACAACTAGATTACATTACACACTGCAATTGATATTCAAACCCGGAGCCTCGGCCTGCTCTGCTCTTACTGATCCAAACCGTTTTTGTGTGCTGCTTAACCAATGGCTGTGCTGTGTAGAGCTACAGTGGCATATCAGGAGGAGAATCAAAGGTTTCTTCCTATTCAAGAAGTCAGAGGTAGGCTTACCTGTTTGACCGAGGAAATTAGGCTATAGGATGCTATGTCCATAGATTCCTCCACCCACCATGCATTATTTAAATAGCCTACATGTCAGCATTTACGTTTTCAGGAAATCTGACCCGTATTTTATGATGCAAAACACAACATCATATGATGTCAAATGCATCATATGGGCCAAATTTCTGTTTTTGGAAAGTTACATATCTTGAAAACTTGATTGATAACATGCAAAACATTTTGGGACTATGTCAACAATGGACTAATGAAACAAACACCAAAAGATAGTTTATGGGTGGAGTTTTCCTTTAAAACCAGGGCTCAAATTGAGGGGGTATGAGAGGGTATACCATACCACCTTTAATGAAGGAAAATGGCAAAAAACACAGACCTACCCCATATTAGCTTAAGATTTTGATGAAAATAAAACGGATCCGATTATATAAAGTGGTCTAGGCCAAAACAGCGCTTTGGTCCGTGACCACTCTGGAGTGGAAAGATAAGCCTACTCTGTCTGGAGTGGAAAACTAAGCCTACTCTGTCTGGAATGGAAATGTAGGACCTACTCTGTCTGGAGTGGAAAGGTAGGACCTACTCTGTCTGGAGTGGAAAGGTAGGACTACTCTGTCTGGAGTGGAAAGGTAGGCCTACTCTGTCTGGAGTGGAAAGGTAAACCTACTCTGTCTGGAGTGGAAAGGTAAGACTACTCTGTCTGGAGTGGAAAGGTAAGACTACTCTGTCTGGAGTGGAAAGGTAAACCTACTCTGTCTGGAGTGGAAAGGTAAACCTACTCTGTCTGGAGTGGAAAGGTAAACCTACTCTGTCTGGAGTGGAAAGGTAAGACTACTCTGTCTGGAGTGGAAAGGTAAACCTACTCTGTCTGGAGTGGAAAGGTAAGACTACTCTGTCTGGAGTGGAAAGGTAAACCTACTCTGTCTGGAGTGGAAAGGTAAGCCTACTCTGTCTGGAGTGGAAAGGTAAGCCTACTCTGTCTGGAGTGGAAAGGTAAGCCTACTATGTCTGGAGTGGAAAGGTAGGCCTACTCTGTCTGGAGTGGAAAGGTAGGCCTACTCTGTTTGGAGTGGAAAGGTAGGCCTACTCTGTTTGGAGTGGAAAGGTAGGACCTACTCTGTCTGGAGTGGAAAGGTAGGCCTACTCTGTCTGGAGTGGAAAGGTAGGACCTACTCTGTCTGGAGTGGAAAGGTAGGACCTACTCTGTCTGGAGTGGAATGGTAGGCCTACTCTGTCTGGAGTGGAAAGGTAGGACCTACTCTGTCTGGAGTGGAAAGGTAAGACTACTCTGGAGTGGAAAGGTAAGACTACTCTGTCTGGAGTGGAAAGGTAAACCTACTCTGTCTGGAGTGGAAAGGTAAGACTACTCTGTCTGGAGTGGAAAGGTAAGACTACTCTGTCTGGAGTGGAAAGGTAAATCTACTCTGTCTGGAGTGGAAAGGTAAGACTACTCTGTCTGGAGTGGAAAGGTAAACCTACTCTGTCTGGAGTGGAAAGGTAAGACTACTCTGTCTGGAGTGGAAAGGTAAACCTACTCTGTCTGGAGTGGAAAGGTAAGACTACTCTGTCTGGAGTGGAAAGGTAAGACTACTCTGTCTGGAGTGGAAAGGTAAACCTACTCTGTCTGGAGTGGAAAGGTAAACCTACTCTGTCTGGAGTGGAAAGGTAAACCTACTCTGTCTGGAGTGGAAAGGTACGACTACTCTGTCTGGAGTGGAAAGGTAAACCTACTCTGTCTGGAGTGGAAAGGTAAGACTACTCTGTCTGGAGTGGAAAGGTAAACCTACTCTGTCTGGAGTGGAAAGGTAAGCCTACTCTGTCTGGAGTGGAAAGGTAAGCCTACTCTGTCTGGAGTGGAAAGGTAAGCCTACTCTGTCTGGAGTGGAAAGGTAGGCCTACTCTGTTTGGAGTGGAAAGGTAGGCCTACTCTGTTTGGAGTGGAAAGGTAGGACCTACTCTGTCTGGAGTGGAAAGGTAGGCCTACTCTGTCTGGAGTGGAAAGGTAAGCCTACTCTGTCTGGAGTGGAAATGTAAGCCTACTCTGTCTGGAGTGGAAAGGTAAGCCTACTCTGTCTGGAGTGGAAAGGTAGGCCTACTCTGTTTGGAGTGGAAAGGTAGGCCTACTCTGTTTGGAGTGGAAAGGTAGGACCTACTCTGTCTGGAGTGGAAAGGTAGGCCTACTCTGTCTGGAGTGGAAAGGTAGGACCTACTCTGTCTGGAGTGGAAAGGTAGGACCTACTCTGTCTGGAGTGGAAAGGTAGGACCTACTCTGTCTGGAGTGGAAAGGTAGGCCTACTCTGTCTGGAATGGAAAGGTAGGCCTACTCTGTCTGGAGTGGAAAGGTAGGACCTACTCTGTCTGGAGTGGAAAGGTAGGCCTACTCTGTCTGGAGTGGAAAGGTAGGCCTAACTTTTGAAAATGCTCAGATTCCTAATGGCATCTCAAATTAAATTATTTGGGACAGTTTCATTGCAAACAAGACACACTGACTTGCCATTGGAAAAATATGATAATATGAACACAGGCCTATCTCTCTGTCCATTGTTAGTCTGTAATTTCGGTAATTTGTGTGGTATAAAAAAAATATTCAGGCAATTTTTTCTCGGACCTGCAAATATGATACTAGATTCATGCAATGATTTTACTATAAAAGCGATCTTGCCAAGCCTACTCTTGTCCATGGTGGTCTGCGAACCCACAACCTTCTGGCCCACAGCCCTGTGCACTATCAAAATTCCCATGTTGACATGTAATGCTTACAGGACAAATAACTATTTCGAAAACTGCATATCTAAGGCTCTGGTCTATTATTTTAGTTATAGGGAAGGGTCACTTTTTTAAGCATTCAGGAAGAATTTAGGTCAAATTTATTTTGCTGAAGGGAGGACCATCCATTTTAATTTCAGAGAGGTCCGATTTTCTCCATGTAACCCTTTTTATAAATAACTTCACTACCTCATCTCTGTGCCCCACACATACAGTTGTCTGTAAGGTCCCTCAGTCGAGCAGTGAATTTCAAACACAGATTCAACCACAAAGACCAGGGATGTTTTCCAATCCTTCGCAAAAAAGGGCACCTTTTGATAGATGGGTAAAACAAAATTAAAAGCAGACATTGAATATCTCTTTGAGTATGGGGAAGTTATTAATTACACTTTGGATGGTGTATCAATACACCCAGTCACTACAAAAATACAGGCTTCCTTCTTAACTCAGAGTTTAATAGCTGTGATAGATGAAAACTGAGGGTGGATCAACAACAACATTGCAGTAACTCCACAATACTAACCTAATTGAGTGAAAAGAAGGAAGCCTGTACATAATACAAAATATTCCAAAACATGCATCCTGTTTGCAACAAGGCACTAAAGTAATACTGCAAAAATGTGGCATGGCAATTCACTTTTTGTCCTGAATACATTACATTTACATTTAAGTCATTTAGCAGACGCTCTTATCCAGAGCGACTTACAAATTGGTGCATTCACCTTATGACATCCAGTGGAACAGCCACTTTACAATAGTGCATCTACATATTTTAAGGGGGGGGGAGAAGGATTACTTTATCCTATCCTAGGTATTCCTTAAAGAGGTGGGGTTTCAGGTGTCTCCGGAAGGTGGTGATTGACTCCGCTGTCCTGGCGTCGTGAGGGAGTTTGTTCCACCATTGGGGAGCCAGAGCAGCGAACAGTTTTGACTGGGCTGAGCGGGAACTGTACTTCCTCAGTGGTAGGGAGGCGAGCAGGCCAGAGGTGGATGAACGCAGTGCCCTTATTTGGGTGTAGGGCCTGATCAGAGCCTGGAGGTACTGAGGTGCCGTTCCCCTCACAGCTCCGTAGGCAAGCACCATGGTCTTGTAGCGGATGCGAGCTTCAACTGGAAGCCAGTGGAGAGAGCGGAGGAGCGGGGTGACGTGAGAGAACTTGGGAAGGTTGAACACTAGACGGGCTGCGGCGTTCTGGATGAGTTGTAGGGGTTTAATGGCACAGGCAGCGAGCCCAGCCAACAGCGAGTTGCAGTAATCCAGACGGGAGATGACAAGTGCCTGGATTAGGACCTGCGCCGCTTCCTGTGTGAGGCAGGGTCGTACTCTGCGGATGTTGTAGAGCATGAACCTACAGGAACGGGCCACCGCCTTGATGTTAGTTGAGAACGACAGGGTGTTGTCCAGGATCACGCCAAGGTTCTTAGCGCTCTGGGAGGAGGACACAATGGAGTTGTCAACCGTGATGGCGAGATCATGGAACGGGCAGTCCTTCCCCGGGAGGAAGAGCAGCTCCGTCTTGTCGAAGTTCAGCTTGAGGTGGTGATCCGTCATCCACACTGATATGTCTGCCAGACATGCAGAGATGCGATTCGCCACCTGGTCATCAGAAGGGGGAAAGGAGAAGATTAATTGTGTGTCGTCTGCATAGCAATGATAGGAGAGACCAGAGAATACAAAGTGTTATGCTTGGGACAAATCCATTACAACAAATTGCTGACTACCACTCTCCATATTTTCAAGCACTGTGGTGGCTACACCATGTTATGGGTGTGCTTGTCATCATTAAGGACTGTGGATTTTTTCAGGTTAAAAAGAAACGGAATGGAGCTAAGTATAGTCAAAAATTATAGAGGAAAAGCTGGTTCAGTCTGCTTTCCAACAGACACTGGGAGATTAATTCCCCTTTTAACAGGACAATAACCTAAAACACAAGGCCAAATATACACTGGAGTTGGTAACCAAGAAGACAGTGAATGTTCCTGAGTGGCTGAGTTACAGTTTTTACTTAAATCTACTTGAAAATCTTTGTCAAGACCCAAAAATGGATGTCTAGCAATGTTCAACAACCAATTTGACAGAGCTTGAAGAGTTTTGAAAATAATAATTGGCAAATGTTGTGCACTCCAGGTGTGGAAAACTCTTAGAAACTTGCGCAGAAAGACTCACCGCTGTAATCGCTGCCAAAGGTGCATCTACAAAGTATTGACTCAGAGGTGTGAATACTTTTGGAAATGAGATATTTCTGAATTTCATTTTCAATAAATTTGCAAACATTTTTAAAACATGTTTTCACTTCATCATTATGGGGTATTGTTTGTGGATGGGTGAGAAAAAATACATATTTAATCCATTTTGCAACACAACAAAATGTGGAATAAGTCAAGGGGTATGAATACTGTCTGAATGCACTGTATGTTGACCATATTTCAGATGATGTTTGAAACAGGATGGGCTTGTTTTTGCAAACGGACCAGTAAGTTATATCTGGACAGACTAAACTTATGTTCTGGCATCACATTATGCATGTATTTAAATGGTGTACAGGCACCCTCTGTCATATTGCAAAAGCATTTCCTTTAGATCCAATCCAGTGTCTCTGTGCATGTACAGTGGGGTCCAAAATGATTGACACGCTTGATAAAGATTAGCAAAAATGACTATATAAGATAAATCATTCAAAATACTGAGCTATATTGAATGCTCCACCTTGCGAGGCTAACAGGCACTGAGCCTTTTTCTAAAATATTTTATGAATTGGAGAACACATTGGGATGATTCCCAAAGATCCACCACCATATTTTAAAGTAGGTATGAGGTTATTTTCTGCGCATGCATTTCAATGCCAAACCCACCACTGGTGTGCAAGGCCAAAGAGCTTTATTTGAATGTCATCTGACCAAAGCACCAGTTCCAATCGAAGTGCGAATGGCGTGTAGAAAACTCCAGGCGTTTACATTTGTTGGATGACATGAAAATAAGGCTCTTTGGCCACATACACCAGTGGTGGGTTTGGCATTGAAATGCATGCGCAGAAAATAACCTCATACCTACTGTAAAATATGGTGGTGGATATGTGATGTTGTTGGCGCTATTTTGCTTCCTCTGGTCCTGGGGCCCTTGTTAAGGTCAACGACATCATGAACTTCACCTAGTACCAGGACAAATTAGCCACAATCAAATCAAATAAATCTAAATCTAAATGTTTTGATCAAACGTGCCGAATGCAACAGGTGTAGATTTTACCGGGGAATGCCTACGTACGAACCCATTCCCAACAATAAAGTGTTAAAGTTGCGCTATGCAGAAGTCACTCCACCATTTCCCGGTTGTTAAAACTCTAGTAATTTGCCTAAATTCAGTTTATTTGACAAAATAAACTAGTATAGTGTAGACAATCACTGTACCATCTAACAAAACTTAAAAACGGGAAGCATAAAAATAGCGCAGATAGAACAGATCTAATGCTTCTTAGACTTTCAAATAAAATAATAGACCTATAACTCACATTTCACAGTATTTGGTTGTGTCGCTCAAAAGGTTACATACAGTGCCTTTGGAAAGTGTTCAGACTCCTTGACTATTTCCACATTTTCTTATGTTATAGCATTATTCTAAAGTTGATCAAAAATCACCAAAAAATCATCATCAATCTACACACAAGACACCATAATGACAAAGCAAAAATAGTTTTTTGGACATTTTTGCAAATTCACACCCTTAACTCAGTGCTTTGTTGAAGCACCTTTGGCAGCAATTAAAGCATTGAGTCTTGGGTATGACGTTACAAGCTTGGCACACCTGTATTTGGAGAGTTTCTCCCATTCTTCTCTGCAGATCCACTCATGCTCTGTCAGGTTCGCTGGGGAGCGTTGCTGCACAGCTATTTTCAGGTCTCTCTAGCGATGTTCGATCAGGTTCAAGTCCAGGATCTGGCTGGGCCACTCAAGGATATTGAGACTTGTCCCGAAGCCACTTCTGTCTTGTCTTGGCTGTGTGCTTAGGGTCATTGCTGTGTTGGAAGGTAAACCTTCACCCAGTCTGAGGTCCTAAGTGATCTGGAGCAGGTTTTCATCAAGGATCTCTTTGTATTTAGCTCCGTTCATCTTTACCTCAATCCTGACTAGTGTCCCTGCCCCTGTCGCTAGAAAACATTCCCACAGCATGATGCTGCCACCACCATGCTTCACCGTAGGGATGGTGTCAGGTTTCCTCCAGACGTGACGCTTCACATTCAGGCCAAAGAGTTCAATCTTGGTTTCATTAGACCAGAGAATCTTGTTTCTCATGGTCTGAGAGTCTTTAGGTGCCTTTTGGCAAACTACAAGCAGGCTGTCATGTGCCTTTTACTAAGTAGTGGCTTCCATCTGGCCACTCTACCATAAGGGCCTGATTGTTGGAGTGCTGCAGAGATGGTTGTCCTTCTGGAAGTTGCTCCCATCTCCACAGAGGAACTCTTAAGCTCGGTCAGAGTGACTATTGGGTTCTTGGTCACCTCCCTGACCAAGGCCCTTGTCCCCTGATTGCTCAGTTTGGCCGGGCAGCCAGCTCTAGGAAGAGCCTTGGTGGTTGCAAACTTCTTCCATTTAAGAATAATGGAGGCCACTGTGTTCTTGGGGACTTTCAATGCTGCAGAAATGTTTTGGTACCCTTTCCCAGATCTGTGCCTCGACACAATCCTGTTTCGGAGCTCTACGAACAATTCCTTCGACCTCATGGCTTGGTTTTTGCTCTGACATGCACTGTCAACTGTGGAACTTTGTATAGACACGTGTGTATTTCCAAATCATGACCAATCAATTGAATTTAGCACAGGAGGACTCCAATCAAGTTGTAGAAACACCTCAAGGAAGATCAATGGAAACAGGATGATACACCTGAGCTCAATATTGAGTTTCAACGCAAAGAGTCTGAATACTTATGTAAATAAAATACTGTTTACCCTTTCAATTTAATACATTTTTTAATGAGGCTGTAACGTAATAGCATGTGGAAAAAGTCAAGTGGTCTGAATGCTTTCCAAAGGCACTGTATTGCCACTTTAAAATGTAAGAAAAATATTTGCTGAATGATAAAGGAAATAGTAAAACAATAAAATAACAATAACGAGGCTATAGTTGAGGTAGTTGCGATAGCAGAGAGAACGGTCTATGACTTGAGTGGCTGGAGTCCTTGACCATTTTTAGGGCTTCCTCTGACACCTCCTGGTATAGAGGTCCTGGATAGCAGGGAGTTCCACCCCATTGATGTACTGGGCCGTACGCACCACCCTCTGTAGCACCTTGCGGTCGGGTGACGAGCAGTTGCCGTACAGTACCAAGCAGTGATGCAGCCAGTCAAGATGCTCTCAATGGTGCAGCTGTAGAACCTTTTTAGGATCTGAGGGCCCATGCCAAATCTTTTCAGCCCGCTGAGGGGGAAGAGGCGTGCTCGTGCCCTCTTCTCGACTGTCTTGGTGTGTTTGACCATGAATGTTCGGCCCTCCGTTTCCTGTAGTCCACGATCCGCTCCTTCGTTTTGTTGACGTTGAAGGCAAGGTTGCCGTCCTGGCACCACACTGCCAGGTCTCTGACCTTCTCCCTATAGGCTGTTTCATCATCGTTGGTGTTCAGGCCTACCACCATCGTGTCGTCGGCAAACTTACTGATGGTGATGGAGTCGTGTGCGGCCACGCACGACTGAGCATGCACCCCTGAGGGGCCCTTCAAGTCCAGGATCCAGTTGCTGAGGGAGGTGTTCAGTTCCAGGGTTCTTAGCTTAGTGGTGAGCTTGGAGGGCGCTATGGTGTTGAATGCTGAGCAGGAGTCAATGAACAGCATCCTCACGTAGGTGTTCCTTTTGTCCAGGAGGGAAAGGCCAGTGTGGAGTGCAATAGAGATTGCATCATCTGTGGATCTGTTGGGGCGATATGCAAATTTGGGTTGATCCAGGGTTTCTGTGATGATGGTGTTGATGTCAGCCATTACCAGTCTTTCAAAAGCACTTCATTGCTTGAGATATAAGTGCTACTGGGCGGTAACCATTTAGACAGGGACTATGCTGGTTTGCTTGAAACGTGCAGGTAATTCAGACTGGGTCACGGAGAGGTTGAAAATGTTAGTAAAGACACTTGTCCTCTGGTCAGTACATGACTGTGCCAGGTGACTGAAACTTGGCCACAAGACAATAACCCAAACACATGTCAAAATCCACAAAGAAATGGTTCATTGGCCACAAAATCAACATTTTGCAATGACCGTCTCAGTCTCCAGACTTGAAACCCACTAAATATATCAAGGATTCTGTAGGGAGGAATGGTCTAAGATCCCTCCCAATGTGTTCCCCAATTCGTAAAACATTTTAGAAATGTCTCAGTGTTGTTATCATCACAGGATTAGATATTAAAAGGTATTGGAAAGAAACATCAATAATTTGATGAAAAAAAGTATTAGTGTTTAAACAAAATATAATTATCTGAGCAATTGTAGTAGTAGAAAATACAATAATTCTCCAATTTGTTTTATAAATAAATACCTCAGCATTTGAATGATTTATTTTATACAGTCATTCAGTCATTTTTGCTCATCTTTATCAAGGGTGTCAATAATTCCGGACCCCACTGTACACAATTACCCTGCTTAATAGGAGTTATAATGGGTTCTGGGTTTAGCTTAAGTCGGACTGTCAGCAGCTGAGAGTGAAGGCCGGGGTTCATGTGTTAAGGTTAGAGTTCACTTGTAGGGTCAGTCTGAGTGAGTGTTGCTGTTGTTTGTTGGTTTGACCCGACTACTAGGCTGAGACAGTTTATGTTCTGACTGGAAGAACTTCCTATTTCCTCTCTCTCCTCCTCTGTTTCACTCCTCATTCCCCCACCTCCTCTCACCTCTCTTTTTTTTCATCTTCCTTATCTCCTCTCCGCAGCTCAGCCCATCTCCTCTGCATCTATCCAACTATCTCCTCTCCCTCGATTCCTTCCTCTTTTCCATCCCTCCTCCTTCTACTTTCCTCCCTCTAATAATCTCCTCATCCACCTTGTCTCCCTCTTCCTCTTCCTTTTCCATATTATTTATAACCTCCTAAAGAAGAACCAGCTCTTCTTTATACCTTCCCCCTGCAACAACCAGCTCTTCTTTATACCTTCCCCCTGCAACAACCAGCTCTTCTTTATACCTTCCCCCTGCAACAACCAGCTCTTCTTTATGCCTTCCTCCTGCAACAACCAGCTCTTCTTTATACCTTCCCCCTGCAACAACCAGCTCTTCTCTATGCCTTCCCCCTGCAACAACCAGCTCTTCTTTATACCTTCCCCCTGCAACAACAAGCTCTTCTTTATACCTTCCTCCTGCAACAACAAGCTCTTCTTTATACCTTCCCCCTGCAACAACCAGCTCTTCTTTATACCATCCCCCTGCAACAACAAGCTCTTCTTTATACCTTCCCCCTGCAACAACCAGCTCTTCTTTATACCATCCCCCTGCAACAACAAGCTCTTCTTTATACCCTCCCCTGCAACAACCAGCTCTTCTTTATGCCCCCTCCTGCATCAACCAGCTCTTCTTTATACCTTCCCCCTGCAACAACAACCAGCCCTTCTTTATACCCTCCCCTGCAACAACAACCAGCTCTTCTTTATACCCTCCCCTGCAACAACAAGCTCTTCTTTATACCTTCCTCCTGCAACAACCAGCTCTTCTTTATACCTTCCCCCTGCAACAACAACCAGCTCTTCTTTATACCCTCCCCTGCAACAACCAGCTCTTCTTTATGCCCTCCCCTGCAACAACCAGCTCTTCTTTATGCCTTCCCCCTGCAACAACCAGCTCTTCTTTATGCCTTCCTCCTGCAACAACCAGCTCTTCTTTATGCCTTCCTCCTGCAACAACCAGCTCTTCTTTATACCTTCCCCCTGCAACAACCAGCTCTTCTTTATACCTTCCCCCTGCAACAACAAGCTCTTCTTTATACCCTCCCCTGCAACAACCAGCTCTTCTTTATGCCCCCCTCCTGCATCAACCAGCCCTTCTTTATACCCTCATCCTGCAGCAACAGCCAGCACTTCTTTATGCCCTCCTCCTGCAACAACCAGCTCTTCTTTATGCCCCCCTCCTGCAGCAGCCAGCACTTCTTTATACTTTCCTCCTGCAGCAGCCAGCACTTCTTTATACCCTCCCCCTGCAACAACCAGTTCTTCTTTATGCCCTCCTCCTGCAACAACCAGCTCTTCTTTATACCCTCCCCCTGCAACAACCAGTTCTTCTTTATGCCCTCCTCCTGCAACAACCAGCTCTTATTTATGCTCTCCCCTTGCAACAACCAGCTCTTCTTTATGCCCTCCTCCTGCAACAACAACCAGCTCTTCTGTATGCTCTCCCTCCCCCTGCAACAACCAGCACTTCTTTATGCCCCCCTCCTGCAGCAGCCAGCACTTCTTTATACCCTCCCCCTGCAACAACCAGCTCTTCTTTATACCTTCCCTCTGCAACAACAAGCCCTTCTTTATAAAATCCTCCTGCAACAACCAGTTCTTCTTTATGCCCTCCTCCTGCAACAACCAGCTCTTCTTTATACCCTCCCCCTGCAACAACCAGTTCTTCTTTATGCCCTCCTCCTGCAACAACCAACTCTTCTTTATACCCTCCTCCTGCAACAACAACCAGCTCTTCTGTATGCTCTCCCCCTGCAACAACCAGCTCTTCTTTATGCCCCCCTCCTGCAGCAGCCAGCACTTCTTTATACCCCCCCTGCAACAACCAGCTCTTCTTTATGCCCTTCCTCCTGCAGCAGCCAGCTCTTCTTTATACCATCCTCCTGCAACAACCAGTTCTTCTTTATGCCCTCCTCCTGCAACAACCAGCTCTTCTTTATACCCTCCCCATGCAACAACCAGCTCTTCTTTATACCCTCCCCCTGCAACAACCAGCTCTTCTTTATACCCTCCCCCTGCAACAACCAGCTCTTCTTTATACCTTCCTCCTGCAACAACCAGCTCTTCTTTATGCCCCCATCCTGAAACAACCAGCTCTTCTTTATGCCCTCCTCCTGCAACAAACAGCTCTTCTTTATGCCCTCCTCCTGCAACAAACAGCTCTTCTTTATGCCCTCCTCCTGCAACAAACAGCTCTTCTTTATGCCCTCCTCCTGCAACAACCAGCTTTTCTTTATGCCCTCCTCCTGCAACAACCAGCTCTTCTTTATGCCTTCCTCATGCAACAACCAGCTCTTTTTTATGCCCTCCTCCTGCAACAACCAGCTCTTCTTTATACCCTCCCCATGCAACAACCAGCTCTTCTTTATACCCTCCCCCTGCAACAACCAGCTCTTCTTTATACCCTCCCCCTGCAACAACCAGCTCTTCTTTATACCTTCCCCCTGCAACAACCAGCTCTTCTTTATGCCCTCCTCCTGCAACAAACAGCTCTTCTTTATACCTTCCCCCTGCAACAACCAGCTCTTCTTTATGCCCCCATCCTGAAACAACCAGCTCTTCTTTATGCCCTCCTCCTGCAACAAACAGCTCTTCTTTATGCCCTCCTCCTGCAACAACCAGCTCTTCTTTATGCCCTCCTCCTGCAACAAACAGCTCTTCTTTATGCCCTCCTCCTGCAACAACCAGCTTTTCTTTATGCCCTCCTCCTGCAACAACCAGCTCTTCTTTATACCTTCCTCCTGCAACAACCAGCTCTTCTTTATACCTTCCCCCTGCAACAACCAGCTCTTCTTTATGCCCTCCTCCTGCAACAAACAGCTCTTCTTTATGCCCTCCTCCTGCAACAACCAGCTCTTCTTTATACCTTCCTCCTGCAACAACCAGCTCTTCTTTATACCTTCCCCCTGCAACAACCAGCTCTTCTTTATGCCCTCCTCCTGCAACAAACAGCTCTTCTTTATGCCCTCCTCCTGCAACAACCAGCTCTTTTTTATGCCCTCCCCCTGCAACAATCAGCTTGGATCACAAACTAAGATACCATCTTAGTTAGTTTAAATAAATACTGTGTCAATATGAGAGCAACCAAAGCATAGCAGGCACATTGATATGACGTGAGCAAAGATGAGTAAATTGTAACCAATTAGATTTAAATGAAAATAAACAATTCACCTTCTTTCAATGATAGTCCCAAAATGAAGTTCATATATAATCCTAACCAAAGTCTCAATGTCCAATGTTAATAAGGAAGTCAAAATCCAATCCAAGAACAGTTCAAGACAAATAGTCAATCTCAAAGCAAGAATGGGAAATCCCCCTTCAAAATGAATATATAACTGCAAAAAAGAAACAGTAAACAGTGTCACACTCCTATCTCCTCCTCCTCCTCTTTTCTTTCCTTTCCTTGACTTTTTCCTCCTCATCTGCATCATATTGCTGAGATTGTTATGATGGTCATTTCAATTACTATTGAAATATGTCCTTGCTGTATATTTAATTTGTACAGTACTGTAATATACTGTAGCCACAACAGCTGCACAGATTCCCATAGACTCCTATGGAGTACATCTCAATAGTCACAATAGTCTGATAACATAAGAAAAGTTCAGCCATCATGAAAGAAGCCAACCAGAACCAGTTCTTTAATTTCACTGCAAACTGAAGAAAGAAGATGAGGAGAGAAAACCACTACATTATTGAGATGCACCCATTTTCTCTACTGACAATCAGGCTCAAAATAATTGCTTATCAAATGAATCCTTGCCACTTTCCGTAAAATGTTAACATAGTTTTCTGATGAAACACATTTGCTGTCGGGGGCAGACCGTGA
This sequence comes from Oncorhynchus gorbuscha, assembly GCF_021184085.1. Classification (NCBI taxonomy): domain Eukaryota; kingdom Metazoa; phylum Chordata; class Actinopteri; order Salmoniformes; family Salmonidae; genus Oncorhynchus; species Oncorhynchus gorbuscha. The sequence goes on along the minus strand of NC_060175.1, from coordinate 38,150,596 downwards.
GTTTGTTTTTGTCAGAGTCAGTCCTTTAAGAACATTGCCTGGAAGGCACTAACATGGCTGCCAAGAAATTATGTTATGTTGTCTACGTCTCAGAGCAGCCTAAGCTTCTTGGTTGAAACCTGAAGGATAAACTTATTCTGTCTGGCTGTTGATGGTCTGGGCCTTGGGCTGTGCTGCCTCTGTGCCTCAGGGGAGACTCCTGAGAGGAGATTGAGATCAGGCTGCCCTCTGCAGGCCAGACTGGGTTCTGCAAGTGTGTCTGCTGATCTGACTCCAGTCCAGCAGAGGTTATCCCAGGTCATCATATCATACTAGCTTAGAAAGTGGTGGTACAGAGTCATCCATGCTGCTGGTATATACATGGGCCTGGAGTCTCTCTAAGAATAATCATGAATGGTTAGTTTTCTTGGAAATGCATATTTTGCTTTTAACCCAACCCCATGAGAAACACACACACGCACGCACACACACGCACACGCACACACAAACACAGAGAGAGAGGTTGGTAGCCAGCCAGTGTCAGCCGCGGTGCAGTACCGTAGGTACAACGATTTGCTATATTTTATGTGCCCATATATCTAGGTGAGGGGTTCGTCAATGTGCTGGGGCATACCACAGTATGCAGGAATCCAAAGCTTGCAATTTAGAACGGGTAATCTCTACAGACCCCTCACTGCTATTTGTGTGTGTTTGAGTATCTGCGCGTGTGCCTTGCCACAAACCTTTCCACTTACTTTCCCAATCATGCTTCCAGAATGTCTGTGGTTGTCCTGTTGGCTGGCTAAACTTTGTCCTCCACTAGCTGTGTGGTCAAAAAACAACAACATTTTTACTTACATTTCATGCACAGTGAAGCAATGAAAACTTACTATAGGATAAAACTACAGCTGAATATTGCAGTGAACACAGATAAACAGTATCTATTACTGTGTATTGTTTGCTGTGAGGAGCTTCCTAAACCTATATATACCTCCACCTGTTTACCTCTCCTGTGTACTCAGCAGAGGAAAGGTAAGCCGTGCTAGTTTAATCAACTGATATAAATACCCTGGGAGAGACAGAGACAGAGAGAGGTGTCTGGAAGAGTGTGTGAGGGCTGGTCTCTGTGACATCCTCTGTGTTAGTAGAGATTCATCTGGGGATTGATCTGTCCTCAGAGGAAGGGGTAGTTGATATAGCCAGAGCTCAGATACAGACCTATCTACCACAGATATGGTGTACAGCATGGCATCTTTAGAGCAACACACTTGTTTAGCCAGGGGGGGTTTCTCTCACCTATCTATCTCTCCTCCTTTCTCTCAGTCTCCACTCCACCCTCACCACCCTTCCTCTACAGCCCAGATACCCTTTCTCTCTCTCTCTCTCTCTCTCTCTCTCTCTCTCTCTCTCTCTCTCTCTCTCTCTCTCTCTCTCTCTCTCTCTCTCTCTCTCAATGTAGAGCTGCAGTGGTAACTGTCTGTCTCTGTTTCTGTTTCTGCAGTAAGGCTTTAGTGGAGTGGTTGCGTGCTAAGTTGCGCTGGGCTAAGCTTGTTGGAGCCAGCAGTGTTGTCAGGGCTGCGACGTGTAATGCAACACAAACACACAGTAGCCGGCGAACAAACCACACTCCAGGTGGAATGCGACCACGAACCGTCTGACTATACCTCCCAGAGAGAGAGAGAGTGAGAGAGATGGTGTGAGTGGGAGAGAAAGGAAGAAGAATGAGAGCAGGGGGAAAGAGTGGAAACAGAGGGTAACACAGCCAAATAAAGAGTTAAAGATGGAAGCACTGAACACACAAACACACACCAACATACACTAACACACATGCACACACTCCCCAAATGTCTGGGCTAGTCTTTTCCCATGCAGTAGGGTTTCACAAACACATAGACAGAACTACACCTGCGGAGAGCTTATCTGTCCTTCCCATGTGCTTTATCCAATGTTTATTAAATGTTTCCAGGGTCAGGGCTGGGCCAGTGGCATGCCAGCAACAGCAACTGGTGCTTTATGAGTACTTTCATCTCTGTGTGTGTGTTAGTGTGTGCGTCCGTGTGCGCATGTGTGTGCGTGTGCGTGTGTGGGGGTACTGAATGCTGAGGGGGACAGGTTTATGTGATAGGAGAGATGCTGAGTCTCACCAGCTGCAGTGCAGACAGACAGTGGTTCTCCAGTGTTCAGAGGTCTCAAGGTGACTTCATCACACTATCATAGCTGGATGTGTGGAGACTGTGTACCCAAACAGACAGAACACACAGCTCAAGGTCGTAGGTCTTTTTCTTGTATAGCTGTATTTGAACTTCAATGTATTTTATTGAGGGGAAGATGCGTATGTACAAATTGAGGAAGGAAATTATTTAACTGCAAATCTATCAACTTTAAAATGAAGAGAATAATGCATCCATGATTCTGAGGTGCATGAAAAAACAGTAAAAAGAAACAAGTTAATTATACAGTATCTGTTCAGATTATACAGTATCTGTTCAGATTATACAGTATATGTTCAGATTATAAAGTATACGTTTAGATTATACAGTATACGTTTAGATTATACAGTATATGTTCAGATTATACAGTATCTGTTCAGATTATAAAGTATCTGTTCAGATAATACAGTATACTTTTAGATTATACAGTATACGTTTAGATTATACAGTATACGTTTAGATTATACAGTATATGTTCAGATTATACAGTATCTGTTCAGATTATAAAGTATATGTTCAGATAATACAGTATACGTTTAGATTATACAGTATATGTTTAGATTATACAGTATACGTTTAGATTATACAGTATACATTTAGATTATACAGTATATGTTCATATTATACAGTATCTGTTCAGATTATAAAGTATCTGTTCAGATAATACAGTATACTTTTAGATTATACAGTATACGTTTAGATTATACAGTATACGTTTAGATTATACAGTATATGTTCAGATTATACAGTATCTGTTCAGATTATACAGTATATGTTCAGATAATACAGTATACGTTTAGATTATACAGTATATGTTCAGATTATACAGTATCTGTTCAGATTATAAAGTATCTGTTCAGATAATACAGTATACTTTTAGATTATACAGTATACGTTTAGATTATACAGTATACGTTTAGATTATACAGTATATGTTCAGATAATAAGGTATACGTTTAGATTATACAGTATACGTTTAGATTATACAGGATATGTTCAGATTATACAGTATCTGTTCAGATTATAAAGTATATGTTCAGATAATACAGTATACTTTTAGATTATACAGTATACGTTTAGATTATACAGTATATGTTCAGATAATACAGTATACTTTTAGATTATACAGTATACGTTTAGATTATACAGTATATGTTTAGATTATACAGTATATGTTCAGATTATACAGTATATGTTCAGATTATACAGTATATGTTTAGATTATACAGTATATGTTCAGATTATACAGTATATGTTCAGTATTTACCATTTTATCTGTTGGTGAAGACAGTTGGTTATGAACTGAGCCTGTACCATTTCATTCATAAAAAGTGATTGATTGTTGTTGTCAGACAAGCATTCAGACAGGCTGAGGGAGGAAGGCAGCAGTGCTCTGATAGTGAGGTCCCCTGCTGTATAGACAAGACTGTCGGAGGGAGGATGTGGTCGAGTGGTCATGGTCGAGGTTATCTGACTATTGAGTGGAGAGGAGATGACCATGAGAGAGAAGGAGATGGAGAGAGAGAGTGTGTGTGTGTGTGTGTGTGTGTGTGTGTGTGTGTGTGTGTGTGTGTGTGTGTGTGTGTGTGTGTGTGTGTGTGTGTGTGTGTGTGTGTGTGTGTGTGTGTGTGTGTGTGTGTGTGTGTGTGTGTGTGTGTGTGTGTGTTGAGAGGGTGTTATCTGCATGGAGAAGAGGAGGTGACTGTGTGTGAGAGAGATCATCTGGGCTATAGAGGAAAGGTGGTGAGGGCAGAAGGCTAGAAGGAGGTGTGTGGACTATCAGCCCTGGGAGAGACCCCAATCAACCTTACCTAATGATACCCTGTCAACATCGGAGAGAGAGAAGTACAGGGAGACTGACAGAGGGAGAGAGGGGGGGGGGAGTGAGGTGAGGGACAGATAGAGAGAGAGAGAGAGAGAGAGGAAGGGTGAGATGGAAGGAGAGAGAGGTGAGGGAGGGCCACCGACAAGGCCCAGACAGCCCCTCTGTCGAAAGTTCTGGTGAAGAGTATGTCTGTGATGAGCATATGAGATGGGTCTATTTCTGTAAGGTGCTTTTAGCCAAAGAGATATGGGACTGAAGGGGTGAGGAGTGACCTGTGTGCCCTGGAGTTGGTTTAGATGATACAACTATTTCCCTCTTCTCAACATGATACTGAGGCATCTGTGTCAATCACTTTCGTCTCATCATTGTTATTGGAGGGGTCATTGTGTTGTTATTTGTCTAGTTGCATATTTAATATCCCCCCTCCCTTCTTTGTGTCTCTGTCAGGTACCTGGCTAAACTGTCGTCGGTGGGCAGTATCAATGATGAGGAGACGTGTGAACGTCTGCGAGGACTCATCCATAAACAGGTACACATCTACCCTGACAAACAGTAGCAATATTTTCAGGTTCCAAGGTTGGCAGGGTATGACAGGATGGTACATATGTTATAAAAGTTACACTACCGTTCAAAAGTTTGGAGTCACGTAGAAATGTCCTTGTTTTTGAAAGAAAAGCTAATCCAAGTTTATCATTTTAAAAGACTAATTGATCATTAGAAATTCCTTTTGCAATTATGTTATAACAGCTGAAAACTGTTGTTCTGATGAAAGAAGCAATAAAACTGTCCTTCTTTAGACAAGTTGAGTATTTGGATCCTCCGCATTTATGGGTTCGATTACAGGCTCAAAATGTCCAGAAACAAAGACCTGAAACTCGTCCGTCTATTCTTGTTCTGAGAAATGAAGATTACAAGCCATAGTAATTGAATTTGAACCAGGTGCAGATCTGTAATCTATGATCATTATTATAACAAGATACAGATATGTAATGTTATGATCATTATTCTAACCAGGTGCAGATATGTAATGTTATGATCATTATTATAACCAGATACAGATCTGTAATGTTATGATCATTATTCTAACCAGATACTGATCTGTAATGTTATGATCATTATTCTAACCAGATACAGATCTGTAATGTTATGATCATTATTCTAACCAGATACCGATCTGTAATGTTATGATCATTATTATAACCAGATACTGATCTGTAATGTTATGATCATTATTCTAACCAGATACAGATCTGTAATGTTATGATCATTATTATAACCAGATACTGATCTGTAATGTTATGATCATTATTATAACCAGATACTGATCTGTAATGTTATGATCATTATTATAACCAGATACAGATCTGTAATGTTATGATCATTATTATAACCAGATACAGATCTGTAATGTTATGATCATTATTATAACCAGATACAGATCTGTAATGTTATGATCATTATTATAACCGGATACAGATCTGTAATGTTATGATCATTATTATAACCAGATACAGATCTGTAATGTTATGATCATTATTATAACCAGATACAGATCTGTAATGTTATGATCATTATTATAACCAGATACAGATCTGTAATGTTATGATCATTATTATAACCAGATACAGATCTGTAATGTTATGATCATTATTATAACCAGATACAGATCTGTAATGTTATGATCATTATTATAACCAGATACAGATCTGTAATGTTATGATCATTATTATAACCAGATACAGATCTGTAATGTTATGATCATTATTATAACCAGATACAGATCTGTAATGTTACGATCATTATTATAACCAGATACAGATCTGTAATGTTACGATCATTATTATAACCAGATACAGATCTGTAATGTTATGATCATTATTATAACCAGATACAGATCTGTAATGTTATGATCATTATTATAACCAGATACAGATCTGTAATGTTATGATCATTATTATAACCAGATACAGATCTGTAATGTTATGATCATTATTATAACCAGATACAGATCTGTAATGTTATGATCATTATTCTAACCAGATACAGATCTGTAATGTTATGATCATTATTATAACCAGATACAGATCTGTAATGTTATGATCATTATTATAACCAGATACAGATCTGTAATGTTATGATCATTATTCTAACCAGGTGCAGATCTGTAAGCGCAGTGTGGAGGTGATGGATGCTGTGCGGCACGGGGCTCAGCTAGCCATAGACGAGTGTCAGTTTCAGTTCCGGAACCGCCGATGGAACTGTTCCACACTGGACACCATGCCCGTCTTTGGCAAGGTCGTCACACAGGGTACGCCTTAGTGTCAACAACTTATCTTACAGTTAATATACTTATGAACTTCTCAGGATAAAAACATTGGCATTTCAGTTGTAGGTGTGTGTTTAACATTGACCTGTGTGTGTGTGTGTTCTTGACAGGCACTCGGGAGGCAGCCTTTGTTTATGCCATCTCAGCAGCCAGTGTGGCGTTTGCTGTGACCCGGGCCTGCAGCAGCGGAGAGCTGGAGAAATGTGGCTGCGACCACAACGTCCACGGAGTCAGTCCAGAAGGTACACACACACACACACACACACACACACACACACACACACACACACACACACACACACACACACACACACACACACACACACACACACACACACACACACACACACACACACACACACACACACACACACACACACACACACACACACACTATTTGACTGCTAACTCTCTCTCTCATCCTCCCTCCCTCCCAGGGTTCCAGTGGTCAGGCTGTAGTGATAACATTGCTTATGGAGTGGCCTTCTCTCAATCCTTTGTTGATGTGAGGGAGAGGAGTAAAGGACAGTCCCCCAGCAGAGCACTCATGAACCTACACAACAATGAGGCCGGGAGGAAGGTATGATATATCACAACCAACAACTCTGTCATAGCAAAGTCAACACCAAAGAAAAAGACAGGAGATAAAAACATGCATTATTTCTGTCTCCCTGCAGGCCATTCTGAGCCACATGCGTGTGGAGTGTAAGTGTCATGGCGTGTCAGGTTCCTGTGAGGTGAAGACCTGCTGGAAGGCCATGCCGCCATTCCGCAAGGTGGGTAACGCCATCAAGGAGAAATTTGACGGCGCCACAGAGGTGGAGCAGCGCAAGGTGGGCACCACCAAGGTCCTGGTGCCACGGAACTCCCAGTTCAAACCTCACACAGACGAAGACCTGGTCTACCTGGAGCCCAGCCCCGACTTCTGTGACCACGACCCGCGCACACCAGGCATGCTGGGTACGGCGGGGCGGCAGTGTAACCGGACGTCGAAGGCCATTGACGGCTGTGAGCTGATGTGCTGCGGCCGGGGCTTCCAGACAGAGGAGGTGGAGGTGGTAGACAGGTGCAGCTGTAAGTTCCACTGGTGCTGCTACGTCAAGTGCAAACAGTGCCGCAAGATGGTGGAGATGCACACCTGCCGGTGATCACCATGGAAATCCCCAATGGAGACCCAAACAAATGCCCCATCACACCCCACTCTCTCCTTTCTCACCTGCACAGAAGGATGGGAGGGAGGGAGAGGGGGATGGTGTTTGTGGTTGACCTTTTCCCCATTTCAAAACCATCCCTATTCCTTTTACAATAGACCCCGGGAACAGACAGACAGAGGTGGACAGAGGACATGGGCATTCCCAGTCAGTTCATACAATGTTAAAGGAAAATGACACACATGCACGGGATGTATAGAACTAAAAATATATATATCCCAACAGAGTACTTTCCCTCTCTTCATTTTGTCTCACACTCGGTTGATTTACATTGTTTTGGTTGCTTTTGTTATATCTTTTATTCATTTTCTTTTCATTTTCTTTTTTAACTTATTTGACATTGTTGTGAGCGATTCGGGGTGGATTCGGTGAGGGGAGAGTGGACTGCATGGGAGAGGGACTGAGGGTGGGGTATATTGGACCCGGGGAAAGTGGGATGGCGTAGTGGGGAAAGGGGGGGTGGAGTTTAGGAGGGGGGGGGGGGGCTGAGTTTGCCCTCTGTCTTTGCTGCTGCTTTAGGGACTCATCTAGAGTGCTGGATGTAAAGGGAGAGACACGCCTGTCTGTCGGTCTGAGAGAACCGCCCAGAGGAGGAACGCTGACCGACAGACAGACATTTATTATTTGCGGTCCAGGTGTACATGACCGTGTTGTGTTGGGGTAAAGTTGTGTGGCCATTTGTCCCTGTACAGCCCTGATACTGCTCCACTCATCAAATTAGTCACAGATTTACAGAATTACTCACCGAGTCAAATAATTACTCAGGTCTCACAGAATCACTCACAGGCCGGGATTCCATAGGCATTGCGGCTTTTAAAGGCAATGTTCCCATGTTCGCAAATTATTAATTCATGGTAAACGCTACATATGTCGGCTCAATCAGAGATTGGATTGAATCCCATCATTAGTCTGTGTCAGACAAAGGGGGAGTTTGCCCATACAGATACATACAGACAGACAGACAGACAGACAGACAGACAGACAGACAGACAGACAGACAGACAGACAGACAGACAGACAGACAGACAGACAGACAGACAGACAGACAGACAGACAGACAGACAGACAGACAGACAGACAGACAGACAGACAGACAGACAGACAGACAGACAGACAGACAGACAGACAGACAGACAGACAGACAGACAGACAGACAGACAGACAGACAGACAGACAGACAGACAGACCACACCACAAACCACCGTCCCTACAGCTTACCACATACAACGAAGTCTACACACACAATGATCCCTACAGCTTATTACACAAAACGCAATTACCACACACATCACCGTCCATACACCTTACCAAACACAAAGATGCCAACACACACAAATCATACACCAAACACACACACAAAATAGATAACGTACAACACACACTAGCCACACACACACAACACCATATTCCACACACATCATACCATACGCTACTGCCAGGGCACAGGGACTGACCTATGTATGGCTATCATGTACAACCACATAAACCCAAGCTTTTCTATAGTAACATGCTATTCATTATAGAAACATAGATCTGTAAAGACTTATACACTGAAGAAGACTATTCTGAGTATGAATGTATATTAAAATGAAATATATGCTGTGTCAAAGATTATACTCTTGTTTGTCATATTTATTTTGGACAAAAAAAAAAAAAGAGTTATGTGTGTGTGTGGGGGGGGGTGCAAGAGACGGAGAGTATTCGTTGGCTTAATATCATTCATTAAAATAACAAACATTGCAGCTGACTTGGTACCAACATCATTAAAAAACAATATCCTGTCATTATCCTGAGTCCATTTAGTTGTGCCCTGAAGCCAAACCCAGGCCTGATTCCTTCCAGGTATGTGTTTAGTAGTGGCAGGCAGGCAGGATGAATGACAGGGACCAGGGGCTGGCTGCCCACATGTGTAGACGGTTCGTTCACCAGGGAGGCCTACAGAGTCCTGCCACAGTCTGGGAGAGCTTCTCTGTGTTCATTTCCACGTTGTCAAATACATACACTAGATGTACTAAAGAGGAGAGAAAAGACAGGTATGGAGTAAACGCTAAGTAAAATGTATATGTAGACTTTACCTTATCGGTTTGTGAGAAATACAGAGATATAGTATACATGGAACAGAACAGATACATTAAACCTACATGTGTAGAGAAGAGAAGGCTAGTACTAATCTAATCTAATCTATACAATGAGTTTTTGTCTTTACTGTCACTGGAAATCCAAAGAGAAGCCTTAACAACGGGACCCTCCCTGCAGTCTGACACCCCTCACCCTCTACCCACATACAACATACACACACGTCACCACAGGACACACATTTCTATGGGAACGGTCCGTGTGTGTGTGTGTTAGGTACATTACACCCCCAGGGTCTTCCCTCCACCACTGACACGTATAATCACATGTATGTGCCATAGATCAACACATCTATCACTCCAGATATCAGGACACATATCCCCTGGCCACGGGAGCAGGCACAGTGGGTTTGGGAAGAAACAGCATAGAGGTTCATGTTTCACTGCTTCTCTGATTCTTCTCAAATCAGAAGGTAAGAAGGCCAGTATACCAGGGAGCAGGGATGCAGACCACACGGTATCACTGATATCTTTATTCTGTCCGCCTCCAATAAGGCCCTCTGATGTCCCAGATGATGTGGAGAGAGGGGAGTGGGTCGCTACAGTGATTGGCTGATAATATTCCTCATATTGAAACTGGGCATTTCTTAGGGCTCCTGTCTGTACACAGTCAGCTAGGGAAAAAAGGGGGAAGAGAGGGGAGGAGAGGGGTATCAGTAAAACCTCTCCTTCCTGTGTTTGCGGAGGCGGAGATATTGAGGCCTAATAGCTTTAGTGCTGTGTTCACTAGGGCATTTGTGCGTGTGTGTATTGTGTGTGGAGGAGCAGAGCAATGGTGAAGAGAGAAACAGTTTAGGACTTGGCTGGTTCTAGTAGTACTTCCTCGGCATACCTGTGTGACTCGGTGTGAGGGTTCAGGAGGCACCCTGGTCACATCTGAGAACCATCTGAGGTGTGAAAATATTCCATGAAATATTCCGGTGTTGCAAGTTGAGTGGGTTGGTGTTCCCACAGCGTTCCTACAATGTTTCTAGGGACAAATGTTTCCCTGTGCTTCCCTGTCATCGCCTACCAACCAGGGCTGGTAAAACCTTGAATCATTGCCATTCTAACTTCTGCGACGCATATAAGGCCCTCCTCCGCCCTCCTTTCAGAAAAGCTGACCACGACTCTATTTTGTTGCTCCCTGCCTACAGACAGAAACTAAAACAAGAAGGTCCCGCCCTCAGGTCTGTTCAACGCTGGTTCGACCAATCTGATTCCACACTCCAAGACTGCTTCCATCACGTGGATTGGGATATGTTCCGTATTGCTTCCAACAACAACATTGACGAATATGCTGATTCGGTGAGCGAGTTCATTAGAAAGTGCATTGACGATGTCGTTCCCATAGCAACGATTAAAACATTCCCAAACCAGAAAACGTGGATTGATGGCAGCATTCGTGTGAAACTGAAAGCCCGAACCACTGCTTTTAACCAGGGCAAGGTGACCGGAAACATGACCGAATACAAACAGTGTAGCTATTCCCTCCGCAAGGCAATCAAACAAGCAAAGCGTCAGTATAGAGACAAAGTAGAGTCACAATTCAACGGCTCAGACACAAGAGGTATGTGGCAGGGTCGACAGTCAATCACGGATTACAAAAACAAAACCAGCCCCGTCATGGACCAGGATGTCTTGCTCCCAGGCAGACTAAATAACTTTTTTTCCCGCTTTGAGGACAATACAGTGCCACTGACATGGCCCGCAACCAGAACCTGCGGACTCTTCTTCACTGCAGCCGATGTGAGTAAAACATTTAAAAGTGTTAACCCTCGCAAGGCTGCAGGCCCAGACGGCATCCCCAGCCGCGTCCTCAGAGCATGCTCAGACCAGCTGGCTGGTGTGTTTACGGACATATTCAATCAATCCTTATCCCAGTCTGCTGTTCCCACATGCTTCAAGAGGCCCACCATTGTCCCTATTCCCAAGAAAGCTAAGGTAACTGAGCTAAACGACTACCGCCCCGTAGCACTCACTTCCGTCATCATGAAGTGCTTTGAGAGACTAGTCAGGGACCATATCACCTCCACCCTACCTGACACCCTAGACCCACTCCAATTTGCTTACCGCCCAAATAGGTCCACAGACGACGCAATCTCAACCACATTGCACACTGCCCTAACCCATTTGGACAAGAGGAATACCTATGTGAGAATGCTGTTCATCGACTACAGCTCAGCATTTAACACCATGGTACCCTTCAAACACATCATCAAGCTCGAGACCCTGGGTCTCGACCCCGCCCTGTGCAACTGGGTACTGGACTTCCTGACGGGCCGCCCCCAGGTGGTGAGCGTAGGTAACAACATCTCCACCCCGCTGATCCTCAACACTGGGGCCCCACAAGGTTGTATTCTGAGCCCTCTCCTGTACTCCCTGTTCACTCACGACTGCGTGGCCATGCACGCCTCCAACTCACTCATCAAGTTTGCGGACAACACTACAGTGGTAGGCTTGATTACCAACAACGACCAGATGTCCTACAGGGAGGAGGTGAGGGCCCTCGGAGTGTGGTGTCAGGAAAATAACCTCACACTCAACGTCAACAAAACAAAGGAGATGATTGTAGACTTCAGGAAACAGCAGAGGGAGCACCCCCCTATCCACATCGATGGGACAGTAGTAGTAAGTAGTAAGTTTTAAGTTCCTCGGCATACACATCACAGACAAACTGAATTGGTCCACCCACACAGACCATCACTCAATCATATATTTTTATGGACTTATTCTTTATCCCTTTACACTTGTGTTTATAAGGTAGTAGTTTTGGAATTGTTAGGTTAGATTACTCGTTGGTTATTACTGCATTGTCAGAACTAGAAGCACAAGCATTTCACTACACTCGCATTAACATCTGCTAACCATGTGTATGTGACAAATAAATTTGATTTGATGAAAATACTTGCCTGCAATTTCACATTTTGGCAGGCTTCCCTAGGAAATAACATAACCATGGACCCCATGCCAGTGAGAGGGCTCTGAGCTGTTTGGCCCACTCTAGCATGGCAGTCTAGAGACTAACCTGGGCTCTGAGCTGTTTGGCCCACTTTAGCATGGCAGTCTAGTGACTAACCTGGGCTCTGAGCTGTTTGGCCCACTCCAGCATGGCAGTCTAGTGACTAACCTGGGCTCTGAGCTGTTTGGCCCACTTTAGCATGGCAGTCTAGTGACTAACCTGGGCTCTGAGCTGTTTGACCCACTCTAGCATGGCAGTCTAGTGACTAACCTGGGCTCTGAGCTGTTTGGCCCACTTTAGCATGGCAGTCTAGTGACTAACCTGGGCTCTGAGCTGTTTGGCCCACTCTAGCATGGCAGTCTAGTGACTAACCTGGGCTCTGAGCTCTTTGGCCCACTTTAGCATGGCAGTCTAGTGACTAACCTGGGCTCTGAGCTGTTTGGCCCACTTTAGCATGGCAGTCTAGTGACTATCCTGGGCTCTGAGCTGTTTGGCCCACTCTAGCATGGCAGTCTAGTGACTAACCTGGGCTCTGAGCTGTTTGGCCCACTCTAGCATGGCAGTCTAGTGACTAACCTGGGCTCTGAGCTGTTTGGCCCACTTTAGCATGGCAGTCTAGTGACTAACCTGGGCTCTGAGCTGTTTGGCCCACTCTAGCATGGCAGTCTAGAGACTAACCTGGGCTCTGAGCTGTTTGGCCCACTTTAGCATGGCAGTCTAGTGACTAACCTGGGCTCTGAGCTGTTTGGCCCACTCTAGCTGTCATGTTTGTCATTTATTATCATGTCTTGTCCCTGTGCTCCCCATTCTATTCGTTTCCCTCTGCTGGTCTTATTAGGTTCTTTCCCTCTTTCTATCCCTCTCTCTCCCCCTCCCTCTCTCACTCTCTCGCTCTCTCTTCTCTCTATCGTTCCGTTCCTGCTTCCAGCTGTTCCTATTCCCCTAATCATCATTTAGTCTTCCCACACCTGTTCCCGATCCTTTCCCCTGATTGGAGTCCCTATTTATTCCTTTGTGTTCCGTTCCTGTCCCGTCGGTTCCTTGTTTAGTATTCACCGTGCTGTGATTGTGTTTCGCCCTGTCCTGTCGTGTTTTTTGCCTTCATCAGATGCTGCGTGTGAGCAGGTGTCTCTGTCAACTACGGCCTGCGCCTACCCGAAGCGACCTGCAGTCTGTGGCCGCTTCTCTTGTTATTCCCCTGTACAGACTAGAGGATTTCTGTTATTCCCTGTTTGGACTTGAATAAACTCTGTTTCTGTTAAGTCGCTTTTGGGTCCTCTATCACCTGCATGACAGAAGGAACCGACCAAGGAATGGACCCAGCGACTTCAGACGCTCGTTACACTGCCGTCAAGATCCAAGGAGCCATGCTCGGCAGACACGAGCAGGAATTGTCTGCTGCTCGCCATGCCGTGGAGAACCTGGCCGCTCAGGTTTCCGACCTCTCTGGACAGTTCCAGAGTCTACGTCTCGTGCCACCTGTTACTTCCTGGCCTGCCGAGCCTCCAGAACCTAGGGTTAATAACCCACCTTGCTACTCCGGGCAGCCCACTGAGTGCCGCTCCTTTCTCACGCAGTGTGAGATTGTGTTCTCTCTCCAACCCAACACATACTCTAGAGAGAGAGCTCGGGTTGCTTACGTCATTTCACTCCTTACTGGCCGGGCTCGAGAATGGGGCACAGCTATCTGGGAGGCAAGGGCTGATTGCTCTAACAAGTTCCAGAACTTTAAAGAGGAGATGATTCGGGTTTTTGACCGTTCAGTTTTTGGTAGGGAGGCTTCTAGGGCCCTGGCTTCCTTATGCCAAGGTGAACGGTCCATAACGGATTATTCTATTGAGTTTCGCACTCTTGCTGCCTCTAGTGAGTGGAACGAGCCGGCGCTGCTCGCTCGTTTTCTGGAGGGACTCCACGCAGTGGTTAAGGATGAGATTCTCTCCCGGGAGGTTCCTTCAGATGTGGACTCTTGATTGCTCTCGCCATCCGCATAGAACGACGGGTAGATCTTCGTCACCGGGCTCGTGGAAGAGAGCTCGCATCAACGGCGTTTCCCTGCTCCGCATCGCAACCATCTCCCTCCTCTGGCTTTGAGACTGAGCCCATGCAGCTGGGAGGGATTCGCATCTCGACTAAAGAGAGGGAACGGAGGATCACCAACCGCCTGTGCCTCTATTGCGGAGTTGCTGGACATTTTGTTAATTCATGTCCAGTAAGAGGCCAGAGCCCATCAGTAAGCGGAGGGCTACTGGTGAGCGCTACTACTCAGGTCTCTTCATCTAGATCTTGTACTACTATGTCGGTCCATCTACGCTGGACCGGTTCGGGTGCTACATGCAGTGCCTTGATTGACTCTGGGGCTGAGGGTTGTTTCATGGACGAAGCATGGGTTCGGAAACATAACATTCCTTTCAGACCGTTAGACAAGCCTACGCCCATGTTTGCCTTAGATGGTAGTCATCTTCCCAGTATCAAATTTGAGACACTACCTTTAACTCTCACAGTATCTGGTAACCACAGTGAGACTATTTCTTTTTTGATTTTCCGTTCACCGTTTACACCTGTTGTTTTGGGTCATCCCTGGCTAGTATGTCATAATCCTTCTATTAATTGGTCTAGTAATTCTATCCTATCCTGGAACGTTTCTTGTCATGTGAAGTGTTTAATGTCTGCCATCCCTCCCGTTTCTTCTGTCCCTACTTCTCAGGAGGAACCTGGCGATTTGACAGGAGTGCCGGAGGAATATCATGATCTGCGCACGGTCTTCAGTCGGTCCCGAGCCAACTCCCTTCCTCCTCACCGGTCGTATGATTGTAGTATTGATCTCCTTCCGGGGACCACTCCTCCTCGAGGTAGACTATACTCTCTGTCGGCTCCCGAACGTAAGGCTCTCGAGGATTATTTGTCTGTGTCTCTTGACGCCGGTACCATAGTGCCTTCTTCCTCTCCGGCCGGGGCGGGGTTCTTTTTTGTTAAGAAGAAGGACGGTACTCTGCGCCCCTGCGTGGATTATCGAGGGCTGAATGACATAACGGTTAAGAATCGTTATCCGCTTCCCCTTATGTCATCAGCCTTCGAGATTCTGCAGGGAGCCAGGTGCTTTACTAAGTTGGACCTTCGTAACGCTTACCATCTCGTGCGCATCAGAGAGGGGGACGAGTGGAAAACGGCGTTTAACACTCCGTTAGGGCATTTTGAGTACCGGGTTCTGCCGTTCGGTCTCGCCAATGCGCCAGCTGTTTTTCAGGCATTAGTTAATGATGTTCTGAGAGACATGCTGAACATCTTTGTTTTTGTCTATCTTGACGATATCCTGATTTTTTCTCCGTCACTCGAGATTCATGTTCAGCACGTTCGACGTGTTCTACAGCGCCTTTTAGAGAATTGTCTCTACGTAAAGGCTGAGAAGTGTTCTTTTCATGTCTCCTCCGTTACTTTTCTCGGTTCCGTTATTTCCGCTGAAGGCATTCAGATGGATTCCGCTAAGGTCCAAGCTGTCAGTGATTGGCCCGTTCCAAGGTCACGTGTCGAGTTGCAGCGCTTTTAGGTTTCGCTAATTTCTATCGGCGTTTCATTCGTAATTTCGGTCAAGTTGCTGCCCCTCTCACAGCTCTTACTTCTGTCAAGACGTGTTTTAAGTGGTCCGGTTCCGCCCAGGGAGCTTTTGATCTTCTAAAAGAACGTTTTACGTCCGCTCCTATCCTCGTTACTCCTGACGTCACTAGACAATTCATTGTCGAGGTTGACGCTTCAGAGGTAGGCGTGGGAGCCATTCTATCCCAGCGCTTCCAGTCTGACGATAAGGTTCATCCTTGCGCTTATTTTTCTCATCGCCTGTCGCCATCTGAGCGCAACTATGATGTGGGTAACCGTGAACTGCTCGCCATCCGCTTAGCCCTAGGCGAATGGCGACAGTGGTTGGAGGGGGCGACCGTTCCTTTTGTCGTTTGGACAGACCATAAGAACCTTGAGTACATATCCGTTCTGCCAAACGACTTAATGCCCGTCAAGCTCGTTGGGCGTTGTTTTTCGCTCGTTTCGAGTTTGTGATTTCTTACCGTCCGGGTAGCAAGAACACCAAGCCTGATGCCTTATCCCGTCTGTTTAGTTCTTCTGTGGCTTCTACTGATCCCGAGGGGATTCTTCCTTATGGGCGTGTTGTCGGGTTAACAGTCTGGGGAATTGAAAGACAGGTTAAGCAAGCACTCACACACACTGCGTCGCCGCGCGCTTGTCCTAGTAACCTCCTTTTCGTTCCTGTTTCCACTCGTCTGGCTGTTCTTCAGTGGGCTCACTCTGCCAAGTTAGCTGGTCATCCCGGTGTTCGAGGCACTCTTGCGTCTATTCGCCAGCGCTTTTGGTGGCCGACTCAGGAGCGTGACACGCGCCGTTTCGTGGCTGCTTGTTCGGACTGCGCGCAGACTAAGTCGGGTAACTCTCCTCCTGCCGGTCGTCTCAGACCGCTCCCCATTCCTTCTCGACCATGGTCTCACATCGCCTTAGACTTCATTACCGGTCTGCCTTTGTCTGCGGGGGAAGACTGTGAGAGCCGCCAATAAACGCAGGATTAAGAGTCCAAGGTATTGTTGCGGCCAGAGAGTGTGGCTTTCCACTCGCAACCTTCCTCTTACGACAGCTTCTCGTAAGTTGACTCCGCGTTCATTGGTCCGTTCCGTGTCTCCCAGGTCGTCAATCCTGTCGCTGTGCGACTGCTTCTTCCGCGACATCTTCGTCGCGTCCATCCTGTCTTCCATGTCTCCTGTGTTAAGCCCTTTCTTCGCACCCCGTTCGTCTTCCCTCCCCCCTCCCGTCCTTGTCGAGCGCACCTATTTACAAGGTACATAAGATCATGGACATGCGTTCTCGGGGACGGGGTCACCAATACTTAGTGGATTGGGAGGGTTACGGTCCTGAGGAGAGGAGTTGGGTTCCGTCTCGGGACGTGCTGGACCGTTCACTCATCGATGATTTCCTCCGTTGCCGCCAGGATTCCTCCTCGAGTGCGCCAGGAGGCGCTCGGTGAGTGGGGGGTACTGTCATGTTTGTCATTTATTATCATGTCTTGTCCCTGTGCTCCCCATTCTATTCGTTTCCCTCTGCTGGTCTTATTAGGTTCTTTCCCTCTTTCTATCCCTCTCTCTCCCCTCCCTCTCTCACTCTCTCGCTCTCTCTTCTCTCTATCGTTCCGTTCCTGCTCCCAGCTGTTCCTATTCCCCTAATCATCATTTAGTCTTCCCACACCTGTTCCCGATCCTTTCCCCTGATTGGAGTCCCTATTTATTCCTTTGTGTTCCGTTCCTGTCCCGTCGGTTCCTTGTTTAGTATTCACCGTGCTGTGATTGTGTTTCGCCCTGTCCTGTCGTGTTTTTTGCCTTCATCAGATGCTGCGTGTGAGCAGGTGTCTCTGTCAACTACGGCCTGCGCCTACCCGAAGCGACCTGCAGTCTGTGGCCGCTTCTCTTGTTATTCCCCTCTACAGACTAGAGGATTTCTGTTATTCCCTGTTTGGACTTGAATAAACTCTGTTTCTGTTAAGTCGCTTTTGGGTCCTCTATCACCTGCATGACACTAGCATGGCAGTCTAGTGACTAACCTGGGCTCTGAGCTGTTTGGCCCACTCTAGCATGGCAGTCTAGAGACTAACCTGGGCTCTGAGCTGTTTGGCCCACTTTAGCATGGCAGTCTAGTGACTAACCTGGGCTCTGAGCTGTTTGGCCCACTCTAGCATGGCAGTCTAGTGACTAACCTGGGCTCTGAGCTGTTTGGCCCACTCTAGCATGGCAGTCTAGAGACTAACCTGGGCTCTGAGCTGTTTGGCCCACTTTAGCATGGCAGTCTAGTGACTAACCTGGGCTCTGAGCTGTTTGGCCCACTTTAGCATGGCAGTCTAGTGACTAACCTGGGCTCTGAGCTGTTTGGCCCACTCTAGCATGGCAGTCTAGTGACTAACCTGGACTCTGAGCTGTTTGGCCCACTCCAGCATGGCAGTCTAGTGACTAACCTGGGCTCTGAGCTGTTTGGCCCACTTTAGCATGGCAGTCTAGTGACTAACCTGGGCTCTGAGCTGTTTGGCCCACTCTAGCATGGCAGTCTAGTGACTAACCTGGGCTCTGAGCTGTTTGGCCCACTCTAGCATGGCAGTCTAGTGACTAACCTGGGCTCTGAGCTCTTTGGCCCACTTTAGCATGGCAGTCTAGTGACTAACCTGGGCTCTGAGCTGTTTGGCCCACTCTAGCATGGCAGTCTAGAGACTAACCTGGGCTCTGAGCTGTTTGGCCCACTTTAGCATGGCAGTCTAATGACTTAAATGTAAATGTAGTGACTAACCTGGGCTCTGAGCTGTTTGGCCCACTCTAGCATGGCAGTCTAGTGACTAACCTGGGCTCTGAGCTGTTTGGCCCACTCTAGCATGGCAGTCTAGAGACTAACCTGGGCTCTGAGCTGTTTGGCCCACTTTAGCATGGCAGTCTAGTGACTAACCTGGGCTCTGAGCTGTTTGGCCCACTCTAGCATGGCAGTCTAGTGACTAACCTGGACTCTGAGCTGTTTGGTCCACTCCAGCATGGCAGTCTAGTGACTAACCTGGGCTCTGAGCTGTTTGGTCCACTCTAGCATGGCAGTCTAGTGACTAACCTGGGCTCTGAGCCGTTTGGTTCACTCCAGCATGGCAGTCTAGTGACTAACCTGGGCTCTGAGCTGTTTGGCCCACTCTAGCATGGCAGTCTAGTGACTAACCTGGGCTCTGAGCCGTTTGGTTCACTCCAGCATGGCAGTCTAGTGACTAACCTGGGCTCTGAGCTGTTTGGTCCACTCTAGCATGGCAGTCTAGTGACTAACCTGGGCTCTGAGCTGTTTGGTCCACTCCAGCATGGCAGTCTAGTGACTAACCTGGGCACTTGAGTGGACACTACAGCATCTACTGGATCAGCCCAGAAAGTGTACAGCTACACAGTTATAGGTTGGCTATCCATGGTGCCTAACCTGCTATACTGGATACGTCATTGGAATGTTGCCTTTTGGCACATTACATTTACATTTACATTTAAGTCATTTAGCAGACGCTCTTATCCAGAGCGACTTACAAATTGCAAGTTAGCAGTGTGAACGACAGGAGTAACAAGAATACATACTACTGTACACTCAGGGCTTAATCACACATATGTACACCCAACCTGTCACATAAATCGTGGACAGATTTCAATTGGAGACGTGCATGTTTAGGTTACGTTACATTTGTACGTCTAGGATACAGTCCTTTTTTCTTTCACCTGTTCCTCTGTGCCTAGGTTTCACACACATACACATACACCCGTGTGTGTGTGTGTGAGGGGTGTAACAGTTAACCAGTCAAAGCCATGGTATATGAGTGAAAAAGAGAGTATGGAGGCTTTAGTTCTCAGCCCTGACCTCCCAGGCCTCTCTCTAACTCACATCTCACCAGCATATTTCTCATATTAAAAGAAAACAAGTTACACAAATGAGACAGATGGTTCTTGTTTGTGATGACAGTTGCAATTTTTGGGGTTTGAGGAGTGAGAGCCAAGTTGTGCAACACACAGAGACTGACAAAAACCCAGCGCTGAACCCCACACCCTGAGGATGCAACACCTAGCAGACCTGTACATGTTGTTAGATTTACAAGCTCTTTCTCTGTATCTGTATTTCAATTCTTCTATTTGTGTAGTAAACTAAGAGTAGTCAATTCATATTGTGAAAGGTTTGCGGTGTAGCATTATTGAAATGTAAAGGTAATTTCCAATTGAGCTGACATATGCAGAGCCCTAAGGATCAGTATGGATTCTCACCAGAAGTACTACAGTGGTTCATCCTTTAAAAGTTGCAGCGTACTACAGCTCAGCTTGCATGGTGCCACAGAATTCTATGGTACGTTATTTAAGTGCCAACCACTGGTACCATTAATGCTAGTTAGTGCTAGTTTGACCACCAGAGGGCATCTTTGAAAAGCATTTGATAGCCTTCAATAGTGGCTGTACTAGAGAATTTAAAACCTTTTTTTTAGAACATAGCATATGAGACTGATTTTAAGAAATGTTGCTTAAGTAATTTGATTCATATTATGGTGTTTCTATTCCAAGAAAAACGAAAAACCCTCTGGATTTCCTTTAGGATGGAACGGAAAATATGGCGCTGTATAACGTGACTGCCGGGCTGCAGTGCTGGGCTATTTATCTAAAGAATCCTCATGTTGTGCGGGCACGCAGGAGACCGGGGTTCAATTCCCCAATGGGGAGGAAGGAATAGGCTGTCCTTGAAAATAAGAATTTGTTCTTAACTGACTTGCCTAGTTAAATAAAGGATACACTAAGAGCGTAACATTTCTACACCCTAATTGCAGTCTAACCAATACCTAAACGGAGATTCAGTGAAAATAAAAATCTCATTGATTTATCAAGACCAGTCCCCATGCTTGTCCCAGAGCAGTGCGAACCGGTGCTAAAATAGTTGTAGGCTATTGCTTCAAATGCTATTGCTTATAACTTTAATATGCTCTTTAAATAAATAAGACCTACACCACTTTTAACAGCACATTACTCAACACTAGTGAGACTCATGTTGGCTATGGTAGGCCTACAGTACATCAAAAAATATTACATGACTCTCCGCCAATAATTACATGCAGTGGGGAGAACAAGTATTTGATAACCTGCAAAATCGGCAGTGTTTCCTACTTACAAAGCATGTAGAGGTCTGTAATTTTTATCACGGGGACACTTCAACTGCGAGAAACGGAATCTAAAGCAAAAATCCAGAAAATCACATTCTATGATTTTTAAGTAATTAATTTGCCTTTTATTGCATGACATAAGTATTTGATACATCAGAAAAGCAGAACTTAATATTTGGTCCAGAACCCTTGGTTTGCAATTACAGAGATCATATGTTTCCTGTAGTTCTTGACCAGGTTTGCACACACTGCAGCAGGGATTTTGGCCCACTCCTCCATACAGACCTCCAGATCCTTCAGGTTTCGGGGCTATCGCTGGGCAATACGGACTTTCAGCTCCCTCCAAAGATGTTCTATTGGGTTCAGGTCTGGAGACTGGCTAGGCCACTCCAGGACCTTGAGATGCTTCTTACAGAGCCACTCCTTAGTTGCCCTGGCTGTGTGTTTCAGGTCGTTGTTATGCTGGAAGACCCAGCCACGACCCATCTTCAATGGTCTTACTGAGGGAAGGAGGTTGTTGGCCAAGATCTTGCGATACATGGCCCCTTCCATCCTCCCCTCAATACAGTGCAGTCGTTCTGTCCCCTTTGCAGGAATGCATCCACAAAGAATGATGTTTCCACCTCCATGCTTCACAGTTGGGATGGTGTTCTTGGGGTTGTACTCATCCCTCTTCTTCCTCCAAACACAGCGAGTGGAGTTTAGACCAAAAAGCTCTATTTTTGTCCTATCAGACCACATGACCTTCTCCCATTCCTCCTCTGGATCATCCAGATAATTATTGGCAAACGTCAGACGGGCCTGGACATGCGCTGGCTTCAGCAGGGGGACCTTGCGTGTGCTGCAGGATTTTAATCCATGACGGCGTAGTGTGTTACTAATGGTTTCCTTTGAGACTGTGGTCCCAGCTCTCTTCAGGTCATTGACCAGGTCCTGCCGTGTAGTTCTGGGCTGATCCCTCACCTTCCTCTTATTCATTGATGCCCCACAAGGTGAGATCATGCATGGAGCCCCAGACCGAGGGTGACCGTCATCTTGAACTTCTTCCATTTTCTAATAATTGCGCTAACAGTTGTTGCCTTCTCACCAAGTTGCTTGCCTGTTGTCCTGTAGCCCATCCCAGCCTTGTGCAGGTCTACAATTTCATCCCTGATGTCCTTACACAGCTCTCTCGGGTGTTGGCCATTGTGGAGACGTTGGAGTCTGTTTGATTGAGTGTGTGGACAGGTGTCTTTTATAAAGGTAACGAGTTCAAACAGGTGCAGTTAATACAGATAATGAGTGGATCAAGCTATGGCCATAGCATCCTATAGCCTAATTTCCTCGGTCAAACAGGTAAGCCTACCTCTGACTTCTTAAATAGGAAGAAACCTTTGATTCTCCTCCTGAAATGCCACTGTAGCTCTACACAGCACAGCCATTGGTTAAGCAGCACACAAAAACGGTTTGGATCAGTAACAGCAGAGCAGGCCGAGGCTCCGGGTTGGAATATCAATTGCAGTGTGTAATGTAATCTAGTTGTATTTACACCATCCTAGCAGCTATCTTAGAAATATAACTTTTCTCTGAGCATGCACTTCGTAGCCTATCACCTATATATCTGTGATGCATGATATCACCTTTAGGCTCTGGATAAAACCGTTTGAGACCACACTAAGTAGACTATAGGCGCAATTAATATTGAGCACCCAGCGGAGTATCAGAGATGAGGAATGGCATCAGGCACACATCGATATATAGCCTAATAAGTAACGAATACTAAAACAATGAGAAATATTGAAATTTAATCAATTACAAATTACACGACCCTCCCTTGGAATACATTTAAAAAAAATACTAAACCCTCCCCTTGATTGAAATTGGAAAAGCTCCTCCAGGTAACGATTCTGTACATTTTTATCCGTCCCTAATTACTGCATTATTTGACTTTGTCCAAATTGGATTTTTATCTTTGACAGAATCGTCGATTTATGACTTAGGAGTCATTTGTTCTATTCTATTCTTCTCCCTGGCAGGAACAGAACTCTATTCTAGTGCAGCATTGGATGCATGGTGAGATCCATGATCCTCTTACTGAAACCATACAGAGCGAGCAGTAGGGAGGCCACAGTCTATTGTTTAAGTCCCTATCTAAATTTGTGATGAATAACGCTCAAAATAGCTCTCATGCCTTTAACCACACACACCACGTTCCAAGCTGG
The DNA here is from genome assembly GCF_021184085.1 of Oncorhynchus gorbuscha. Lineage (NCBI taxonomy): Eukaryota > Metazoa > Chordata > Actinopteri > Salmoniformes > Salmonidae > Oncorhynchus > Oncorhynchus gorbuscha. Next base: position 38,127,085 of record NC_060175.1, on the reverse strand, counting down.
CCCCTTATTGCTCTCAAATATGCCCTCTGGTGGTCAAACTAGCACTAACTAGCATTAATGGTACCTGTGTTTGGCACCACGCAAGATTCTGAGGCAACTTTAAAGGACGAACCACTGTATGTAAGAAGTCACAGAAAACGTTGTCCATTGATTATATATTTATAATACAGTACCTTTACAAGAACCATAAATAACGTTCTAATAAATTAAAATCAAATTAAAATAATCAGGTCTGCCACCAATGATGGATAAATACAAATACACACACCACCATATTGTCTCTTCTATCATAGAACTTTAGCAATGCTCTAAAGTTCCCGGTAGTCTGCTCTGTGTTGTACTGTACCCTCTGAGGCTACGGCTGGGTTAGGATGTCCCCCTCTACAGCCTGAGGCCTACAGCTGTCACTCTGACCTAATTCTACTGCTCTAGACCCAGGGGTAAAGAGACATACTAATTCCATTTAGAGAGAAAGCTCTACTCTTGTATGGACCAACAGGTTGGAGGCTGAGACTCAATCCCTCTGCCCTTGTGCATTCCAGCTTCACTGATCTATACATGCATAAGCAATAGCTCCACCTAGCTCCTACCACGAAGCATACGGGATGTGACGTAGGTGCATGACCCACAGCATCTTAGAGCCTGCATTCCTGGCCTACCCTAGTAAACCCCTCTGGATACACACACATTGCTATGATAAACAGGATAAAGTCTGAGGCCGAGGCTGCATGGACAAATTGATGGCTCATTGTAGATCATGGATTTTGGATTGTAACGAGTCCCTGTTGGGTTAGTTAGAAACATGATTCTGTCTATTTGGTGGGCCTCAAGAAACTCTAGAGAGCTTTAAATGGATCACAGGCCCTGTACGTTAGGGAACAGACGCTCTAAAGGGACGGCACTGCTGACCTCACTCTTTCCATGAACTCAGGGAATCAGCCAGAACATGAGAGGGGAGCAAGAGAGGAGAAGAACAGAGAGAGCGAGAGAGGACAGATACTGCATCAGTGTGGCAGATGATGTTATCAGTGAGGTCACTCACCATCTCATCCCTGAGTGGATAAATCCGATAAGGTGAACAGCGTGGATCAGATAGGGAGTGAAAGTGACAGGCGTGTGGTGGACCAGAGCGTTCCAGGCACTGTGTTCATGTGGGCTGCCGGCAGTTGGCTTGGCCAGCACTGTTTATTTTGGTTCAGCTGCACTAGTTCTCTTGATGCTGGTATATCTATCTATGGGGGTTTGGACACAGTGTTGGTTCCCCTTGGCCTGCATGATGACCACCTGTCTTTCCCCCTCTCACACACACACAGCTGTGGACAGTGAATTTGTGACGACCACCTCAGGCAGGACGGTCTGTCGACACATCATACGGGGGAGGAGAGACGTGTAAGATTTTCCTCACACCTGGACAGTGCTAGCACCTGTGGGAATTCATCTGTGGTGTGGCAGGTGAGGGGAGACGGACTGTGTGTGTTTTTGTTGGTGTGTGTGTGCGTGTGGTACAGCTGAGGGGAGACGTACCATGAGTGTGTTACATGAATCTGTTAGCCGGTGGCGACTTACCGTGTCACAACAAGATGTGCTTTGACAGGAGCGCGGTATCCATGGTCTCCAAGCTGTCAAATAGCCTCTCCAACCCACACCTCAGCCACATAACTCTCTCTCTCAAATGCAAACAAATAAATATTGCCAAAATTCAGTTAGTAATGGAATTGATAGAAAATGACATCAAGTGTGGTGGGGATGTTTTGCCTTGGTATATTTATTTTCCTGGAAGTCAAAGAGATATCGATATACAGATACAGAGACATGCTGGCTCTGTTCAAATACTTCAATACTCCATTCATCCCTCCCTTCGTGGCGGTGATCACTGACCTGTGAAATAGATAGATTATGAGATGTGATTACATCAAGCAAGCAAAGAAGGATTGTAAAAGGATTCAGCCTCCAGATGAAATATAGCTTCATCACTCAGAATGGTTTATTTCCCTTTGCCATCCATGCAGCCATCTTTACCATGGCTAAATGGGCAGTGCACGCACCGAGACACAGTCAGCATACCTACACGCATGTCTCTACCCTCCCCCATCTCTCTTCCTTGATGAAAAACACATTGTCTTCCATATGTTGACAGGAGTGTCTGGCAAAAGACAGTGCAAAGATAGAGGGCTGAATACCATAATGGCTAAGTGAATAAGCCTGACACCTAGAGGCTCAGATATGACATGGAATTGTTTAATGACAGGCAATTAACGCAATAGAGACAGACAGGCAGAGAGATAAATAAGCAGACGCGCACGCATACACACATCACACTCACAAGTTTGAGCTGGCATGCCCACGCATCTCCTAGACATCGGTGGAGTGATTTACTGTATTGCTTTAATAAACTGCTAAAACTTTGACTGCTTTTCATAAGTCATCTTCTGTGGAGATCATCATAAAATGCTCGGGTCATATAATGCTGCATAGCACACGCAGTTCCAGGGTTCACCACTGCACTTCTCTCCTGGGACATGGCTCACCACCAGCTGTGTGTGTGTGTGGGGGTGTACACTACATTACCAAAAGTATGTGGACAACTGCTTGTTGAACATCTCATTGCAAAATCATGTGCATTAATATGGAGTTGGTCTCCCCTTTGCTGCTTTAACAGCCTCCACTCTTCTGGGAAGGCTTTGAACTAGATGTTGGAACATTGCTGCGGGGACTTGCTTCCATTTAGCCACAAGAGCATTCGTGAGGTTGGGCACTGATGTTGGGCGATTAGGCCTGGCTCGCAGTCTGCATTACAATTCATCCTAAAGGTGTTCGATGGGGTTGAGGTCAGGGCTCTGTGCAGGCCAGTCAAGTTCTTCCACACCAATCTCGACAAACCATTTCTGTATGGATCTTGCTTTGTACATGGGGGCATTGTTACGCTGAAACAGGAAAGTTCCACAAAGTTGGAAGCACATAATTAGTCTAGAATGTCATTGTATGGTTTAGCGTTAAGACTTCCCTTCACTGGTACTAAGGGGCCTAGCCTGAACCATGAAAATCAGTCCCAACCATTATTCTTCATCCACCAAACTTTACAGTGGACACTATGCATTCGGGCAGGTAGCGTTCTACAAGCATCCGTCAAAACAAAGATTAGTCTTTCGGACTGCCAGATGGTGAAGCGTGATTCATCACTCCAGAGGACGTGTTTTCACTGCTCCAGAATCCAATGGCGGCGAGCTTTACACCACTCCAGCCCACGCTTGGCATTGTGCATGGTGATCTTAGACTTGTGTGCGGCTGCTCAGCTATGGAAACCAATTTCATGAAGCTCCCGACAAACAGTTCTTCTGACTTTGCTTTCAGAGGCAGTTTGGAACTCGGTAGTGAGTGTTGCAACCGAGGACAGATGATTTTTATGCTCCTAGACATTTCCACTTCACAATAACAGCAATTGACTTGGATAGCTCTAAGCGGGCAGAAATTTGACAAACTGAGTTGTTGGAATGGTGGTATCCTATGACGGTGCCAAGTTTAAAATCACAGAGCTTCAGTAAGGCCATTCTACTGCCAATGTTTGTTTATGGAGATTGCATGGCTATGTGCTCGATTCTATACATCTGCCAGGAACGAGTGTGGCTGAAATAGCAGAATCCACTAATTTGAAGGGGTGTCCACATACTTTTGTATATATAGTGTGTGTGTGTCCCAGGTTGAAAGGTTTCTTTTGTGCTTCCTCAGTTATTTCTCAGCTATGATTGGTTGTCCCAGAGATGTTTAAACATCACTCAATAGTGATTGGCTGTCCCCAAGGGGACAATTAAACAGGCTTGATCTTGATTGGCTTTCCCAGAGGAGATACTTAAACATGTCTGTCAATGAGGAGCAATGGAGTCTAGTGGGACTCTCACCTCAACTTTATAGTAAGAGTGCTGAATAGAATCTCTTTTTAGATTTCTAGTTTCTATGCTCTCTCCCTACACACACACACTGCGTTAACATAGAGAGCCAGGCTCAGACAGATCACCAGCTCAGCTTTAATCCGGATGTGGAGTAATGGTGCCCATGGGGCTCTGATATGACTTATGGGAGAGTTAGAGAGTAGATACTTGTGCTGGCAAACAGTCCACAGCATATCAGAGAGTAATGAAGAAAATACTTATTTTTCTAGTTTGGCTGTGCAATGTGAAGTTTAACAAATATGGACCTTGAAAAACAGCACAGGAGCTAGTGTGCATATCAGCAGATGTTGGCATCACCACTGTACAGCCATTTGCCAACTAAGCTGTGTGCTTGTATGGAAATGCTTGGATAGTAAGTGTTCGCTGATTCTCTCTTCTGCAGGTGGTTACCCCTAGCTAACACACACACAGGAATGCCCTTAGTTCAGCCTATGGGATAATTCATGGGTCTCGGCAGCTCTTTAGCGTAAGAAGGCACCGACAGACAGCACTCCAGAAACACACAGAATGTGTGAAGGCCTCTTAGAGGTAGAGGTGTGTGTAAAGGAGCATATTTCAACACCCCTCAGGGGCAGACGATCCATGTGCATCTGTGAATGAGTGTGTGTATCACCAAGAACATAGAACCTGATACTTAAATCTTTCTGAAAAGTATTTCAATTTATTAGACGTATGCATCCATAATCAAACAGCGCTCCCTGGTGGTTAAAGGAATATCCTACACACATGCAAAAAAAAAAATATGGCATCTGGCTGAAGGGAAGACGCGCTACCTCACTCTCCAACCAAGGTGCATGAATTCAGGAGCAAACTGAAGTGAAGAGGAAATTCAACTTTTGGGCAGTGTTTAGACAGGCAGCTGATCTTTTTTCCAGTAATTGGTCTTTTGACCAACCAGATCATTTTCCAGAGGTAATCTGATTGATCAAAAGTCCAACAAGATCAGAATTGGGCTGGCTTTGTAACAGCAGCCAGAGGTCAGTGGATTTAAGCTCTTAACATAAACAGCCCAAGAGTTGCTTAATTTCTTCACTTGTGACTATACTCATGCCTGCAGGTTCCCTTCTATCTAGTATCCATGGGGCAAGATGCAGTGTCAAGTGATGTGGTAGTCAAGTCACTCCAGAGATGTGTTGACATGCCCCACACATTTACCTCCTGCACCCTCTAATTATTTTTATAAAGTAATACTTTTTAGTGAACTTCCATTTTCCTCCACAAGTGAATGGATATCTCCTACATCATGGTTGGAATGCGAGATGAGGGTAGTATACTTTTGTCTATGCAAACCACACAGAGCAGTATTGGGTATTTGACCCTTGAGCGCCACCTTGTTTTCTGTAAACTGCCTGATAAGAATGGCCAAGGAAAAAGGAGTAAAGGCAATTAAGGTATAAGTTTAATATTTTTTTTTAAAGAATGCATATACAAAGAACAGACGTCAGACAAAGCATTTGGTTTTGCACCAAAACAACGACAGGTTATAATAATAACAATATAATAAATGACTTGGGCTGCATGTCAACCCAACTCTGAGCTACCAGTCAAATCAACCAATCACGATCCAGGTTTAACAGACACTCTTCTGTCATTGGAAGGTTTAAATGAACTCCAATGAGTGTTTCTAGCTGGTGAGTCAGAGTTCAGCTGAGTTCCAGCCCCTAAAATGTAAAAGGAGAGGAAGTAACCTTTTTATAAAATCAAAAACCGCACAACTGAAAAGGAAAAAAATATTTTGGTAAAAATATCTGGAGCCTACATTGACATGTGCCAGCTTACATCATTAAATCTGTTAACCAATCATCTCAGAGACCAGGGACTCATCTACATGCATCACCAGCAGGTTCAACAACATTTCGACAACGTTAACACCATAGAATTAAAGTAATAGAACAGACAAATCCCTCAGACCACAGATGTTTTTGAGGTACACATACAGTATCATGGCAGCACCACAGCATTGCCATTGCAGCATGACAGTATGAAACACTGAGAAAAGGCACAGAATTCTGATGTGGCACAGAAATCTGATTCAATAAGCATCAATTAATTAACAATCCAAATAGGTCATAAAATATGGCCGCAGGTGTACCTACTATAGAACGTTGCTTTGAACGGGGCATGTCAGCTCTACCAATTATAATTCTATGGTTACCATAACGTTTTGACAATGTTGGACCTTAGCAACACATTAAGCACACACCACTTGTTCTGCTAACACTGTTTATGTTCCCCGCTTCAAAAGGCAAATTCCTGCATCAAGACCCATTGCTATGGGATGCCTTTAGTTTAGATATTTAGTAATGCCAGTCCCTAATTTACACCTAGCCTCTTCCCCTACAGTAGTTCTGAAAGGATTGGATAGATAAGCAATATGGTAATAAAATGTTTCCCTATCCAGTTTATTAAGATCTACAAAAGTGCCCCGGGGGTCGGGGCATATTTGAGAAATAAGTTTCTATGATCAGACTTCTGTTCTGTCATGTGGAGGGGAGACATTGGCAAAGAAAAAGGCTACTCTCAGCACTACTTCAGGTGGTTTTGGAGGTGGAGCAGCAGGATTGGGCACTTGACGTGCTCATCAAGAGGGGTGGGGATTAATAATGCAGCAGCTATTTCATTTGGGGGTGGAGCATAGGTATTTCAGAACGGCTAACTGGCCAATGGCTGCAAAGAAGATGGATGACTAAGAGCCAATCGACATCACTGACAGGGCAAGATGTCAAAGACAGTTTAAAAGTCAAAGTTCAGTTTAGCCTGATTTCCTAAATCACCTATGAGAGTTGACACTTATGAGAGCCTGTCCACCTGTGTGTTGCCGGCATGGTTCAAACCCTTTGGATAGTAAAAAGGGACATGGTCTTGGCCTTCCCTTGAGTGCAGGGCTGAATCTCAGTCTATATAGTTACTGCCCCTCCTTGTCTCCTTCCCTGAAGTTTAAAGTCAATGCTCAGTGGGCATCCATCATATTGCTTTCACTAACTTTACTGTGAGATCGGTGTAGATTAAGATGAGGAAGCCACTTTAGCCTACTGAGAGGCACTGATTACGCAGGACTGGGTTGTCTGTCACACATCTAAAGGCTCGTACTTACTGTTCTAACTGGAATAGGAGTGTGGCCATGATAGTCACGGTTACAAGCTGGGTTAGGTTCACTTCTGTCTCTCCATCCGTCGGCCCGCTGGTTTATTGCAGTCTAATCGGAAACTCGTTGTTTGTTTTTATACTTCGCTTCAGAGTAAATGGCTGTCAATCAGCCTTAGCAGAGCAAGGGATGGGATGGGCGGGTGTGTGTGAAGTGGTGTAAATGTGTGTGAGGGATGGGGTCACTCATAGCAGCACACATTTGCGTTTCTTCTTGGGCTCGGGAGGCTCCAGCGCAGCCAGTATCGCCTCATCAAACACATTCTTTAGGCCTTTCTGTGGATACAAACAAACACACAGGCTCAATGAAGGGGCAGCATATACACACACACGACCCATGAGAGCGTCCGCTGGATAAGAGCGTATGCTAAATCACTAAACTAAAAAATTAAATGATCAATGATGGGGTAACACAGACACATGAAAGGGAAAAACAATAGCATGAATACAGAAAGGCATTAAACAAAAAAAACAAAGGGTTAAATGATCAAGTGCAAACAATACATAGCATTGGCAGAAATTAAAACCCAGGATACTTCATCTTCACAGACGGAGGTGAAAATGAAGTCAAGAGCAGTTGGGGATATGATCAACCTGAATTCATTCATATCAAAGTGAGGAGCGTTCAAAACAAAGTCTGGGCAAACAAGAAAGTGGAGGTACGAGAGAATACGGGCTCAAAGAGACACATTCCGCATCTCACACATACACACACAGTGGGAAGGGACGTCAAATTAAACAACTACACCAAGCCAGACCACTCAAACAGTTTCACCAGATCACTAAAGAGCCTCTGTTAGCTGGAACTTCCCTCGGCTTGTGCTGATTAACGTGTAATTAGTTGGAGCAGCATGTTTCTGCGCTCACTGTTCGTTGGTAGAGCAGCTTAGGATAGGAAGGATGGCCTCAAGCCATGCCATGTAACGGGAGAGTGGTACAACACAGCTCTATGAGCAGAGTAGGAAGCCCCTGTATCCCTCTGTTTAAGGAAACTCAAGGAACCCTGTAGAAACAAACTATGGCAAGACATGTTTTACCCAGAGACTCTATTAAAAATTGGTCTAGGAGCCTATGTAGCAATATGACGCAGCACGATTGAGCTGCTATCCAGCTGTCCCCGTAGATGGAGGAAAAGACAGGCGGACAAAAAGGATAGCAATTTCAGTTGTCCTTTATTAATTCATGTCACAAATCATTTCACACGATTATATTAGCTTTTTATTTATTTTTACTGCCAAGATGGCTAGATATGAACTGCAGCAAATGGCACTACAGAGTGGTACATAGAGAGTTTGGCCTGTTAGAGCGGGACGGCATGGTGCTGCCTTGGAGGATTTCATTCAGGATGAATATTTGGTAGGGGTGCAACGGTTCATTAAACCCATAATTCGGTACATAGTGTGGTTTGGGGGGGTGTCACGGTACAACGGAAAAACGAAATGCCATTCACAGCGTTCAGCAATCAATGTTCCATTGTTTGTTGTGACTGGACATTGGTCATCCATTTATATATTCTTAATTCAATTTCTTTACTTAGATTTGTGTGTATTGGGTACATGTTGTGAGATTGTTAGATATTACTGCACTGTCGGAGCTAGAAAGACAAGCATTTCTCTACACCCACAATAACATCTGCTAAACACATGCATGTGACCAATACGATTTGATATGGATTGTTTTGTTGGACTTTTCACGTTTCCACTAATGCTGCATTTGTAACCATGTGGGAGGTAGGAATTTACCAGTTGTGAAGTCGTAAATACATGTGATTTGAACTCAGAGAAATGCAGATTGGCTTATGGCGAATAAGCTGTCAACCATAAACTAAAAGTACAGCTATCATGCTTGTAAACAGATTATGAAGGTCAAAAACCACATTAATAGATTGCCTTTTATTTAAAAAATGTTTTTTAACTGCGGTTAGAGGCCATTTCCATAGTAGGTGACATCAGAGGTCACCATGTGGGAGAAGTGGGTGCTCATCGTACCCAATTAGTTCCCGGCTGTAATTCACAAAAGGAAAGTTTGAAATGTGCCAAATTTGGATTACAACACGTGCATCAGCTTTAGTTGATTTAATGGAAGACTGAAGTGTTTTTTCAGCTCAGATTCACTTAAGAAAAAGGGAGATACCTAGTCCGTTGTACAACAACGCATCTTCCACATTTAACCTGAGACAGCCCTCCGCAGCTCTGATTCAATCGACATCCAAGTCTTCTGCGCCCAGGGAACAATGGGATAACTGCCTTGCTCAGGGGCAGAACAGACTTTTTTTCCCTTGTCAGCTCAGGGATTAGATCCAGCAACCTTTCAGTTACTGGCCCAACGCACCTACCAGATGCCCTGAAGAGGCATATGCCTTCAACGTAGCATAGACATGGCCTATAGGCCTAGTGTTTTATTTTGTAAATATACGTTATATATTAATTCAGGTTCACAGTGCGGACCGAACAGAGGTTACCATGCCAAACAGTTAGGTATGAATACATGTACCATTACACCCCTACTATTTGGGTTCTAGCTCTAAAATGGTTGCCTTTGCAAGTTTGGTTTTAAAGTTTTAAAATCCATGGTCTGCCATGGGTCAGTACTGCCCAAAAGGTTCCAACATGGCTGACGTGATATCAAAGAGCATTGTTGTAATGCTTCTTGGTTGAAACCGTGATGGCCAAACTCTCTGTTGCTCTGGCACAGCCCTAAATGTAAATGGTCAGACCGCAGGCTTGTCATACATCAGCAGTAGTACAAAAAACACATGAACATTAGGAATCATGGAGGCTTGTAGAATTGGTGCTTAAATCACAATGCTGTAGAGCCAAGTAAATAAGACACTCCCTTAACTCTGGACTCTCCAAATAATATAGCATGGGGAGGAGGAGAAACACTAACCAAAGGAGAAGAGACATGGGCTGTGTCTCAAATCACATGCAAACTCCCAGAAAGTACACTACTTTGTCCACTATGGTAACAGGATGTCATTTGAGATTCGCCCAGGGAGGATAAGTGATGGGATTAACCAAACCAAAACAGTCCTTCAGGCACAGTAAGGCCCATGAGGACAAGTAAACAAAAAGAGAAGGGAAGGAAGAGCAATGGGACACAATAGAAAGTAGCACTGTCATAACAGGGGAGTGGATACAGGGATTGCTTTAAGAGGTTCTGGGTTGGTTGGGTAAAACAACAGGTTTAAACTAAAAGTAAGCAGCAAACAATTTGAGAGAAAGGAAACTGATTTTAGAATATACAGCACTTCCTCTTTCTTTGCGTCTCTGGTGGCTCTAGGGCGGCTAGGATAGCTTCGTCAAATACATTCTTCAGCCCTCGCTATAACGACAAAGGAGAAGGGAGAAAATGACAGCACAGTTAGCACAGCAAACAGAGAAAGAGGAGATGAGCAGAGAAGACAAGAAAAGAGGAGAGCGGAAGAGGCAGTGGAGGAGAGATGGCAGTAGAGGCAAGAAGAAATTGAAATGGCAAAATGCAGATGAGGGCGAGTGAAGTTTGGAGAAAGAGTGCAGGCAACATTGTGTAGAAAATGTAAGGACAGAGCATTAGGAGACTAGAGCGAGGACTAGAAGATGAATCTACTGTAAAACAACGTTGGTAGAGGAGATGAGAAAGCCTCTAGAGAGATACCGCCCTGTGAAATAGGAGAGGATGAGCTTGAGATAGAAGTTTCCGTGACCAACAGATCTAGGATCAGATTACCCTATACCCCCTGTTACAACCTTCACCATGTGGATAAAACATCTGACCCCGGTCCAATGGTTAGGGGCAACTTATGTTTTGCCTACTGGGGAGACAGTCAGTCACACAGGAAACAGGATATTGCATCAGCATCTGTTACGCCAGTGGAAGCTAGTCTAGAGAGAGGAAGGAAGGCGGCAAGACGCCAGGCCAGTGTAGGAGAGAGACAAGATGGGGAGGGAGCGGGGACCTAAAACTAAACTGGGCCACAGCTCACATCCACTGGGACCCATTGTTTCCACAGTACAGCCCAACTCCCACCGCGTAACACCATCAGACAAGATGTCCGTATGAGATGGTGGTGATAGCTGTACTCCTCTTTGCAGCTTAGAAATGGACATCTCTGATATGCGCAATAGGGTGATAATGAGGACAATATTTTTCCATCTAAAATGATTAATATAATATAGACTGTTTGCCAATCTGCTTTGTTTGACTACCAAGAGTTTTGTCACTGGTGCAGCTCAAGCACACCCCTGTACCACAAGCTGATGGAAAATGTTGAATTTTGGGTGTAAAAAACAACGCCTACAAACAACTTCAACAGACCAACTTTTTATCTGCAACTAAAAATACTGCACCTTCCTGAATGAGGACTGATAGACTGCAGACAGCAGCTGCTAAACACTTTAGAGTAGGGCAATTTACATCTATAATTACCGTAAAACAATATGCATATTGACCGATTTCACCACTGTTTCTACTACTGTAGCGATTCAAAGGGAACAACCAGAGTGGGACTTGAACCAGAGACCATGTGGTTTCAAGGGTACCTAGTACCTTTGTGCCATAAAAGGTCTGGGTAAATCAAACACAGCGTATCAGATGAATACACAGACCAGAGCATGCAGTCTACCCCACTTTCTTGTTTCTGTGAGCAGTGACAGATTATATAGGGCATCTATTCAGCTGAGCAGAGAGAACACTTACCTGCAGGTGGCCTGTGTAATTCTCTAGATTGAGTGAAGATGTGTGGCAGTGTCTCATGCGGTCTTACCTCGGTGAAGACAATGTTTTTTTGTGTGTGTACAGTTGAAGTCGGAAGTTTACATACATCTTAGCCAAATACATGTAAACTTAGTTTCACTATTCCTGAAATATAATCCTAGTAAACATTCCCCATCTTACAGTCATCATATTCCCAGTGGGTCAGAAGTTTACATACACTCAATTAGTATTTCAATTAGTATTTCGTAGCATTGCCTTTTTAAAATGGTTTAACTTGGGTCAAATGTTTCAGGTTGCCTTCCACAACCTTCCCACAATAAGTTGGGTGAATTTTGGCCCATTCCTCCTGACAGAGCTGGTGTAACCGAGTCAGGTTTGTAGGCCTCCTTGCTCACACGCCTTTTCAGTTCTGCCCACAAATTTTCTATAGGATTGAGGTCATGGCTTTGTGATGGCCACTCCAATACCTTGACTTTGTTGTCCTTAAGCCAGTTGCCACAAATGTAGAAGTATGCTTGGGGTCATTGTCCATTTGGAAGAGCCATTTGCGACCAAGCTTCAACTTCTTGACTGATGGCTTGAGATGTTGCTTTAATATATCCACATAATTGACCTTCCTCACGATGCCATCTATTTTGTGAAGGGCACCAGTCAATCCTGCAGCAAAGCACTCTCACAACATGATGCTGCCATCCCTGTGCTTCACTGTTGGGGATGGTGTTCTTCGGCTTGCAAGACTCCCCCTTTCTCCTCAAAACATGACAATGTCATTATGGTCAAACAGTTATATTTTTGTTTCATCGGACCAGAGGGAATTTCTCCAAAAAGTACGATCTTTGTCCCCATGTGCAGTTGCAAACCGTAGTCTGCATTTTTGTTTTATGGCGGTTTTTCAAGCAGTGGCTTCTTTGCTGAGCAGCCTTTCAGGTTGTCGATATAGGACTCCTTTTACTGTGGATATTGATACGTTTGTACCGGTTTCCTCCAGGATCTTCACATGGTCCTTTGCTGTTGTCCTGGGATTGATATGCACTTCTCTAGGAGACAGAACGTGTCTCCTTCCTGAGCTGTATGACGGCTGCATGGTCCCATGGTGTTCATACTTGCGTACTACATTTACATTTACATTTAAGTCATTTAGCAGACGCTCTTATCCAGAGCGACTTACAAATTGGTGCGTTCACCTTATGACATCCAGTGGAGCAGCCACTTTACAATAGTGCATCTAAATCTTTTAAGGGGGGGGGGGGGTGAGAAGGATTACTTTATCCTATCCTAGGTAAAGTATGTTTGTTTGTACTATTGTTTGTAACGGATCAACATGGTACCTTTAGGGATTTGGAAATTGCTCCCAAGGATGAACTAGACTTGTGGAGGTCTACAATTTTTTTCGGAAGTCTTGGCTGATTTCTTTTGATTTTCCATGATGTCAAGCAAAGAGGCACTGAGTTTCAAGGTAGGCCTTGAAATACATCCACAGGTACACCTCCAATTGACTCAAATTATGTCAATTAGCCTATCAGAAGCTTCTAAAGCCATGACACCATTTTCTGGAATTTTGCAATCTGTTTAAAAGGCACAATCAACTTAGTGCATGTAAACTTCTGACCCACTGGAATTGTGATACAGTGAATTGTAAGTGAAATAATCTGTCTAAAAAATTGTTGGAAAAATTACTTGTCATGCACAAAGTAGATGTCCTAACAGACTTGTCAAAACTATAGTTTGTTGACAAGAAGTTTGTGGAGTGGTTGAAAAACAAGTTTTAATGACTCCAACCTACGTGTATGTAAACTTCCCACTTCAACTGTACACGACCGGGGGTCACTGAGAAATGTCCTTGTTTTTGAAAGAAAAGCAACTTTTAACCATTAAAATATCAAATTGAACAATAACAGTGTGGACATTGTTAATCTTCTAAATGGCCATTGCAGCTGGAAACGGCAGAATTTTAATGGTATATCTACATAGGTGTACAGAAGACCATTATCAGCAATCATCACTCCTGTGTTCCAATGGCACGTTGTGTTAGCTCATCCAAGTTTATCATTCAAAAAAGGCTAATTGATCATTCAATAAAACTGACTTTTAGGCTAGTTGAGTATCTGGAGCATCTGCATTTGTGAGTTCGATTACAGGCTCAAAATGGCCAGAAACAAAGTACTTTCTACTGAAACTTGTCAGTCTATTCTTGTTTTGAGAAATGAAGGCTATTCTATGCGAGAAACAGCCAAGAAACTGAAGATCTCGTACAGCGCTGTGTACTACTCCCTTCACAGAACGGTGCAAATGGGCTCTAGCCTTTTAAAATTATAAACGTGGATTTAGCTAACATAACATTCCATTGGAACACAGGAGTGATGGTTGCTGATCATCCGTTTCCAGCTACAATAGTAATTTACAACATTAACAAGGTGTACTTGATATTATTTTAATGGACCCCAAAAAAATGTTTCTTTCAAAAACAAGGATATTTCAAAGTGACCCCAAACTTTTTAACGGTAGTGTGTGTGTACATATGTGGAAGTGAGGTGGCTGGGGTGTGTTGCGTGTCTGTGTGGGATTGTATGAGAGTGTCTGGTCTTACCTGCGTGAGAGCTGAGCACTCAACGTATTTGACAGCCTTGAGGTCTCTGGCCAGTTTCTCTGCCGTCTCAGGAGTGATGGGCTTCTGCTTGTTCTTGGCCAACTTCTCTATGGTGGACGGGTCGTCTCGCAGATCTATCTGAGTCCCCACCAACAGGAACGGGGTCTTTGGACAGTGATGGGTGATCTCTGGAACCCACTGGAACACACACACACACAGGTTAGAGTGATATGTGGAGGAGGGAGAGACTAGAAGAGAGGCAGAAGGAGGATATGAGAAGAAGAGGGGGAGCGTAGACCCACCTTTTCTTTTACGTTTTCGAAGGAAGAGGGGGATACGACGGAGAAACAGACAAGGAAGACGTCTGTCTGGGGGTAACTCAGAGGCCGTAACCTGTCATAGTCCTCCTGACCTGGAGAGAAAACAAACGTTACACACACACACACACACCTGGAATGCAACATGCGTTCAAACTTTTGTAGGGTACACTAAAACACAAGCACTTCGATGCACATACCGACACACACACAAAGGGACTTTAGTGTCAGTATTCAGGCTGTCCAGAAAAGGCAGGGTGTGTCTGAGCAGACTGAGGCAGAGTCAAACCTCTCCACTGTATACAAACCAAGACTAACACCAGTCTAAAATAGCAAGGACACACACACACACACACACACACACACACACACACACACACACACACACACACACACACACACACACACACACACACACAGAAGCAGCTGATGGGAGGCTGTTTCTATAACAATACCAGTCCCTTTACTACAGCTTAGTGAACCTAGCTACCCTTAGTCATCAGTAGGACACACACGATGAGACAGGGCATTGAAGAGGAGCATACTTTACCTGCAGTGTCAAACAACCCCAGGGTGTAGGGCTCCCCTCCTATCATTACAGTTACAGCATAGTTGTCAAACACCTGCAACAGAGAGAGGGGGGAAGGGTAGAGAGAGCAAGGGGGAGGGCAAGGGGGAGGGGAGGGGGTTTGAGACAGTGCGAGAGTGTCAGTGCGAGAGTGTCAGTGCGAGAGTGTCAGTGCGAGAGTGTCAGTGTGCATAAAGTACTTACCGTGGGTACGTATTCAGAGGGGAACTTGTTTGTGGTGTAGGAGATGAGCAGACAGGTTTTACCCACAGCTCCATCCCCCACCACAACACATTTGATCGTCTGCATAGCTGTGCTTTAGAATCCTCTTTACTCATTCAAGATCTAGAGAGAAAAGGGGAGAGAATGATTAGTGACGGTCAGATAGAGCCGTGGGGGTAGCTAGTAGTGTCAAAACAACGGGCTAACATGAGCACTCCTGAGCACCCTGTTTAAACTATTCTAAAATAAGATGAAACTTGAATGAAAATTCGATTGCAGTGTTTTCCACAAGCACATGGAGTAGCCAGCCTATTTTGGTAGCCTCTGGTCCATTCAAATGCTAGATTGTATTTTCAACCAGCAACTCAGGAAATAACACTTGATAAATATATATATAAAATTAATTTTTTTAAATCACACTTTAGTGTTAGTGTCATCAGCTGTTTTACAATATAAAATAAAAAAAGAACAAATGTGTTTTGGCTGCACTGGGCCTTTAAAGAATCCTGTAGGAGTCTGCTGACTTACTAGGCTTTAAGCTTCCTTTGAAGATGCATTTTCTCAGCTACAGTGCCTTCGGAAAGTATTCAGACCATTTAACTTATTCCACATTTTGTTATGTTAGAGCATTATTAAAATTTATTTTTTTAAGTCCCCTCATCAACCCACACACACAGCGCATAATGACAAATCAAAAACTGCTTTTTGGTGTTTTTTTTACTTTAGCAAATCTATTAAAACTAATACCTTATTTAATTAAGTATTCAGATCCTTTGCTATGAGACTCAACTGAGCTCAGGTGAATCCAGTTTCCATTGATCATCCTTGAGATGTTTCTACAACTTAATTGGAGTCCACCTGTGGTAAATTCAGTTGATTGGACATGATTTGGAAAGGCACACACCTGTCTATATAAGGTCCCACAGTTGACAGTGCATGTAAAAAATAAAAATCAGGCAATGAGGTTGAAGAAATTGTTCATAGAGCTCAGGATTGTGTCGAGGCACAGATCTGGGAAAGCATAGCAAAAAATATCTGCAGCATCGAAGGTCCCCAAGAACACAGTGCCTCCATTATTCTTAAATGGAAAAAGTTTGCAACTTCCAAGACTCTTCCTAGAGTTGGCCACACAGCCAAACTGAGCAATCGGGGAGAAAGGCCTTGGTCAGGAGGTGACCAAGAACCTGATGATCACTCGGACAGATCAAGGGTCCTCTGTGGAGATGGGAGAAACTTCCAGAAGGACAACCATCTCCGCAGCACTCCACCAAATCAGGCCTTTGTGGTAGAGTGGCCAGACGGAAGCCACTCCTCAGTAAAAAAGGACTCTGACCATGAGAAATAAGATTCTGGTCTGATGAAAAAGTTAATTCTTTGGCCTGAATGCCAAGTGTCACGTCTGGAAGACACCTGGCACTATCCCTACAGTGAAGCACGGTGGTGTCAGCGTCGTGCTGTGAGGATGTTTTTCAGCGGCAGGGACTGGGAGACTAGTCTGTATCGATGGAAAGATTAACGGAGCAAAGTACAGAGATGCCTTGATGGAAACCTGCTGAACAGCGCTCAGGACCTCAGACTGGGGGCGAAGGTTCACCTTCCAACAGGACAACGACCCTAAGCACACAGCCAAGACGACACAGGAGTGGCTTCAGGACAAGTCCCTGAATGTCCTTGAGTGGCCCAGCCAGAGCCTGGACTTGAACCAAATCAAACACCTCTGGAGAGACCTGAAAATAGCTGTGCAGCAATGCTCCCCATCTTACCGGACAGAGCTTGAGAGGATTTCCAGAGAAGAATGGGAGGAACACTCCAAATACAGGTGTGCCAAGCTTGTAGCGTCATACCCAAGAAGACTCGAAGCATCTTTGGCAGCGATTACAGCCTCAACAAAGTACTGAGTAATGGGTCTGAATACATATACAGTTGAAGTTGGAAGTTTATACACTAAATTGACTGTGCATTTAAACAGTTTGGACAATTCCAGAAAATGATTTAGAAGCTTCTGATAGGCTAATTGACATAATTTGAGTCAATTGGAGGTGTACCTGTGGATGTATTTCAAGGCCTACCTTCAAACTCAGTGTCTCTTTGCTTGACATCATAGGAAAATAAAAATAAATCAAAGACCTCAGAAGAAAACAAAATTGTAGACCTCCACAAGTCTGGTTTATATTTGGGAAAAATTTCCGAACGCCTGATGGTACCACGTTCACTCAAAGATGCATATCGTTCATTCTAGCGGAAGAGGGCTCAGCATACTTTTCTCAGACTAGCAAACTGAAAAGTAGAAAAAGTACCTGGCTGAAAATGACTAATCTGCTGTATAGCCAACTGCCAGCGCTAGTGTAAAAAAACAAAATTGTCTTCATTCACATTCATTCCAAGCACTGTGGTTGGACTGCGACTGAGGTAGTGACAACATACTGTCCCCTAAATGAACACGAGAACCAGAGTTGAGGAAGATGACCGGTTGAGATCCTGATGTGCTGAAGTTCACCCAATTAAAAAGGTGAGACAGAGCTCTGCAGAGTCTGCCTGCCAGTTGGCATGTGCACGGTTATTTGAATATCCGTGTTAGTATTCAAATACTTGTAGGAGTATTCGTTTGTGAAAAATGTGTTACATAAGGGTAAAGAGACATTTAAAATTACTTTTATTAAATTAACTTCAGTGTAGTTATGATGACCACCGCATGACCCATAAAAAGAACTGTATCCTTCACGTGTAGCTTGTTTATGTTGGCAAATCAAAGCGGAAGAGGAGTACAAGTTCACTAATGCAATGCAAGATGGAATACAATTCCAAATTAAAAGCTAGCTAAATGAGGACTAGGCTACAATGAGCAACCCAACAGGCAGGCTGTTTTATCTGAATGGCATTGGGAAGAAAGCAGAGCATGTGCCCTCAATAAGCCTAGCTAGCTAGCTTCTCTAGGCTACTCCATGCAAGACAGGCATGGTTATATGGGATGATAAACAATAGTGGTTGCTACAAGTTCTCTAGTTTTGCTGTAGTCAAGTTCCCTTAGAGTCTCCCTCTCCCTCAGTCTGCTCGGCACCGACCAATACCCTCCGCAGCTGTAGCAGTAGCGCACAAGTCTCGTCTTTGCGCAGTAGCGCACAAGTCTCATCTTTGCGCAGTAGCGCACAAGTCTCATCTTTGCGCAGTAGCGCACAAGTCTCATCTTTGCGCAGTAGCGCACAAGTCTCGTCTTTGCGCAGTAGCGCACAAGTCTCATCTTTGCGCAGTCTTTCTTTGCGCAGTAGCGCACAAGTCTCATCTTTGCGCAGTAGCGCACAAGTCTCATCTTTGCGCAGTAGCGCACAAGTCTCATCTTTGCGCAGTAGCGCACAAGTCTCATCTTTGCGCAGTAGCGCACAAGTCTCATCTTTGCGCAGTAGCGCACAAGTCTCATCTTTGCGCAGTAGCGCACAAGTCTCGTCTTTGCGCAGTAGCGCACAAGTCTCGTCTTTGCGCAGTAGCGCACAAGTCTCGTCTTTGCGCAGTAGCGCACAAGTCTCGTCTTTGCGCAGTAGCGCACAAGTCTCGTCTTTGCGCAGTAGCGCACAAGTCTCGTCTTTGCGCAGTAGCGCACAAGTCTCATCTTTGCGCAGTCTTTCTTTGCGCAGTAGCGCACAAGTCTCATCTTTGCGCAGTAGCGCACAAGTCTCATCTTTGCGCAGTAGCGCACAAGTCTCATCTTTGCGCAGTAGCGCACAAGTCTCATCTTTGCGCAGTAGCGCACAAGTCTCATCTTTGCGCAGTAGCGCACAAGTCTCATCTTTGCGCAGTAGCGCACAAGTCTCATCTTTGCGCAGTAGCGCACAAGTCTCATCTTTGCGCAGTAGCGCACAAGTCTCATCTTTGCGCAGTAGCGCTCAGGTTTAAAAAAATACTTAAAAATAAATAAAAGTTTTGAATATCTGACAAAAAGTCCTGATACTATTTGAAGAGTCAAATGATTTCAAACACCCATCCCTTCCTGCCAGTCACAATTCAACTAAGCTTGGGCAGTATACCGGGCAGTATACCGAGGTATTTGGAAATAGCCACAGGGTGGTTTTTCAAATAAATTTGAAGATTTGTAGCTACTTTAAGTAAAATACTTTAAGTCAACTTCTGCAATACACGTTAGGAGATAAGGACTGCGTTCTTCATTTCACATATCACAATTTTTCATCATGACACTTACCGGTAGTTCTCAGTCGTGAGGTGTTTGTTTACAAGGTCACAATGACGAGACCAGAGCCTTGTGAGTGAGTCACTTTTATTCAGCACGCACCAGGTGATCGCGTTACAATATGGAATTCACAACCAAATGTTCGCCCGCTAGATATCTTAGCTATTAAGTTAACCGTGTAAAAATGTGCTAAATTCTCTGTAGTGGTGCATTTGGTTTGCTAATTTAGTAGCTAGTTAGCCATCTAGCTAAGTGGTTAGCTTCTTCCAAAAATCAAGCTTCACATGACAGCAGAGAATCCCCTCCCAGATCAAGAGCCTTGCTTTTTAGCATTTAATTAGCATGCTCTATGGGATTTTACATGTACTTGTGAGCATTGCTAACATTTGGATTACAAAGGCGGAGTGGGGTATCCTGGTATGGCACAAGATTGGTATGTAGGTATGACAATCTGGATACCACCCAAGCCTATATTACACAACACTCTCCCCCATTGTCTTCTGAACCATCACTCACATGCTGGTTACATACAAACTACCTACCTCTCATAACAATGCACACTATCTCCCTCTATTTCGCTACCCTCACACACACACACACACACACCTCGCTGAATACACACTCCATCTCATTACACATACACACACACACACACACACACACACCTTACGCTCTTGCTCATTACATAAACGCTGCTTTCATTACACACTCCCTCTGTCCACCTCTCATCCTCTTTATCTTGTCACGGAGACAAAATCTCAGTACAGTTAGAAATAACTGTTGGTTAAGTAGTACAACAGTGATTATTGGATGCCTAACACCCAGAGATCTCCTGTTCAATAGCCGTGAAAGGCCCGGTCTGTAAAACAACCCCTTGCACGGGACAAACTCTTCTGCATTATGGGGATGGCTTTAATAGCATTCAAATGGGTTGAATGGAACTCAGGAATATTGCTTATCCATTCATCTGATAGATCTGGGTGATGGGAAGGGAAAGGGGCGTGTACTGCAACTATACATCACACCTCCAGACACTGCCCTAATTGAGAGAACTGAGACAAGGACATTTGGGTAATTTAAATAGAGTAGTGTTCTTCACACATACACAGCAGAGCTGAGCTGCTGGCATAGGAAAATGGGCTCTGTCAGTGAGATGGAGAACACAGGGTTTTGTGAGGCTAGAGAAAACACATTGATCTTTATAGTTTATCCATCTACTCTGTACCCATAAACTGAACAAGCCCAAGGTCACAATATTGCTGACATTTTCTGTTTTACTGGGAGGGGTGGGAATCAGTAAGCACAGAGAGGAACGGGGAAGAAACAGTTTTCCTTGAGAAAAAAAAAAAGAAAAAAAAACTGAACGTTGGACACTGATGACAGCTAGACCTAGACGATGCACACTAACATCTAGAAGCAAAATCAATCTCATATTTACACATGCACAGAAAACTACACTGTCAGAGGTTATTGGCACAACACATTTGAATTAGCCCAGGCTGTCCTCTAGCCCAGGGAAACAGGCTGAATCCTCAGCCAAGTTGCATTAGTGTGACAGACGACCATTTACACCCACCCGCCGTACTATTGCTCGCCCTCCATCCGCCCTCTGACCAGCCAGCCTTCCCCTCCCCCTCCCCGTGCAGACAGTGGGTCACTGCGGCTTTAAGCTGAGGCATAACGTCATCGGTTTAGAAGCGCTGCACAGCATAGCACAGCTCAATCAGCACACATAGCTAGATCACAACAACGCACAGCATAGAATTCAAAGCCACTCACTGACATCTCACAAAAGTGATTCAGAGTACCCAGCAGCAGGTCATAACAGACACTGCCACAATGACCGTATAATCGTGTAACAGATGGTTATGATGAAGACAGTCATGAAAATAAGAACCATCATAATGGTTAGGGAACAAAAATAAAAATGGGTGTAACGAACAGCTGACAGAATTGCCAGGCATTGTTGTTGAGTCAATTTCTGCGGTTACTGTCTCAGTGCAAATACAAACGTAATTTTCTTGGCAGTAGGTAGCCTAGTGGTTAAGCGTGTTGGGCCAGTAACCGAAAGGTCACTAGTTCGAATCCCCGGGCGGTGAAAAATCTGTCAATGTGCCTTTGAGCAAGGCACTTAATCCTAATTGCGCCTGTAAGTTGCTCTGTATACAAGAGTCTGCTGAATGCTTCAAATGTAAAAATATGGTGAATGTTTAATACAATACTTTTTTTTTTAAATGGATTAAATTGAAACTGTCTATGCTAGTGAGACAATACCCCACCCATAATGTCAAAGTGGAATGTTTTTTTATATTATGTTTTTATTAAAAATGAAGTCAAGTATTCAACCCCTTTGTTATGGCAAGCCTAAATACGTTCAGGAGTAAAAATTTGCTAAGAACAAGCCACATAAGTTGCATGGGCTGTGTGCAATAGTGTTTAACATGATTTACGAATGACTACCCCATCTCTGTACTCCACACAACTACTTGTAATGTCCCGCAATAGAGTAGTGAATTTCAAAACAGAATCAACCAAAGACCAGGGATGTTATTCAATGCCTCACAAAGGGAACCTATTGGTAGATGTGTAATAAAGGGGGCAAAAGCAGACATTGAACATTCCTTTGAGCATGGTGAAGTTGATTACACTTTGGATGGTGTATAAATACATCCAGTTACTACAAAGATACAGACGCCCTTCCTAACCCAGTTGCCGGAGAGGAATGAAACCGCTCAGGGATTTCACCATGAGTTCAATGGTGACTTTAAAACAGGTACAGTTTAAATGGCTGTGATAGAAGAAAACTGAGGATGGAGCAACATTGTAGTTACTCCACAATACTAACCTAAATGACAGAGTGAAATTGAAGCCTGTACAAAATAAAAAAATTCCAAAACATGCATCATGTTGGCAATAAACTGCAAAAAAAGTGGCAAAGAAATTACCTTCGTGTCCTGATTACAAGCATTATGTTCAGGGAAAATACGTCACTGAGTACCACCTCATTTTCAAGCATTGGTGGCTGCATCATGTTATGGGTATACTTGTCAATGGCAAGGACAAAAAAAATTACTTATTAGAACTAAGCACGGGTAAAATCCTAGAGGAAAACATGGTTCAGTCTGCTTTCCAACAGACACTGGGAGACAGATTAACCTTTCAGCAGGACATTAACCTAAAACATGGCTAAATCTACACGAGCTGATTAGCAAGATGACATTGAATGTCAACTTGAGAGATTGAAGAATATTAAAAAGTGTACATATTGTACAACCCAGGTGTGCAGAGCTCTTAAGAGAAACCTACACAGCTGTAATCATGACGAAATGTGATGAACATGCATTGACTCGGGGGTGTGAATACTTATGTAAATGAGATATTTCTGCATTTCATTTTCAATACATTTCTAAAAACATGCTCTCACATAGGGTATTGTGTGTAGATGGGTGAGAGAAAAAATGCAATCCATTTTTAATTCAGGCTCTAACAACAAAATGTGGAAGAAGTCAAGGCGTAGGAATACTTTCTGAAGGCACTGAATAGGCTATATTTCCTCTTTGTAAAAATGATAATCCCCTTTTAGTGTAAGAGCTGTTTGAAAAGACCTAACATTTCAGCCTGTTTTGGTGCTAAATTAGTTAGACCAGTAAGTGAGCTCGAATCCTCTTTACCAATAACGGCTAAACTCAACAAAAAAAGAAACGTCCTCCTACTGTCAACAGCGTATATTTTTAGCAAAATTATCATGTGTAAATATTTGTATGAACATAAGATTCAACAAAAACTGAACAGCTTCCACAGACATGTGACTAACAGAAATGGAATAATGTGTCCCTGAACAAAGGGACACAAATCAAAAGTAACAGTATCTGGTGTGGCCACCAGCTGCATTAAGTACTGCAGTGCATCTCCTCCTCATGGACTGCACCTGATTTGCTAGTTCTTGCTGTGAGATGTTAGCCCCACTCCTCAACCAAGGCACCTGCAAGTTCCCGGACATTTCTTGGGGGGGGGGGGGGGGTGGCCCTAGCCCTCACCCTCCGATCCAACAGGTCCCAGACGTGCTCAATGGGATTGAGATCCAGGCTCTTCACTGGCCATGGCAGAACACTGAAAATCAGCCATTCTGCTCGTTCTGTGCGTGGTGGCAATGTCATGCTGGAGAGTCATGTCAGGATGACCCTGCAGGAAAGGTACCACATAAGGGAGGAGGATGTCTTCCCTGTAACGCACGGCGTTGAGATTGCCTGCAATGACAAGCTCAGTCCGATGATGCTGTAACACACCGCCCCAGACCATGAAGGACCCTCCACCTCCAAATTGATCCCGCTCCAGAGTACAGGCCTCGGTGTAACGGTCATTCCTTCGACGATAAACACATCCGACCATCACCCCTGATGAGACAAAAGCATGACTCGTCAGTGAAGAGCACTTTTTGCCAGTCCTGTCTGGTCCAGTGACGGTGGGTTTGTGCCCATAGGCGACGTTGTTGCCGATGTTGTCTGGTGAGGACCTGCCTTACAACAGCCCTACAAGCCCCCAATCCAAACTCTCAGCCTATTGCAGACAGTCTGAGCACTGATGGAGGGATTGTGCGTTCCTGGTGTAACTCAGGCAGTTGTTTTTGCCATCCTGTACCTGTCCCGCAGGTGTGATGTTTGGATGTACCGATCCTGTTAAGGTGTTGTTACACGTGGTCTGCCACTGCAAGGCCAATCAGCTGTCCGTCCTGTCTCCCTGTAGCGCAGTCTTAGGCGTCTCACTGTACGGACATTGCAATTTATTGCCCTGGCCAAATCTGCAGTCCTCATGCCTCCTTGCAGCATGCCTAAGGTACGTTCACACAGATGAGCAGGGACCCTGGGTATCTTCCTTATTGTGTTTTCAGAGTAGAAAGGCCTCTTTAGTGTCCTACGGTTTCATAACTGACCTTAATTGCCTACCGTCTTAACGTCCAATCCACATGTGCATGTTCATTAATTGTTTATGGTTCATTGAACAAGCATGGGAAACAGTGTTTAAACCCTTTACAATGAAGATTCTTTAAAAAAAATATATACATACAAATTAACTTTCTTTTTTTGCTGAGTTTAGTTTTCAGCTTCCCCCTCCACACTCAGACCGCTCCCAGATAGTCCTAGCAATATTCTTGCTTGAGAAATGTCTTTGCTAAGAAACATTGTTTTTAAATTAAAAATAAACAAAAATCACTTTAAGGTACTTAATTGTTACGAGAAAAACATCTGCACTGGACCTTTGACAATATGATATAGCTTTGTTGCTCCTTGCTGAAAAAGTTGTAGCAAATTAGTCATTGGTTGCTGCTGCAGCAGCACACACATAAATATAATCAATAAAACAGGCCAATCCCTGGAAATTTGACTGGTAAAGTCATGGGTACACTCGCAAAGGCTTGCCTGGTATTGTGGTGCAATAATTTTTCATGCGAATATAGAAAATGAATTCAAACGTTTACTGATGTGGCTCATGCAATGGAATGTATTTTTGTTTATATGTCAGTTGAGTTGAACTCAACAAGTCACAGCACATATTGGAAGGGTACACTTCCTGCTCTGCTCCTAGGTTGTTATCTTCAACCTAGTTTTACACCTATAGGTACAATCGCAATGCTCGCCAGTCCACCCATTATGCCATCATTGACTTGAATGGGGACGGCCATTCTATATTTCTACAGCAGTGCATGGTCAACCTGTGCATGAAAAAAAACTAAAATAGCTATTTTCCTAATTAAACTACTTTCAAATTTACCTTGAATGCATGTATGTATTTTGAAGTACAGACTACAGGTGGCCTTCCAAATGTAATATTATTGTTGCTACAACATGGGATACAAAGTCTCAAAATAAGGCTCTTCACATCAACCAGATATAACTTGCTTTGATACTCGCATCGGTCCTCCTGTGTTTATGACCAAGTTGGAAGGTTAATTTAACAATAGCAAATAAATACAAAATAATTGTCCATTGAGTGCTAGTATGTAAAATTATAATCTAGTGAAGAGAGAATGCTGATTTGGACAGGCAGTGTCACGTTCGTAAAGTTTTTGAATTAAAAGTAGCATTTCCAGTATGATTGAATGCAAATGTTCTATGCAAAGCTATCTTTCATAAAGGGCTTAGGTGATGTGTAACCGGTTGCCTTTGTCAGTACTCGTTCTAAGCGTAAAGGATGTGACAGTTAAGGATGCTTCATAACATGCTCATGATAAAATAATGATAAAATGTTCATGTACTTCCTACTGCTTCTGAAGTGTGTTTATGTTAACAAGCAGGCAATCTTAATCTATGAGATTGATCCATTTTGGGTGCACTCACATTCTCATATGAACTGCAATGCATTATGCTAACCGGAGCATTTTTTTATTTAACCAGGTAGGCCAGTTGAGAACAAGTTCTCATTTACAACTGCGACCTGACCAAGATCAAGCAAATCGACAGTTACATTGAACAAACAAACATACAGTCAATAACAC
This sequence comes from Oncorhynchus gorbuscha, assembly GCF_021184085.1. Lineage (NCBI taxonomy): Eukaryota > Metazoa > Chordata > Actinopteri > Salmoniformes > Salmonidae > Oncorhynchus > Oncorhynchus gorbuscha. The sequence continues at coordinate 38,100,932 of NC_060175.1, read as the reverse complement.
AATAAAAAAGTCTATATACAGTGTGTGGAAATGAGGTAAGATTAGGGAGGTAAGGCAATAGACCATAGTGGCAAAACAATTACAATTTAGTATTAACACTGGAGTGACAGATGTGCAGAAGATGAATGTGCAAGTAGAGATACCGGGGTGCAAAAGAGGAGCAGAAAAATGGAAAGAAAGGCAGCCAAAAGAGAAGTTGGCTTTGGGGATTATCTGTGAAACTACGGGTGGGTGCTGCTATGGTTACTAGTGAACTGGGGGGGGTAAACAATGCAGCAACCTTTTTAGCTGTGGCAAAACAGGGATGACTGAATATACAGATGAAGCTGATTACATTGGACAAGACAGCAGACTCCACCCAGAAGCATCACTTGGAGGACATGTGGAAAGAAATCAGACCTGATCCAGGCCATCCATGTTGAGCACATCTCATGGGGGAAAGTGAGAGACTATTCCATCTGCATGTAAATAAGCTGAGCACAATTTTGTGCAGTGTCCTCAAGAGCAGTGTACTGCCACCTAAACACACCAATCCTCTGATTTACCAGTCCTTGTCCAGCTCCAATCGTGAACATTAAAAACAGGGACCTGCCTTCTTGTCAAATATAAAGCCACAAAATCCAACAGGCAGTTCATTGGACTGGTAACAGATATAGACTGATGCAGTTGAAATCCAGTTCTTGAGGAGTAACGACCACACAGGATGTGTACATCTTGCCAGCCAAGGAGGACAAGGGTTGGGTGGCAGCTGGTCAAGTGGTCCAGTCCATGACCTTTTGTGGACAACAGGCCTTCTGTGTTACTCAGTAGGTGGTTGATAAAAAACATTTCATCTTTGAAATAAAACATCTGTCATTAACGATCTAGAATGAAATTGCTAAAACTTTGTAAATTTGAGATAGAAGTGCAGTGTCATTTGCAGTTTCTTTTGGGACCCGTTCACATCCATAACTCTAGTTTTATGAAAATACTCAAATTTAAATAACTTTTGAGGTGTGCAACCATATAACTCAATTAAAATAAAAGGTATTCCATAAAGAATTGTAAACACATTTTTTGGTTGGTTAATACCGGACCCACGAGTGCACTTTGATAGCCTATGCAATAACTGTTCAAGATGCTGGTTATTTATTGGTTCTTTGAGGTACATTGGGCCCTATGATTTCTGTGTTGCGGAAATCACTGGCAGAATCTGGCCATAAAAATTGAATCAGCTGTAAAATGTGGAATATTGCAAAAATGTTCCAAAATTTGGCTGAAATTGATTTTTAAAAATTAAAAAAAATCTAAAGCAGGCCTAAATATTGTAGTAACCTAAATGATTTCATATAATATAATAATATATGCCATTTAGCAGACGCTTTTATCCAAAGCGACTTACAGTCATGTGTGCATACATTCTATGTATGGGTGGTCCCGGGGATCGAACCCACTACCCTGGCGTTACAAGCGCCATGCTCTACCAACTGAGCTACAGAAGGACCATTTCATAATTTAAAGATTACAGACGAGTAGGCCTAGAGAAATAATAAAGTTTTCAAATGAGGCGTTTGAGGGCAGAGCAATACCAAAAGGACTATTACGAGTAGAGGTCGACCGATTAATCGAAATGGACGATTAATTAGGGCCGATTTTAAGTTCTTCATAACAATCGGTAATCGGCATTTTTGGACACCGATTGTGGCAGATTTTTTTTTTTTTATGTTTTGCCTGTATTTACCTCGGCAAGTCAGTTAAGAACATATTCTTATTTTCAATGATGGCCTAGGAACGGTGGGTTAACTGCCTTGTTCAGGGGTAGAGCGACAGATTTTTTAACTTTGTCAGCTCGGGGATTCAATCGTGCAACCTTCCGGTTACGAGTCCAAAGCTTTAACCCCCTGCCTTACATTGCACTCCACGAGGAGCCTGCATGGCAGGCTGACTACCTGTTACGCGAGTGCTGCAAGAAGCCAAGGTAAGTTGCTACCTAGCATTAAACTTATCTTATAAAAACAAATCAACCTTCGACAATCACTAGTTAAACTAGTAATATCAACCATGGGTAGTCATCTAGCTTGTCCTGCGTTGCATAGAATCGATGCGGTGCCTGTTAATTTTCTCATCGAATCACAGCCTACTTCGACAAACGGGTGATCATTTAACAAGCACATTCACAAAAAAAAGCACTGTGTACCTAACCATAAACAATGCCTTTCGTTAAAATCAATACACAAGTATTTTAAACCTGCATATTTAGTTAATATTGCCTGCCAACATTAATTTCTTTTAACTAGGGAAATTGTGTCACTTCTCTTGTGTTCCGTGCAAGCAGTCAGGGTATATGCAGCAGTTTGGGCAGCCTGGCTCGTTGCGAACTGTGTGAAGGCCATTTATTCCTAACAAAGACAGTAAATAAATTTGCCAGAAATGTACATAATATCTAAGGTTGTACAGTGTAACAGCAATATTTAGACTTAGGGATGCCACCCGTTATATAAAATACGGAACGGTTCTGTAATTAACTGAAAGAAAAAAAGTTGTTTTCGAAATGATAGTTTCCGGATTTGACCATATTAATGACCTACGGCTCGTATTTCTGTGTGTTATTATGTTGTAATTAAGTCTACGATTTGATAGAGCAGTCTGACTGAGCGGTGGTAGGCAGCAGCAGGCTCGTAAGCATTCATTCAAACAGCACTTTCCTGCGTTTGCCAGCAGCTCTTCGCTGGGCTTCAAGCATTGAGCTGTTTATGACTTCAAGCCTATATCAACTCCAGAGATTAGGCTAGTGTAACCGATGTGAAATGGCTAGCTAGTTAGCGGGGTGCACGCTAATAGCGTTTCAATCGGTGACGTCACTCGCTCTGAGACCTTGAAGTAGTTGTTCCCCTTGCTCTGCAATGGATGTGGCATTTTTGGAGCAATGGATAACGATGCTTCGAGAGTGGCTGTTGTCAATGTATTCCTGGTTCAAGCCCAGGTAGGGGCGAGGAGAGGGACGGAAGCTATACTGTTGCAATGGCAATACTAAAGAGCCTATAAGATCATCCAAGTGTCAAAGGTACATGAAATACAAATATTAGAGAAATAGTCCTGTAATAACTACAACCTAAAACTTCTTACCTGGGAATATTGAAGACTCATGTTAAAAAGGAACCACCAGCTTTCATATGTTCTCATGTTCTGAGAAAGTAACTTAAAATTTAGTTTTTTTGTTGTTTTTTTTACATGGCACATATTGCACTTTTACTTTCTTCTCCAACACTTTGTTTTTGCATTATTTAAACCAAATTGAACATGTTTCATTATTTATTTGGGTCCAAATTAATTTTATTGATGTATTAACTTCTTGACACTACCAATAACTGTAGCGGGATATTTTCATCTGCAACCACTGAAAAGCATAGCGCAACAGTCAAATAATATTACTAGAAAATATTCATATTCATTAAATCACAAGTGCAATATTTTGATACACAGCTTAGCCTTTTGTTAAATCACCCTGTCGTCTCCGATTTTGAAATTATGCTTGGTCACGAAAATCAGAAAAGCAATCAAATGAACCATTTACCTTTGATGATCTTCGGATGTTTTCACTCACGAGACTCCCAGTTACACAGCAAATGTTCCTTTTGTTCCAGAAAGATTATTTTTATACCCAAAAGTTTCTTTGTCGCGTTATGTTCAGAAATCCACAGGACAAAGCGGTCACGACAACGCAGACGGAAATTCCAAATAGTCTTCATAATGTCCACAGAAACATGTCAAACGTTTTTTTTATAATCATTCCTCGGGTAGTTAAAATATATATTTGAAAATAAATCAACCGATGGTGTAGCTTTTTCCATAACAGCTGGAGGAACAATGGCCGCTTTACTCAATTGCACACAAACTCACATTTACATTACATTTAAGTCATTTAGCAGACGCTCTTATCCAGAGCGACTTACAGAGCCCCCACCTCTCCACTTACACAATGTGATCCTTCACGCTCATTTTTTCAAAATAAAAGCCTGAAACTAGTTCTAAAGACTGTTGACACCTTAGGGAAGCCACAGAAAAAGGAATCTGGTTGATATCTCTTTAAATAGAGGACAGGCATGCATAGGAACACAGACGTTTCAAAATAAGAGGCTCTTCCTGATTGGATTATCCTCAGGCTTTCGCCTGCAATATCAGTTGTGTTATACCCACAGACAATATTTTTCAGTTTGGGAAACAGTGTTTTCTATCCTAGTCTGTCAATTTTATGCATATTCTAGCATCTGGTCATAAGAAATAGGCCATTTACTTTGGGAACGTTATTTTTCCAAACATAAAAATAGTGCCCCCTAGCTTCAAGAGGTTAAGTTAAAATAAAAGTCCATTCAGTATTGTTGTAATTGCCGTTATTACAAATAAACAAAAACGGGCCAATTAATCGGCTTTTTTGGGTCCTCCAATCGGTATCGGCGTTGAAAAAAATCAGTCGGTCGTCCTCTAATTACAAGTCAGTTGATAAGCTGTTTGCAAATTGTCAACATACTATTGGTGGGACCTGTAAAAATACATGTGATGACCACTTAAAGTCTAAAGCCCACATGAAGAACAAGGAAAAGCACCGTCTTAGCCAGAGCATGCCCCTTCAAACGACCATTACTAGTGCAAGCGCAACTGCAGATTCAAGACGAGAATTTATTCAGGCTGTGTACACAGTCTTATATTCCCTTAGAAAAGATAAGAAAGCTACGGCCGTTTCTAGTGAAGCATTGCAAACAGGGAGGAGTGTTGGCCAAAAATGAGAGCAGCCTCCATCAAACTCACCTGCCCCATGTGTTCGACCAACACATGACTGCTGTTCTACAGAAGATCTGTTAGAAGTTGGCGGCGGTTGTGGACGAGACAACAGATGCAAGGGATTGTAGCAATCTAAACATAACTTAGCCTATTAATATACCGTTGCTATAGTCTACATTTACATTCTGCAATGTGAAATTGTCTGCACGCTAATTGTGATATTCCAAACGACAAGCTATCGTGGTGAAATATAGCGATGCATAAATGTCAGCAACTGGTCTGCCTCTCCATCTAGCGAACTATCGCTATATCTATAGTGTTTACACTTGAAATGTAAATAAAATAATAACTTTTTGTTTTAACCTATCTTTCGTTGCATGTGTTGAAAATCAATATTTTCTGGTGGATGTCATTTTCATGGACAGATGCAAAAACTCCACATTTTCCCAAGCTATACTAGCCTCCCTCCACAGCAACGATCTGAACCTGAACAATGCCTGAGCAGTGGTCACAGATAATGCTGCTACTGCCTGAAGGCATACAAGGAGGTTCTGAAAGGAGTGATGCTCAACAGCGTCCATGTAACCAGTCTCTGTCATGTCATCAATCTGGTGGGTGAGACCTGGCAGCGCTACAAATACTTCTCTGAAGTTGCATCACGTGTGACATGGATCTTATCGGTCTTCTTTAAGAAGCCTGGCAGAAAGAGGAAATGGGTGAGCTTCCTCATTATGAATGAGTTTGTGCAGGCCAAAGCTCCTCCCGAAGCAGTGAGCTCCAGATGGAATAGCTGGTTTGAGGCAGTGAAGTACCATGCAGAGCACGTTCATCACTACAGAGCGTTTGTGTTGGCAGAAAAGTCATCATCCCAGGCAGTCACAAACATCCTCAGTCAGCTAGAAACAGAGGTGATGGTGCAGGCCCTCACTGTTAAGCTAACCTTCATCGCAGAGGGCTGCTCCAAACTGATGAGAGCTCTGTCAATCCTGGAAGGAACCCGCCGTCCCACAGCAGTGTCTGCATACAACGCCATGGAGGATCTAGACTCTTACCTAGTGAATGAAATTGGCAAAAACATTTGGGTATGCTGCCAAGACAGGTGAGCTATTGAGAAAGATGGGGATTGGAGACAGGAGGGAGGTGCTTGACCATCTCCATGACGCATTCCACTTGGCCTTCAAAGTTCTCAAAGCACTGTGACACACATCCAGTCAGAGGTCTACAGGCTGGCAAGGGTGTTTGATCCTAGGCAGGTTTCAGCCATGGAAAAGTAGATTGAAGCCTACACACAATTGAAATCCATGGCAAGCCCATCAACCGAGCTCAGTGAAGAATGGATTGCCTATCAGCTGTGTGTCCAGGGAGTCCTCACCTGTTTTGGAGCTTGCTGATTACTGGAGGAGCATGAGTGCAAGATTCTCAAGAGTTGCAATGCCCTACATCTACTTCCCAGTCAACTCAGTGGACTGAGGGGAGTATCAGCAAATACACAACTCCACTCACCGAGCTCAACACAAAGAGGCTGATAATCATGTACTTATAATGGAGAGGTCTGTGATAAATGGAAACCATAGATTTAGCCTATTGCTGCATAATTTGCCTAGTGAAGCACTTTACTTCACAAAAAAAACAATGAATGTACCATTGATTTTTTACATAAGTATAACTAAGTTTTGCCTATTGCTGGCTGCATTGTTGCCTAGATTACCACATTACTTTTTTCATTTATAATGAAACACTTAACTCTGTATTGAAGCACTAGCCTTGATTTTTAAAAATTGTGCAATGTTGTGTTGCATCAATACAAATGTACTGTTATATCTTAAGTTTTTTGGGCTAGGGGGCAGTACTCGGAAGTTTGAATGACTGAGGTACCCAAAGTAAACCACCTGTTCCTCAGGCCCAGAAGCTAGGATATGCATATAATTGGTAGTATTGGATAGAAAACACTGTGCCTGTGAGTATAACAGAACAGATATAGCAGGTGAAAACCCTTGGAGAATCCATCCGGGAATTTTTTGTTGTTGAAGTGACACCATTTAAAATGCCTGTCTATGGGACAATCAAAGGAATACCTCCCAGATTGCAGTTCCTAGGGCTTCCAGTAGATGTCAACAGTCTTTAGAAAGAGTTCCAGGCTGTTTTTTTTTTTAAATGAGCTAGAATGTAGTTTTTCTAGGTGTCTCCCATTTTGGCTGTAGTATTGTGGCACGCGTGGATGAGCAAGGGCACTTCGTTTATTTATCTCCAGTAATGAACATACCATTCTATTATTTACATTTTATTATTTATTTATATATTAGAGCACCTGAGGATTGATTAGAAACCTTGTTTGGACGAAGTGTATTGGTAACTTTTGGGATTCATTTGATATGCATTTTCAATGAGGGAAACCGGTGATATACTGAGTTAAGCACGCCAACTAACCTGACTTTGGAATATAAAGGACTTTATCAAACAAAATGACCATTTCTTATGTAGCTGGGACCCTTGGGATTGCAAACAGAGGAAGGTAAGTGATTTATTTTATTGCTTTTTCTGACTTTCGTGGCACCTCTGCTTGTTTGGAAAATGTTTGTAATGCTTTTGTACACGGGGCGCTGGACTCAAATAATCGCATGGTATGATTTCGCCGTAAAGCCTTTTTGAATCAAAGCGGCTGGATTAACAAGAAGTTATGCTTTTAAACTATGTAAGACACTTGTATTTTCATGCATGTTTAATATTACGAATTTTGCATTTCACGCTCTGCAATTTCACTGGATGTTGACCAGGTGGGACGCTAGCCCAAAGAGGTAAAATTGTTGATGTTTTATGAATTCACATGCGACACTGATGATGTGTAAATCGTAAAACACAGAATTCAGAAAATTGTAAACGGATTTCATAGGGCCCAAGGTACACTGTATTTTCAGATAATTAGAAAGTAGTACGATGAAGTTTGGTGAAGAAATCTTTAAAATAATAACACTCAATTTGCAGAGTGTCACATCCATTGTGCTTCGCCAAGCCTTCCTTTTAGCCTCTAGGGTATGTGGGACGCTAGCGTCCCATCTGGCCAACATTCAGTGAGATTGCAGAGCGCCAAATTCAAGTACAGAAATGCTCATTATAAAAATTCAGAAAACAAAAACATATTTTACATAGGTTTAAAGATTAACTTCTTGTTAATCCAACCACGGTGTCAGATTTATAAAATGCTTTTCGCCGAAAGCATACCTAGCCCAGAACATACCTAGCCGACAAATTATTACAAACAGTAACCAGCCAAGCAGAAGCGTTACAAAACTCACAAATAGAGAAGAATTAATCCCTTACCTTTGATGATCTTCATATATTGGCAATCACAAGACATTCATTTACTCAATAAATGTTCCATAAAGTCTCTTTATATCCAAAAACCTCCGTTTTTTTCACCTGTTTTCTTCAGTAATCCACAGGCTCAAATGCAGTCAAAACAGGTAGACAAATCCAAATTGTATCCGTAAAGTTCATAGAAACATGTCAAACGATGTTTATATTCAATCCTCAGGTTGTTTTTAGCCCAAATGATCTATAATATTTCAACCAGACAATAACGTCGTCAATATAAAAGGTAAACAAGAAATGCACTCTCTCGAGGTTGCGCATGAAAAAGCTCTGCAACACAGTAGGGTCCACTCATTCACTGGTCTTACTCCCTCACAAGCCTGAAACAATTTATAAAGACGGTTGACATCTAGTGGAAGGCATAGGAACTGCAAATGGAGTCCTAAGTCAATGGATACTGTAATGGCATTGAATAGAAAACTACAAAAGAAAACTACTTCCTGAAAGGATTTTTCTCAAGTTTTCACCTGCCAAATCAGTTCTGTTGTACTCACACTATTTTAACAGTTTTGGAAACTTCAGAGTGTTTATCCAAATCTACCATGATCTACCAAAATTCCATGACCATCACAGTCCTAACAGAGAAGCCTCAATTCCCTGTGAGGGTTGAAGGCCCCAGGCTCCAAAAGGGCTGCAACGGGCAGTAGCCCTCTCCCCACAATTATGGTTCCACTTCCAGGAACTGACACAGCCATTCATTTTTAGCATACAAACTTCAAAATGCTGGTTATCGTGGTTATCGTCCAAACATTGAATAGCTACAAAAGTCTCTGGGGTAAACGATTAATTCAATAGTTAGGTGTCACTTTAATCCCTTACACTCTTAGAAAATGGCCTATATACACACACACACAAAAATCTAAGAACAATTTAAGATGTTTACTGAGTTACAGTTCATATAAGGATATCAGTCCATTGAAATAAATAAATTAGACCCTAATCTATGGATTTGACGACTGGGTATACAGATATGCATCTGTTGGTCACAGATTTAAAAATATATATATATAAAAAAATTAGGAGGAGTGGATTAGAAGATGCGTCAGTATCTGGTGTGACCATTTGCCTCACACAGCGTGACATCTCCTTTGCATAGAGTTGATCAGGCTGTTGATTGTGGCCTGTGGAATGTTGTCCCACCCCTCTTAAATGCCTGTGTGAAGTTGCTGGATATTGGCGGTAACTGGTATCCCGAACACGCTCAATGGGTGACATGTCTGGTAAGTATGTAGGCCATGGAAGAACTGGGACATTTTCAGCTTCCCGGAATTGTGTACAGATCCTTGCGACATGGGGCCGTGCATCATCATGCTGAAACATGAGGTGATGGCGGCAGATGAACGGCACGACAACGGGCCTCTGGATCTTGTGACGGTATCTCAGTACATTCAAATGTCCATAGAAAAGGTTCAATTGTGTTTGTTGTCCGCCACGCACACCTCCAACTCAATCGAGTTTGCAGATGACAACAGTAGTAGGCCTGAATACCAACAACGAGACAGCCTAGAGAGGAGGGCCCTGGGAGTGTGGTGTCAGAAAAATAACCTCACTCAATGTTGAAAAAACAAAGAAGCTGATCGTGGACTCCAGGAAACAGCAGAGGGAGCATGCCCCTATCCACATTGACGAAACCAAAAACCCTCAAACTTTTACAGATGCACAATTGAGAGCATCCTGTCACCGCTTGGTACGACAACTGCACCGCCTGCAACAGCAGGGCTCAAGAGGGTTGTGCGGTCTGCTCAACGCATCACTGGGGGCACACTGCCTGCCCTCCAGGACACCTACAGAACCCAATGTCACAAGAAGGCCAAAAAGTTAAAGAACAACCACCACCTGAGCCACTGCCTGTACACCCCGCTTACCATCCAGAAGGAAAAGTCAGTACAGGTGCATCAAAGCTGGGACCAAGAGACTGAAAAACAGCTCCTCTGTCAAGGACATCAGACTGTTAAATAGCCATCAGTAGCCAGCTTCCACCCGGTTACGTAACCCTGCACCTAGAGGCTGCTGCCCCATATACAGCTTAAGTCAGAAGATAACATACACTTAGGTTGGAGTAAAAAATAAAGAATAAACTCCTTTTTTCAACCACAATTTCTTGTTTTTAACAAACTATAGTTTTGGCAAGTCTATAGTTGTGCATGACACAAGTCATTTTTCCAACAATTGTTTACAGACAGATTATTTCACTTTATCACAATTCCAGTGGGTCAGAATTTCACATACACTATGTTGACTGTGCCTTTAAACAGCTTGGAAAATTCCAGAAAATTATGCCATGACTTTAGACGCTTCTGATAGGCTAATTGACATCATTTGAGTGAATTGGAGATGTACCTATGGGTGTATTTCAAGGCCTACCTTCAAACTCAATGCCTCTTTGCTTGACATCATGGAAAATCAAAAGAAATCGGCCAAGACATCAGAAAAAAAATTGTAGACCTCCACAAGCCTGGTTCATCCTTGGGAGCAATTTCCAAACACCTGAAGCTACCACGTTCCATGTGTACAAACAATAGTATGCAAGTATAAACACCATGGGACCACACAGCCGTCATACCGCTCAGGAAGGAGATGCGTTCTGTCTCCTAGAGATGAACGTACTTTGGTGCGAAAAGTGCAAATCAATCCCAGAACAGCAGCAGGGGACCTTGTGAAGATGCTGGAGAAAACAGGCACAAAAGTATCAGTAAAACGAGTCCATATCGACATAACCTGAAAGGCTGCTCAGCAAGGAAGAGGCCACTGCTCGAGAGAGAAAAAAAAAGAAAAAAAAAAAGCCAGACTACGGTTTGCAACTGCACATGGGGGACAAACAAAGATCGCACTTTTTGGAGAAATGTCCTATGGTCTGATGAAAAAAATATATAACTGTTTGGCCATAATGACCATTGTTATGTTTGGAGGAAAAAGGGAGAGGCTTGCAAGCCAAAAAGAAACACCATCCCAACTGTGAAGCACGGGCTGGAAGTATCATGTTGTGGGGGTGCTTTGCTGCAGGAGGGACTGGTGCACTTCACAAAATAGATGGCATCATGAGTTAGGAAAATTATGCGGATGTATTGAAGCAACATCTCAAGACATCAGTCAGGAAGTTAACATCTAGGATAGGGGGCAGCATTTGGAATTTTGGATGAAAAGCATGCCCAAATTCAACTGCCTGCTACTCATCCCCAGAAGATACGATTGCATATTATTAGAAAACACTGAGGTTTCTAAAACTGTTTGAATCATGTCTGAGTATAACAGAACTTATTTGGCAGGTGAAACCTGAGGACAAACCATTCAGATTTTGTTTTTGTTTTGAGGTCACTCTTTTCAATGGGTTTTCATTCAGAATCCAGATTTCTAAGGAACCTTCTTGCAGTTCCTACCACTTCCACTGGATGTCAACAGTCTATAGAAATTGGTTGAGGTTTTTCCTTTGTATAATGAAGTAACACTGTTCAGAATGAGGTTAGAGTGAAGAGGACTCTTTTAGAGGCACGTGACCTGAAAGCTAGCTAGTTTGTTTTCCTCCTGTATTGAACACAGATCATCCAGTATTCAATTGCATTGATTATTTACATAAAAAAATACAGAGAGTTGTATTACAAAAGTAGTTTTAAATGTTTTGGCAAAGTTTACAGGTAACTTCTGAGATATTTTGTAGTCCCGTTGGGCAAGTTGGAACCGGTGTTTTTCTGGATCAAACGCGCCAAATAAATTGACATTTTGGATAGATTATATATATATGGAATTAATTGAACAAAGGGACCATTTATGTTTATGGGGCATATTGGAGTGCCAACAAAAGAATCTCATCAAAAGTAAGGCATGCATTATATCTTTATTTCTGCGTTTAGTGTCGCGCTGAAATATGCTCGTCAGTGTTTGTTTACTATAGTGCTATCCTCAGATAATAGCATAGTTTGCTTTCGCCGTAAAGCCTTTTTGAAATCTGACATGTTGGCTGGATTCACAATAAGTGTAGCTTTAATTTGGTATCTTGCATGTGTGATCTCATGAAAATTAGATTTTTATAGTAATTTATTTGAATTTGGCACTCTTCATTTTCACTGGCTTTTGCCAGCTTCAACCTCCCAGAGAGGTTAAAGCTTGGCCGCAAACGGATCTTCCAAATGGACAATGACCCCAAGCATACTTCCAAAGTTGTGGCAAAACGGCGTAAGGACAACAAAGTCAAGGTACTGGAGTGGCCATCACAAAGCCCTGACCTCAATCCTATAGAACATTTTTGGGCAGAACTGAAAAAAGCGTGTGTGAGCAAGGAGGCCTACAAACCTGAATAGGCCAAAATTCACCCAACTTATTGTGAGAAGGCTGTGGAAGGCTACCTGAAACATTTGACCCTAGTTAAACCAAAGAATTTAAAGGCAATGCTACTAAATACTAATTGAGTGTATGTAAACTTCTGACCCACTGGGAATGTGATGAAAGAAATAAAAGCTGAAATAAGATTCACTACTAATATTCTGACATTTCACATTCCTAAAACTAAGTGGTGATGCTAACTGACCTAAAAACAGGGAATTTTACTAGGATTAAAATGTCAGGAATTGTGAAAAACTGAGTTTAAATGTATTTGGCTAAGGTATATGTAAACTTCCAACTTCAACTGTACATATAGTTGATATCACTAGCCACGAATAATGTTTACATAATGTTGCTTTACTCATTCATTAAACTGTATATTCTACTGTTTTAGTATATGCAACTCTAATATTTATAGATTTTTTTTTTTTTTAACAACTTTTAGGTTGTGTGTATTGATGTGAATTGTTAGATATTACTGCATTGTTGGAGCTAGAAACAAGCATTTTGCTAGACCGGCAATAAAATCTGCTAAACATGTTTATGTGACATAAAATTTGATAGTTTATGCCTGCCCAAACCCCGCCACCATGGGGCACTCTATTGACAAAGTTGGCATCAGCAAACCGCTTACCCACAACTCCATACACGTGGTCTGTGGTTGTGAGGTCGGTAGGACGTACTGCCAAATTATCTAAAAAGACATTGGAGGCAGCTTATTGTAGAGATTTGACCATTACGTTTTCTGGTAACTGCTCTGGTGGGCATTCCTGCAGTCGGCATGCCAATTGCACACTGCCTCAACTTGAGACATCTATTGTGTTGTGTGACAAAACTGCACAACAGAGGTTAGGCCACATCTTCTCCAGGCAAGGGAGTGGGGGGGCTGGCAATGGGGGCAGAGGGACGCTAGATGGGTATGTGTGGAGCCTCCGCAGAGCTCTGTAGCAATGAGGATGAGCGACAAGTATAAGGGAGAAAGAGAGCGAGGGGGAGTGAGAGAAAGCAAGACAGTGTCATATTGCAAAGTGAGCAAGAGAGTGAACGGGAGAGGGAGTGAACATAAACTAATGCACAGATGGACATCTTCCTTCCACACTCCAACAACCTGAGGATGAGGGGCTAACCATCCCTCTGTTCCAACACACACCAGCCTGATCAGGGTGTTTTCCTCCTACACTGGCTCCAAGCAGCTGGACACTGGCTGGGGTGATGTTGAGACAAAGTTAAAGAGTGATAGATAGGCATATGACCTAAACAGTGCTGACAAGAACAGACAGTGTTGCCACATCTAGCCCTTCCAAGCCTACTGCTAGACTAATTTTTACTTTATTTCACCTTTATTTAACCAGGTAAGTTCAGAACAAATTCTCATTTACAATTGCGACCTGGCCAAGATAAAGCAAAGCATTTTGACACATACAACACAGAGTTACACATGGAGTAAAACAAACATACAGTCAATAATACAGTATAAACAAGTCTATATACAATGTGAGCAAGAGGTGAGATAAGGGAGGTAAAGGCAAAAAAAAAAAAAAGGCCATGGTGGCAAAGTAAATACAATATAGCAAGTAAAACACTGGAATGGTAGATTTGCAGTGGAAGAATGTGCAAAGTAGAAATAAAAATAATGGGGTGCAAAATAAATACAGTAGGGAAAGAGGTAGTTGTTTGGGCTAAATTATAGGTGGACTATGTACAGGTGCAGTAATCTGTGAGCTGCTCTGACAGTTGGTGCTTAAAGCTAGTGAGGGAGATAAGTGTTTCCAGTTTCAGAGATTTTTGTAGTTCGTTCAAGTTATTGGCAGCAGAGAAGTGGAAGGAGAGGCGGACAAAGAAAGAATTGGTTTTGGGGGTGACTAGAGAGATATACCTGCTGGAGCGTGTGCTACAGGTGGGAGATGCTATGGTGACCAGCGAGCTGAGATAAGGGGGGACTTTACCTAGCAGGGTCTTGTAGATGAAATGGAGCCAGTGGGTTTGGCGACGAGTATGAAGCGAGGGCCAGCCAACGAGAGCGTACAGGTCGCAATGGTGGGTAGTATATGGGGCTTTGGTGACAAAACAGATTGCACTGTGATAGACTGCATCCAATTTGTTGAGTAGGGTATTGGAGGCTATTTTGTAAATGACAGTCAAAGTCGAGGATTGGTAGGATGGTCAGTTTTACAAGGGTATGTTTGGCAGCATGAGTGAAGGATGCTTTGTTGCGAAATAGGAAGACAATTCTAGATTTAACTTTAGATTGGAGATGTTTGATATGGGTCTGGAAGGAGAGTTTACAGTCTAACCAGACACCTAAGTATTTGTAGTTGTCCACGTATTCTAAGTCAGAGCCGTACAGAGTAGTGATGTTGGACAGGCGGGTGCAGGTGAAGAGCATGCATTTAGTTTTACTTGTATTTAAGAGCAATTGGAGGCCACGGAAGGAGAGTTGTATGGCATTGAAGCTTGCCTGGAGGGTTGTGTCCAAAGAAGGGCCAGAAGTATACAGAATGGTGTCGTCTGCGTAGAGGTGGATCAGAGACTCACCAGCAGCAAGAGCGACATCATTGATGTATACAGAGAAGAGAGTCGGTCCAAGAATTGAACCCTGTGGCACCCCCATAGACTGCCAGAGGTCTGGACAGCAGACCCTCCGATTTGACACACTGAACTCTATCAGAGAAGTAGTTGTTGAACCAGGCGAGGCAATCATTTGAGAAACCAAGGCTGTTGAGTCTACCGATGAGGATGTGGAGATTGACAGAGTCGAAAGCCTTGGCCAGATCAATGAATACGGCTGCACAGTAATGTTTCTTATCGATGGCGGTTAAGATATCGTTTAGGACCTTGAGCGTGGCTGAGGTGCACCCATGACCAGCTCTGAAACCAGATTGCATACCAGAGAAGGTATGGTGAGATTCATAATGCTCTGTAATCTGTTTGTTGACTTTGCTTTCGAAGACCTTAGAAAGGCAGGGTAGGATAGATATAGGTCTGTAGCAGTTTGGGTCAAGAGTGTCCCCCACTTTGAAGAGGGGGATGACCGCAGCTGCTTTCCAATCTTTGGGATTCTCAGACGACACGAAAGAGAGGTTGAACAGGCTAGTAATAGGGGTGGCAACAATTTCGGCAGATAATTTTAGAAAGAAAGGGTCCAGATTGTCTAGCCCGGCTGATTTGTAGGGGTCCAGATTTTGCAGCTCTTTCAGAACATCAGCTGAACGGATTTGGGAGGAGAAATGGGGAAGGCTTGGGCGAGTTGCTGTGGGGGGTGCAGTGCTGTTGACCGGGGTAGGAGTAGCCAGGTGGAAAGCATGGCCAGCTGTAGAAAAATGCTTATTGAAATTCTCAATTATGGTGGATTTATCAGTGGTGATAGTGTTTCCTATCTTCAGTGCAGTGGGCAGCTGGGAGGTGGTGTTCTTATTCTCCATGAACTTTACAGTGTCCCAGAACTTTTTTGAGTTCGTGTTGCAGGAAGCAAATTTCTGCTTGAAAAAGCTAGCTAGCTAATGAGAATGTTCAACCAACAGCTTGCTGGGTCTAAAATGGTGTCTTAACTTGTCACTATGTGTGACTCAACACGGTTAATGCCTACTATAATTATGATGCTTCCTGATAGCAAGAGGACAAGAGGATGAGTGACGAGTGTATGGGTTTTCAATAAACAGCCACCACCTTTGTTGCATGTAGGCCCGTGAGAACATGGAATCACATCCCGATAGAGCTGGTCATACCATATGTTCCACACACCTCTCCAAAATGTTGTCATTTTCTGTTGGCCTCTGGCCTGTTGAAAGGAAACAACTTCAATAGTTGCCAACCAATACCTAGCAATGTGGACTTATCGCCTATGTGGACTCAGATTACACCGCTCTGTCAGTCAGCTACTTTCACTGCCTTGGTTGGCCTTGTTTCAGAGTGCTGGCTGGCCTACAAACACAAATGAGTGGATTAAAGCTGATGCAATCATTATCACAACAGTAAAGTTGTGTCTCCATCTCCAAACACGCACACATGTGCCTAATGTTGAACTAATGCTAGGATGCCCAGATATTCCAAGAATGTCAATAGAAGACTCACCATCCCACCCCTTTGCAGATGCAGGGGTTCTCCCACCTAGGACACTTTTACAGAAGGGGCAGAGGGACACACAATGCAGCTGTGCAATGACTTTCAGGGACTTTCCCATCTGGGTTTACAGTACAATGCTGTGCAGTATAGACTACCAAAAGCAGCTGTATCTGCAAGGCGGTGTCTGGTATTACACCGGATTTACTCACTCTGAAAGGCTTTAGTGATCTTTCACAGCCTCCCTGTTTCCTTCCTACAGCCTATGTAGAAAACACACTGACTCACGTACTGCTAGCCAACCCACATAACCATACTTATTTTAAAGGTCTATGCCTTTTTTC
The DNA here is from genome assembly GCF_021184085.1 of Oncorhynchus gorbuscha. NCBI lineage: Eukaryota > Metazoa > Chordata > Actinopteri > Salmoniformes > Salmonidae > Oncorhynchus > Oncorhynchus gorbuscha. Next base: position 38,084,085 of record NC_060175.1, on the reverse strand, counting down.
TGAATGTAAGGTTAAGTCTGTCAATAAGTACAATAGACCAAACAAATGAAATCAATGTACCACAAAGTCAGGAGTTTGGTTGAATTGCTTTTCTATCAGCACCGACTGAATGGCACTGTGGAAGGGGACAAAAAAAACAAATCAGCTTTACACAACCATATACCCGATGTACCACTATCCATGTATTAACTAACCATGAGCTAACCAGCTAGCTAATTAAAGACGGCTCGTAGCTACTATTCCATGGCCTAATGTATCGGTCTGACAATTCTAAAACATTGGTAGAGAAATGGTCAACAATCAAAATAATAACACTCCTAACTAGGTAACATTACACGCTACGTTGTCGTGAAATAATGGAAACATCTATGTGCTGGCTACCATCGTTCAATCATTCCTCCTGGCTTCCTCCTGACAGTAGCGTTAACTACCCTCCCAGGCGGTTTTAAGCAGAGAGCGACCATCGCCATTCCAGCTAGCACCCTGGCTAGCTAACAGCTAGTAGTAAGTGTCAATCAACGATGAAGAAACACAGATTAACGCAACTTAATTGTTTTCATACAAACCCTGTCAGATCGATTGCTTTAAGTACATTAATCCACTAGCTCGTTTAGATAACGTTAGCTATAATTTCATTGAAAAAGTCTGATTAGCGTTGATTTAGCTAGTTAGTTTGGCTAGCGGCTTCCTTTCGCTAGTTTGCAGTAGCTACCGTAGTAAACGATGTTAGATTGGCTACCAAGCGGATGCGGTTGTTGAATGAGATGACAAAAGCAAACATTTTATCTCCAATGAAGTAAACAACCAGATACCTACGTTGATAGTGACATGTTACTTATAACACCGATAGTAACTAGCTACTATACGTGAAGAAATAATTTATTAAAAATAGTCATTTTCCGTACCGTATCCTCTTTATTTGTGTCTCTGCGGCGGGCGTTGGCAGGTTCACGCTAGGGGCTTTCTAGTCAAAAGTGCAGGGGCACGTGCGTAGAACGTAATGCGTGAGATGTTAATAAGAAATCACTTATAGCAAAATTGATTGATTGACTCCAAATGATTTACATTTCAATAACAGTGAACATGAATATATTCCCTAGTTAGAATAGTGCAGTACAATACCGGTATTATCTTACTCTGTGTTAATGCACATTAAGTTTTTTTTATGAGAAGACCTGACTTTTCCCTCTATTTGCAATCACCTGCAATAGTGATTGGGAGAATACGGACAGCTGTTTTCACAGTAATATTGCGTTCACACAATATCATTATTATTTTTACTCCACTACTCAAAGGACTGCAATACAATAGCATGCCGTTAGATGGCAGAGTACTATGTCAAAGATAATCAATATAGTGGTTTGAAAACAGATTGTGTCTTTGCTGTGAAGTGTCATCAAAAAATCTATTGACCATTTAATCAGTGTCTGCCATATGGACAGATAAGCACGGAATTGTGACCAAAAGATCTTATAGAAAAATGGTTTTGTGTCAGCTACATTAAACACTTAGCTCTAACTGAGTTCCTGGAATAAGATGCAAAACGCATTCTAACACTGTCTCCCCTCTCAGGATTATGTCCTCAAACCGGTTACCTGACCATTATCCAACCAACACTTCTACAATCTGGGACACAATGACTGCAACATAAACTATTGTGTAAAGTTATACTGTTGATGTTTACAGTGTCTCTCTTGATAGTTATTCTGATATGCTTGCTGATTGACAGAGGTCTATTACTAAACCAATACTCAAAACACAGAGCGAGAGAGAGAGACCGCCAGAAAGAGATAGAGAGACAGAGAGAATAACCCATCCAAAATAAGAATTTTAACCAGAATATTTTATCTATATTTTATCTCCCTATGCAGTTTGATTTGGTTATCAAAATGTTTTATGACAAAAGGTGCCTTCATAATAAAAGTAAAATAAAATTAGTCCAGTAAGTGGCGGAAATGCAATTTTCCAGTCACACAGCCGCTGTGTTATTCATAGTTAGATAGAGGACTCATCTTTATATCTGTACCATTGTAGTGTCTGTGACAGCTGTACCATTGTAGTGTCTGTGACAGCTGTACCATTGTAGTTTCTGTGACAGCTGTACCATTGTAGTGTCTGTGACAGCTGTACCATTGTAGTGTCTGTGACAGCTGTACCATTATAGTTTCTGTGACAGCTGTACCAATTGTAGTGTCTGTGACAGCTGTACCATTGTAGTGTCTGTGACAGCTGTACCATTGTAGTGTCTGTGACAGCTGTACCATTGTAGTGTCTGTGACAGCTGTACCATTGTAGTTTCTGTGACAGCTGTACCATTGTAGTGTCTGTGACAGCTGTACCATTGTAGTGTCTGTGACAGCTGTACCATTGTAGTGTCTGTGACAGCTGTACCATTGTAGTTTCTGTGACAGCTGTACCATTGTGGTGTCTGTGACAGCTGTACCATTGTAGTTTCTGTGACAGCTGAACCATTGTAGTGTCTGTGACAGCATGGGCAGTGGCATTGAGGCTATCTCCATTTTCAATTAGTCAATTTTCTTCTTCAAGATAGGCTGATCCCTCCTGATGACCCAGTTGGACAAGACTCAAACAGGGTCACCAGGAGGGATCAGCCAATGAAGTTGGAAGAGTTGACTAGATTAAAACGATGGAAGCCCTCAATGGCGCTGCCCATTTTAATTGGCCTTTTGGCCACTGGATGCCTCTATCATTCTCTATGGTGTTGTTTACATCTGCACCACATGTTGTGCACCATATCAGTGATCGGTATATAATGACGAGATGCTCATGTCTCCTCCCTGAGTCATTGTCCCAAAGGCGGGAAGACAGGCGAAAAGTTTAGGTCCAAAATAAAACCATAGAAACGCATTGGGTTTAATTTGGACAGATTTTGTCGACAGCGAAACATATCGCTTCGTTTCTTCCTCCCTGACCATACATACCAAGGGTTTACACTAGATAGCACAGCCACAAAGTCAGAATAGTCTTATGATGTCGTAAACGTTAATGAAAACAAAAATATGCTTTTTGTTATTAATTTTAGCAGTGTGGTTAAGTAACGATCAATTGTAGAATTTGGCGTTTTTTTTTACTTTGTGGTGTGGTAACTATTGACGAACCCCATACCGCAGTGGTTGTTTGGAAACTGCGAGAATTGAAAGAGGCTGTAGTAGTGAATGAGATTATGCTGGGTCCCAGCCCATTCGGGAGTGACCGGGAATAAAATAGTAGACCAGGTAGCCAAAATGGCTTTAAAACGAGATATAATTTATATATATTCTTGCTCCATTGGGTAGAGGTAAGGCCAAATGTAAGATTAGTGCAGTTATGATTCATGTGTGGCAGAAGAGATAGGACTCAGAGCGCAAGGGCCAGCGTTTATATGCCCTCCAAAGAAAGGTTGGTGGACGAAGATTCAAAGGTCAGATTAGGAAGGAAGAGGTGGTGTTTTCTCGGTTGCGTCTATGATATTGTACATTGAACTCTTCATTATATTTGATTAGCAAGCATGTGAAGGGTGAAACTGGCTCTCATGAGGACCGCGACAGGAAGAGGATAAATTCGAGTTAACAGCCTTAGAAATTGCAGCCCAAATAAATGCATCACAGAGATCAAGTAAGATATCAACTAGTCAGAGGAGACTGCGTGAATCAGGCCTTCATAGTCGAATTGCTGCAAAGAAACCACTACTAAAAGGACGGTCTCCACAATCCCCCAACCTCAACCCAATTGAGATGGTTTGGGCCACAGAGAAAAGGAAAAGCAGCCAACAAGTGCTCAGCATATGTGGGAACTCCTTCAAGACGGTTGGAAAAGCATTCCTCGTGAAGCTGGTTGAGAGAAGACCAAGAGTGTGCAAAGCTGTCAAAGGCAAAGGGTGGTTTCTTTGAAGAATCTAAACTAGATTTAGGTTTGTTTACCACTTTATGTACTACATGACTCCATATGTATTATTTCATAGATTTGATGTCTTCACTATTATTCTACAATGTAGAAAATAGTAAAAATAAAGAAAACCCCTTGAATGAGTAGGTGTCCAAATTTCACTGGTACTTTACATACTATATACATTTTACAAAGGGAATATGTTACATGAGTTGTCTTTTGTTTGTTTTTAGTCCCAGCCTCCAGCTACCCTCAACCCCTCCAATCTATTTCTGAAGACCATCCAGTTGAGTTTGAGCTGACATATTTTTCCCACTGCGCTGTTCCACAAAAGTTTTGAACCTTTCTATTCTCATAGTTTCTACATATTGTAAATTAAAGATAACTCTTAGCACAAATTATATTGATTGATTTGACTATGACTTTTCAAAAATCACCCAGCATTGCTATTTGTATTGCTATTTGCTCCAAGTAAATGTTGCATTTTTGGCCATTCCTGAACAATAATACAGAAAAATAAGCTACATATGGGCAGTACCAAAACAAGTGATCTCATGATTCTGTCTCTACGCAGCAAAATCTGCAGAGGACGGTTGTATCCCCCATATATAACACACATTGGTTGCAATCATTTTTTATAATGGTTTAAATTAAAAAACACAAGTGTTGAATCCACCGTCATTTTGTGTATCAGTTCATAAACCATGTGCCATGGAACCGGTAATCTCCTCCCAACTATTTTGCAACCTGTATGGCACAGCAGTCCGTTTTTTGGTCCTTAAATTAAATCTGGAATACTTAATCACAATTTTCGTTAACCAATTGGTCTTTAATGCAGGATTTCTTACCTTCCCCTTGCCTCCATTTTTGCAGTAATGCTGCAATCAATTGGTTGTAATTTGACAGAGCAGGCATTTCCATATTTTTGTTAACTGCATGTGACATAACTACACCAGTCCTACTGATATCATTTACAAAGACTACAGTAAAAAAATATATAACTTTTTATTTGATCAATTAGTATATTTGAGTTTAACCACAATATTTGTTCTGTAATTTCTGGTGGATTAAAGTGAAATTGCAACTAGCTTTCTATGGCGATATTTCTGAGATTATTTAATTTTCAAATACAGTGCCTCCAGAAAGTTTTCAGGCCCCTTGATTTTTGTTATGTTACAGCGTTATTATAAAATGTATTAAATAATGTTTTCCCCTCATCAATCCACACACACACATACACACACACACACACAATACCTCATAATAAAAAGGTAAAAATAAATGTCTGAATATTTTCTCATTTATAAAAAATGAAACTGAAATCACATTTACATAAGTGTTCAGACCCTTTACTCAGTACTTTGTTGAAGCACCTTTGGCAGTGATTAAAGCATCAAGTCTTCTTGGGTATGACGCTATAAGATTGGCACACCTATATTTGGGGGGTTTCTCCCATTCTTCTCTGAAGATACTTTCAAGCTTTGTAAGGTTAGATGGGAGCGTTGCTGCACAGCTATTTTCAGGTCTCTCCAGAGATGTTTGATCAGGTTCAAGTCCGGGCTCTGGCTGGGCAACTCGAAGACAAATTACGGACTCCTCTTTAAATCTGCGTATTCCTCCAAAGCTCAGTTGTCCTGAGTCTGCACAACTCTGCCAGGACCGAGGATCAAGAGAGACACTCAAGTGTTTTAGTACTAAATCTCTTGACACAATGATGAAAATAATCATGGCCTCTAAACCTTCAAGCTGCATAATGGACCCTATTCCAACTAAACTACTGAAAGAGCTGCTTCCTGTGCTTGGCCCTCCTATGTTGAACATAATGAACGGCTCTCTATCCACCAGATGTGTACCAAACTCACTAAAAGTGGCAGTAATAAAGCCTCTCTTGAAAAAGCCAAACATTGACCCAGAAAATATAAAAAACCATCGGCCTATATCGAATCCTCCATTCCTCTCAAATTTTTTAGAAAAAGCTGTTACGCAGCACCTCACTGCCTTCCTGAAAATAAACAATGTATACGAAATGCTTCAGTCTGGTTTTAGACCCCATCATAGCACTGAGACTGCACTTGTGAAGGTGGTAAATGGCCTTTTAATGGTGACAGACCGAGCCTCTGCATCTGTCCTCGTGCTCCTAGACCTTAGTGCTGCTTTTGATACCATCGATCACCACATTCTTTTTGAGAGATTGGAAACCCAAATTGGTCTACACGGACAAGTTCTGGACTGATTTAGATCTTATTTGTCAGAAAGATATAAGTTTGTCTCTGTGAATGGTTTGTCCTCTGACAAATCAACTGTACATTTTGGTGTTCCTCAAGGTTCCGTTTTAGGACCACTATTGTTTTCACTTTATATTTTACCTGTTGGGGATGTCATTCGAAAACATAATGTTAACCTTCACTGCTATGCGGATGACACACAGCTGTACATTTCAATGAAACATGGTGAAGCCCCAAAATTGCCCTCGCCTGTGTTTCAGACATAAGGAAATGGATGGCTGCAAACTTTCTACTTTTAAACTCGGACAAAACAGAGATGCTTGTTTTAGGTCCTAAGAAACAAAGAGATCTTCTGTTGAATCTGAAAATTAATCTTGATGGTTGTACAGTCGTCTCAAATAAAACTGTGAAGGACCTCAATGTTACTCTGGACCCTAATCTCTCTTTTGACGAACATATCAAGACTGTTTCAAGGACAGCTTTTTTCCATCTACGTAACATTGCAAATTATCTGAAACTTTCTGTCCAAAAATGATGCAGAAACATTAATCCATGCTTTTGTTACTTCTAGGTTAGACTACTGCAATGCTTTACTTTCCGGCTACCCGGATAAAGCACTAAATATACTTCATTTAGTGCTAAATACGGCTGCTAGAATACTGACTAGAACCAACAAATTTGATCATATTACTCCAGTGCTAGTCTCCCTACACTGGCTTCCTGTTAAGGCAAGGTCTGATTTCAAGGTTTTACTGCTAACCTACAAAGCATTACATGAGCTTGCTCCTACCTATCTTTCTGATTTGGTCCTGCCGTACATACCTACACGTACGCTACGGTCACAAGACGCAGGCCTTCTAATTGTGCCTAGAATTTCTAAGCAAACAGCTGGAGGCAGGGCTTTCTCATAAAGAGCTCCATTTTTATGGAATGGTCTGCCTACGCATGTGAGAGACGCAGACTCGGTCTCAACCTTTAAGGCTTTACTGAAGACTCATCTCTTCAGTGGGTCATATGATTGAGTGTAGTCTGGCCCAGGAGTGTGAAGGTGAACGGAAAGGCTCTGGAGCAACAAACCTTCCTTGCTGTCTCTGCCTGGCAAGTTCCCCTCTCTCCACTAGGATTCTCTGCCTCTAACCCTATTACAGGGGCTGAGTCACTGGCTTACTGGTGCTCTTTCATGCCGTCCCTAGGAGGGGTCACTTGAGTGGGTTGAGTCACTGACGTGTTCTTCCTGTCTGGGTAGGTGCCCCCCCTTGGGTTGTGCCGTGGCGGAGATCTTTGTGGGCTATACTCGGCATTGTCTCAGAATGGTAACTTGGTGGTTGAAGATATCCCTCTAGTGGTGTGGGGGCTGTGCTTTGGCAAAGTGAGCGGGGGTTATATCCTTCCTGATTGGCCCTGTCCGGGGGTATCATCGGTTGGGGCCACAGTGTCTCCTGACCCCTCCTGTCTCAGCCTCCAGTATTTATGCTGCAGTAGTTTATGTGTCGGGTGCTAGAGTCAGTTTGTTATATCTGGAGTGCTTCTCCTTTCTTATCCGGTGTCCTGTGTGAATTTAAGTATGCTCTCTCTATTTCTCTCTTTCTTTCTCTCTCTCGGAGGACCTGAGCCCTAGGACCATGTCTCAGGACTAACTGGCATGATGACTCCTTGCTGTCCCCAGTCCACCTGGCCGTGCTGCTGCTCCAGTTTCAACTGTTCTGCCTGCGGCTATGGAACCTTAACCTGTTCACCGGACGTGCTACCTGTCCCAGACCTGCTGTTTTCAACTCTCTAGAGACAGCAGGAGCGGTAGAGATACTCTTAATGATCGGCTATGAAAAGCCAACTGACATTTACTCCTGAGGTGCTGACTTGCTGCACCCTCGACAAATACTGTGCTTATTATTATTTGACCATGTTGGTCATTTTTGAACATTTTAACATCTTGGCCATGATCTGTTATAATCTCCACCTGGCACAGCCAGAAGAGGACTGGCCACCCCTCATAGCCTGGTTCCTCTCTAGGTTTCTTCCTAGGTTTTGGCCTTTCTAGGGAGTTTTTCCTAGCCACCGTGCTTCTACACCTGCATTACTTGCTGTTTGGGTTTTAGGCTGGGTTTCTGTACATCACTTTGAGATATCAGCTGATGTAAGACGGGCTATATAAATAAATTTGATTTGAAAGATGTTCAGAAACTTGTCCCAAAGCCACTTCTGCATTGTATTGGCTGTGTCCTTAGGGTCATTGGCCTGTTGGAAGTGGAGCCTTCACTCCTGTCGGAAGTCCTGGAGCAGGTATTCATCAAGGATCTCTCTGTACTTTGCGGCATTCATCTTTGCCTCAATCCTGACGAGTGTCCCTGTCACTGAAAAACATCCCCACAGCATGATGCTGCCACCACCATGCTTCACTGTGGGGATGGTGCCAGGTTTCCTCCAGACATGACGCTTGGCATTCAAGCCAAAGAGTTCAACCTTGGATTCATCAGACCAGACAATCTTGTTTCGCATTGTCTGAGAGTCTTTAGGTGCCTTTTGGTAAACTCCAAGCGGGATGTCATGTGCCTTTGACTGAGAAGTGGCTTCCATCTGGCCACTCTACAATAATGGCCTGATTGGTGGAGTGCTGCAGAGATGGTTGTCCTTCTATAAGATTCTCCCATCTCCACAGAGCAAGTGACCATCATGTTCTCGATCACCTCCTTGACCCCAATTGCTCAGTTTGGCTGGACGGTCAGCTCTAAGAAGAGTCTTGGTGGTTCTAAACTTCATCCATTTAAGAATGATGGAGGCCACTGTGTTCTTGGGGACTTTCAATGCTGCAGAAATGTTTTGGTAGCCTTCCCCAAATCTGTGCCTCAGCTCAAGGATGATCAGTGGAAGCAGGAGTCACCTGAGCTCAATTTCGAGACTCATAGCAAAGGGACTGAACACTTGTGTAAATAAGGTATTTCTGTATTTTTAATACATTTGCAAAATTTTCTAAAAACCTGTTTTCATTTTGTTATTGTGGGGTATTGTGTGTAGATTGCTGAGGACATTTTTCTATTTAATCCATTTTAGAATACGGCTGTAATGTAACAAAACGTGGAAAAAGTAATGGGGACGGAATATTTTCTGAAGGCACTGTAACTGAAGGTGAGAGGTGGTACTCTGAATGAAGGGGAAAATGCCATTCTTGAACACGGCGTGAAAAACGATTCGTACTAATAGTTTTTGTATGACTGAAGCCTTCAGTGAGAGGTCCAACGCTTTAATATTGAATCATTTCTGCCCTCTGAATTCATACGCATTATATAAATAGGACTGTTTAATTTTGTCTGGTTTGCCGCTCCAAGTAGTGGAATATTTGTGCTGATATAATTTTTAAAAAACAAGTCGTTAGGTTTAGGCAGGGCCAAACGTAAACAGGTAAACTGGGATATGACTAATTAATTAATTATTAGGGAGATTTTTCCACAAATAGACAGGTGTTGTCCTTTCCATGATACCAACATTTTATCTAATTTGGCTAACTTTCTATTAAAATGTATTGTAGTGAGAATTTCTTTCTTTCAGGATATGAATACTGAGTATGTCGACTTCACAGTCGGACCATTTTATTGGTAAACCAAACGTTTTTTTTTTGCGATCCAATACATAAAATTATGCATTTGATTGAAATTCGGTGGTAGTGAGTGTGTGGATAGTCCTGTGAGTTTGCAGGTCCTCCAGTTAGCCATTTTACTTTTCAGTAGTCCTATGGCTTGGGTACAGAAGCTGTCTCGGAGCCTGTTGGAGCTTGATGCTCGGATACCACTTGCCGGACGTTAACAGAGAGAAGTCTGGAAATGTTCCGAGCCATCCTCTGACACCGCGTGCTATATAGAGTTCATGGATGGCAGGAAGATCGCCCCAGTGATATACTGAGTCGTTCGCACCACCCTCTGCAGAGCTTTGCATTCGAGGGCGGTGCAGTTTCCGTACCAGACGTTTATGTAGCCATTCGATATACTCTCGATGGTAGGATCTGAGGGTCCATGCAACATCTATTGAGCCTCATGGGGAAGAAGAGGTGGTAATACATTCCTCATGAACCAGGGGAGGGGTGAAGCGTTCCCCTTCAATACAGTTCTGTGGTAAGTGCCTCCCGCCTATAGGGGCGCTGCAACTTTGAGGAGAGTCAACTCTTTGCTTGCGCACGCGGAAAGCAGGAAGCGCGCCATTGAAGAACCACAACGTGAATATTTCGAGTTTCTTGTCTTCCTTCGAGTGAAACGTATTGACAATTGTTTTTGGACAACAAAGCGTAAACCCACAAAGCTTAAACCCATAACGAGGATGGCGTACAGAGGACAAGGACAGAAAGTCCAGAAGGTTATGGTGCAGCCAATTGTATCCTTTCTTGATGAAAAACATAGTACAATATTTTGCCCTAGGCTGCGTTTCATTCATTGTTAGCTACCTACTATTAGTGGTAGTTGGCTACCTACAATTACTTTTCTGCGGCTAAACATTGGTTTGATTAACGTTAATTGCATATTTCTCAAAGCGGTTAGCTTGTCCAGGAACACAAATAGTGTAACCCATGATGCGTGCTCTATTATGTTACGTTAGCTAGCTAACAGTAACTCCAGAAAACATGTGCAGTCAAATCAGCCAATTTGCTAACTAAATGTTTGACACAGTTCCTTGACCCTATGTCCACCAGAACCTTATTTTCAGGTATCTACAGAACGTAAGTTTCATCCTTTTCATATTTTCTGCATTTGTCAATTGCAAATGTGGTAGACTTCATGCTTTTATAATACATTACAATCATTAGCAATCTCCTCAAATATAATCACAGCCTCTCTCCCTCTTCTCCCTGCAGCGCTCTCGTATCCAAGTGTGGCTGTATGAACAGGTTAACATGCGGATAGAAGGCTGCATCATCGTAAGTGATCATCCTTCGATATTTCCTCCTTTATTCTCTTAGCCAAAGCACCTGAAACTACACCAGGGCTGCTGACACCTAGCAAAATGTGTAGTTGAAAGCAACAAACCCTCTCTCTCTCTCTCTCTCTCTCTCTCTCTCTCTCTCTCTCTCTCTCTCTCTCTCTCTCTCTCTCTCTCAGGGCTTTGATGAATACATGAACCTGGTTCTGGATGATGCTGAGGAGGTTCACATGAAGACCAAGAACAGGAAGCCCTTGGGTAAGTCGGCGTGTGCTTCGCACGTGGTTGTAATGCCGCATTCATAACAAGTGGGAAACTTGGAAAAATACTACCAGTACTTGTAAGCTGGGAACAAGTTGTGTGTTTTGAAAACAAATGATCGTTTTCAAAAACCATATTAATAAATGTTTTGTTGCCTCCTGAGTGGCTCAGCGGTCTAAGGTTACAGTGCTAGAGGGGTCACTACAGACCTGGATTCAATCCCAGGCTCTATCACAGCCGGTCGTGATTGGGAGTCCCATAGGGCGGCTCACAATTAGACCAGTGTTGTCCGGGTTAGGGGAGGGTTTGGCCAGTGTTGGCCGTCATTGTAAATAAGAATTTGTTCTTAACTGACTTGCCTAGTTAAATAAAATGCAAATGCTGTTATTGAGTTCATTGCCGTATGACTTGATCATACCTACATCGTCATTACGCAAAATGGTACACTACATCATCGGGATATGCGTGCAACAAAAGTTCAATATTCACCTAATGCTACCATTTCTGTCAAGCTGTCTACGCATACAGTTTGATGCATACATTTCATAAATCCAATGTATGCACCACACAACGCACTGCAACTGCCTCTGCAATGTTGCAAGGCCAACGCAGCATTCCTTTGGAAATGAATGTACTTCTGGTGTACCAAAATGCAGTAATGCTGTTGGTGGAATCGAGGCGCTAGTCTGTGAAGTCAGAGTTGAGCATGTGGGAGAAGTCGGAGCTCAGCGACTATAGGCGGGTGCCCCACTAGTTATTACCGGTTTGAGGGACGTTCAAGTTGATTTTTCCAAACTGGTTGTTCCTGGGCCCAGTTTCCCAATATAATTTAGGCCCTATTGTTTTTTGTTCTACCTTGTTATTTTTTGTATTTCATTGTTAATTATTACGGCATTGTTGGATTTAGAGCTTGCAACAAAAGCATTTCACTGTACTTTAGCATGTGACTGAAAAACATACGTTTCAATGATGTACCTTTCCTTACAAGGGCCAAATATGTAACATGCGTTTCCTAAAACACCACACGGGAGAACAGTCGGTAAGTGCTTTGTTGGAGCGTGTGTCAATACTTATAGGATTAAAAGAAAGGCAGTGCTGCCCTCAGATCAGTGTTCCCAATTCAAATCTTACCTTAACATTATCATTATTTCAAAATACTGACGATGGATCAGCTCCTAGAGCGTTATTTTCACCTACAGCTGCAAATAGAGGCGGCTTATTCTAATGCTTGCCCGATTAAAAATGCACATGATTGCGCACGTTAGGCCTCACATCATGAAATATATTGAGAAAAATTACAGACCGTAGCCTGAAAGTAGAAAAATGTAACCAAATGTATTTCAATATGATTGAAATGGGCCTATAGCCTGCTGTATTTATATTTTAGGCATTAGATTTAGATAATTTTCAAATGCACGTTTAATAACTAGTTTGGTGAATTTGGTCCCTTGATGCTTCTGGGAACCGGACTCTGGACATTTTCCCGACTTGGAACAAGCTAGGTGGCATAAGATAAGCTACTAAAACGCTGGCCAACCCGCCTTAAGAAAAGTGATGCGGACAAAACAAGCAAATGCCTCTTCTGAGGGGAATTGCAATATCTACGCCATTGCCCAGAGCCAATCAAATGCAGGTGTTTAACAGACAGCACTGCCATTAAAATGCATTATTCAATATTGAAGTCAACGAGATAAGATTAGGAAGGATAGCCCTTAAGACTAGTCTGTGACCAACTCATGGTAAGCAGCCCTGTCCTGCACGTTGGACTAATAACATGCTGTTGCTGACACTCCATACTAGATAGGCGACGCTTGTCTTATAGGGCCTATTAATGCCATCGGATTGACAAACACAAGTTGAGTAAGGACTTAATAAAAAAACTTTTTTTTTTTAACACCTTTCTCTAGTTACTTCTCATATGTTGTTGATGATCATACAACTTTCCTTTGTTGGCAGTCTGAGCAAGTGTGTCCTATCAACCAGTCTGGTCATCATGACTGTTGGCTGAAGTGTCACTTACTGTAGGCTTATCACATGTCTCTCCATCTATCCTCACTTCTCTCAATTCCTCCCTGTATCTCTCCATCCATCTCTCTCAGGGAGGATCATGCTGAAAGGAGATAACATCACCCTGCTACAGAGTGTAGCCACCTAACTCAACCCAACAGGACCAAGTCCATCCATCTCCAGCTGACATACATTTTCTAGGATATATCTTTCCCCTTTTTGGTATTTTTTATTTTTACGTTCGATTTATTGCTAAAAATATTGAAGCTCAGTGGTGTTCGTGTTACATGAATAATGTAATTGTTTATTTTTGCCAGCTATTCCTCTGTAATAAATGTTTTGTTATCTGAAATATATACTCAAACCAATTACTCTTTAGTTTCTCAGTGAGAACATAGTTACCTGTAACTTTTTAAAGAATTGTAAAAAACAAATTGAAATAAGTTCAGCTGTTGGGTTGCATGGGCTACTGATTGAGATATGCTTCTAGATGTATTTTCTTCTCCCGCAATATTGACTTTCATAGCCACATACACTGAGTGTAGAAAAAATTAGGAACACCTGCTCTTTCCATGATTTAGATTTACCAGAGGAATCCAGGTGAAAGCTGTGATCACTTATTAATGTCACTTGTTAAATCCACTTCAATCTGAAGATGAAGGGGAGGAGACGGGTTGAATAATTATTTTTAAGCCTTGAGACATGGTGTGGGAATGTGAGCCGTTCAGTGGTTGAATGAGCAAGAGCAAATATTGAAGTGCCTTTGAATGGGCTGTGGCACCAGGCTTGAGTGTGTCAACTGCAACGCTGCTGTGTTTTTCATGCTACACCGTTTCCTGTGTATCAAGAATGGTCCACCACCCAAAGGACATCCAGCCAACTTGACAACTGTGGGAGGCATTGGAGTCAACATGGGTCAGCATCTCTGTGGAATGCTTTCGACGAATGAAGACTTTTCTCAGGGCAAAAGGGGGTACAACTCAATATTAGGAGTGTTCCTAATGTTTTGTACGCTCTGTATTGCTGGACTGTGACAATACATCGATGGTCCACCAGGAGGTGATATGCCCATACAGTATTTCAATGAAGCTTGCATAAATGTATGGATACATTTTTCAACAGGGATGCAATACTTTTTCTCATTTCATTTTGAGAATCCAGGAAATGTTGCTTGCAATGACAGTGCTGACTGCCATTATGTCAATCATCATTACCATGCATCTTACCGTAATTTGCCAAAGTATTCCCATATGGTTTTAATAGACTTTTATATAAAGCACGACCTGGCCATTTCACTGTTGTGTACAATATACCTTTAACACATGATCTTGAGTAGGTCGGGAAGGCCAGCCTTAAAGGAAAAATCCACCCAAAACCACTCATTCCTTTAATTGACAATGTTAAATAACACACGAGAACAATATTTGTGAACAAATGTTTAATTTTGGTAGCAATATGAAAAATCATTGTGGAAATCTGTTGCAGCTACACAATGCAATGCACTCTATGGGCTCACTTGGTAGCTAGCAAACGTAGCTGCACACAATCCCAAATACAATATTAGCATGCAAAATAGTTAGCTGTAAAATCGTCTAAACAAACGACTATCAATTTAGGAGTCTACAATTTCACCATGTCACAACCTGCAGATCAATGTGCCTCAGAGTGTAGTCTGGCATTTACAACGGCAGATACTTTTGAGGATATGGGAAACGTTGCTCATGTTATACGTCGCGGTGCATTCTGGGTAATTCAGGGACCAGGAGCACCCTCCTTCATGGAGTGAATAGGAGTCAATTGGGCGCTAGCTCAAAACCCAACATTAGCACAAATTTCATCAACAAGAAGTACAACATTACAAATCTTTTCAGAGGCGTGAGATTATCCTGCTATCTGTAATACCGTGTAGTTTTGAAATTGTGACATGACGTACTTTTGAGGAAAATAGGCGCGTTTCTAGACATGTACACTAATTGAAAGCGATTGCGTGTCGATTAGTTTAGCAACCGCGTGATGCAGCATGACAACGTAAAATCGATTGGTCAAGAGTCTGCTGGATAGGGCATTACACGCTCCTTCATTCATTTGCTTACTATCTCCTTTGTATAATATCTCTGGCAACAGTACCATGCAATGCACCCTGGACTAAAGAAGCAGAGAAGTAGGAAACATGTGCTATACCCTCTGTTAAATGACACATTTATCGAGGTAGAACTATCGCAAAAATATGACCAATGGCTCATTCGAGAGAAGACATCTTCCCGAGTAATGACATCGGCCAGTATTGAAATCTGACATGTATGCTAGACGTTTTCGCGATCTAAAAGTTGTATTCATATTAACTTCCAGTGTAGTGCGGGGACTTTATCACAGTGCTACGTCATACCGGCCGGATTTCTGCCCGCTCTTCTCCAATAACTCAGATGCATATGAAAATATGAAATGACCCAGGTAAAAGATAGAACATCACTCATAGATGCACAGAACAATATAATATTTTAGATGTGTGAGCCTTTCCTTTAAATCTGCAGTTTACAATAATATAAACATACAACATGTGATGGTAACGAGCAGACGAAAACAGACCGGAGTCCACAAGTGGGAGAAAGAAAAGGAGCAAAGAAGCCTCGGCAGCGAGGGCTGAGGTGTCGTCTTACAGGACGGGAACTCTGCGCCTCATCTTATAAGGAAGGGGTGCCACAGCTTGTGGCAACATGCATCGTTGTCAAGTGCCAGATGACCCTCATTGCCCACACCTTCTCAAGTCCGACTGAGAACAGTGAGACTCGACAGACGTTGGCAATTGACCGTCGCACTGGTGCAGTTCTCGCATACAAGTTTTACTAGAGGATTTCTCTACGTAGTAAGACAATTGAAATTATTTTAAAGGTCTTCACCAGACACACACACACATACAGTCACACACTTATACATATGTAGGCCTACATCTCATCCGTCTTTCCTCAGTCTTTCCTGTGTCTCCCCCTTTCAGACAAAGGAAACAGTGCCTGGGTCAGATAACCAACCCCCCTCTCTTTCCAGAGACCACTTCCTGTTGCTGTGTGTGTGTGTGTCTGTCTTTTCTCCCCCTTCTCATCCGTCTGACCATCCCTAAGACACCTGACCCCTCTCCTACCTCAGCCTGGCTCTGCCAGGTGTGGGTCTGTATCCTGCCCACCTCCCGCTCTCTCATTCTGTCTGTCTATTCATAGCACCCTCATTGAACATGTTTGGGGCGCAGACTCTTGTGTGGTTATTTCTTTCAACATCTGCTCTCTGTGGCCTGTATCAAAACTCCATGAATAAATGTTATGCTGAAAGTTCAAATACATAACATCAAGGCAGATGTATTCTAATGTGATTGTTATTTCAAACTCTGGGTGGCCTTGGTACCTATTCTGATTCTCAGGGTAGTTTGTTTGTTAGTCTGTGTGTCCCTGTAAAGCCAGCACCCATTGATAGCATCATATCATGACCTGGACTGAGAGACTAGGAAAGAATAGAACCAAGAGCTACTTGATACATTGTTATTATAGTCATGTTTGTTTATTCAAAACAGAGATGTTTGGTTGGTCGGTTTATAAAAATGTATTCAGGGTACTTTCTTTGGGTTTTTGTGTGTTTATGTGTGTATAGGGTGGGTGGGTGGTATTATGTATTTGGACTTACAAGTGGAAAAGGAAGGAAAACAATTACACAGAAATGTGTCAGACTTATGACATCAGTCACTGGCCCCCAAAAAAGCACACATTGAAATTGAAAAATGTTTTGCCTTTAACTTACTGTATGAACATACAGTGCCTATTGAAAGTCTACCCAAATCAAATAACATTTTATTTGTCACATGCACTGAATGTAGGTGCATGTGTCTACCTTACTGTGAAATGCTTATTTACAAGCCCTTAACCAACAATGCAGTTTTAAGAAAAATAAGATTTAAGAAAATATTGACTAAATAAAGTAAAGTAAAAAGAAAGTAACGATACGAGGCTATATACAGGGGTACCGATACCGAGTCAATGTGCGGGGGTACACACCACTAGCACAGTCTTCACATTTTGCTGCCTTCAAATTCAATGTAAAAAGGGATTACGAAGATGTCTTTATTGCATATGTTTTCACACGCCAGAGTTAATACTTGGTGGAAGCTACTTTGGTAGCCTACAGCTATGAATAATTTTGAATAAGATTCTACCAACTTGGAATCTTAGTTGGTAGAAAATTTAAGTCAGACTGAGACTGGACCACTCAGGACCACTCAACACCTATTGGAAAGCCATTCTGCTGTG
This sequence comes from Oncorhynchus gorbuscha, assembly GCF_021184085.1. Taxonomy (NCBI): domain Eukaryota; kingdom Metazoa; phylum Chordata; class Actinopteri; order Salmoniformes; family Salmonidae; genus Oncorhynchus; species Oncorhynchus gorbuscha. Next base: position 38,066,516 of record NC_060175.1, on the reverse strand, counting down.
TCTTTGGCATAAAAATAATTCAACTCTATCCGAAGGTTATGTATTCAAAAGACTGAGGCAGGGTTTCTTCTAACTTTTTATCTGGGCTTTGCTCTTTCATATTTCTTTCCATCCTGACAAACTCCCCAGTCCCTGCCAGTGACAACCATACCCATAACATGATGCTGCCACCACAATTCTTCCGAATACAGAGGGTTTGTGTGAACACATGCAGTACACTTTATTTTATCTGTGTCAGAAACAAAAAAAGAAAGTAGGAATTAAATGTTTTGATATGTCTTTGTAATGTAAATTGAATATGTTCCTTACAAAGAAATGGTTAAAATGAATCTAACCAGACTGCTATTATCCATTCCTCAATCAAACTGGAGCAGCAGCTGCAGCTAGCGATAGCTTGTGGTAATGCAAATAGTGCTTACTGTTTCTGGTTACTGCATGGTGACGGTGTCAGCAGAAAGAGACAGCCATCTCTGTCTTCAGGGTGGGCTGCGTTATTCCTCACACAAATCTGTGGTGTGTGTGTGTGTGTTTGCAAGCGTGTGCATGCACATATTTGTGTGTGTGTGAGAAAGAAAAAAAGGGAGAATGTGTGTAAGTGTGTAACGTTAAACAACATTCAATTAGCTAGTGCTTGGCATGATGGAGTGACAATAATTAATTGAGACAATTTGTAAATACTGTACCTTGGATGACTCTGTCTTCAGGATGTTTTTTGACCTGCCAATCAATCAAGTCAATCAAATATACAGGTATATGTATTTCCTTTGACCTATGCAGGGATGTTTTGTGTCAAACAGCCATCTGTCACCATCTCTGACAGCATCCAGGAGAAGCTCTCAGAACAGACCTGGGGGACTTCCAGACCGTTCACCTCAGGCAGACAGACTTGGTCATAGCAAAAAGTGAAAATAATCTGTTTTCAACTTGTTCACACTCTTTCTATCAAACAATCCATTGAATGGCCATCGGCTTAGACCTGTTTATAAGGCTCTTATCTTGTTTTCACAGGGCCGTCGCAATGCACAATACACACTTATTTTCCCCCCAATTAACACTGTGAACAATACGCAGGTCCGGTAAGGCCTTTTTGTTTGAAATAGGGTTTGTGAAAATGAGGAAATGTGCAGGAATTTTTCATTGTGTTACTCTTTGGCTGTAACACACAGGATCTGATCTACAGTGGCAGGGTGTTGAGGCCAAACCTGTACCAGAGGTGTTGGAAAGTCACCCCAAGGTTTTGGGAAAATAGGCTGCAGGAATCATATTAACACAGGCTACCTGATTCAGCTACTAAATAAAGCCTTATCGAATCTTGATTATCAATTTTATTGAATCTCATGTATTCATGCTTTGCTGGGATGAAGGGCAGCACAGACACAGTAGCTCTTCTGGACCAGAGTTAGTGACCACCGATGTGGTTTACTGTGTTCAAACAAGGTTTGTTGATTCACTTGTGAATAGATTATACTACTTATCTCTTCATAACTACCATGTGATTTCATTACAAAAAAATTGATTTCCTACATTTTCTCTTGACATCTGCATGTATATATAGCTTTATAGCACCCCATGATGTTACAGAATGAGACATAACTCTTCAGATGATTTACTTCCTGTTTTATCTCATGGAACTGACAGCTGTTTAGCACACATACTGTATACACACACATGTACACACTGGCAGTGGTTCCAAATGAAGTGCATAAATGTGTTGAACAAAAGATCTGCAGGGGAGCGAAAGGAGAAGCAGAGTAATGAAATTATAACAATACGGAGAGAGGGAGAGAGAAAGAGAGTAGGGTGCGGGTGCCACAATGGCAAGGAACAATCGTGCCGCGTCAATGGAAAAAGAGGTGGGGGAGGGCTATCTGGACAATAAAGCCGGTGACAGGAGCACAATGGCTGCAGTGTTTTCAATTAGACATTATCTCATAGACAGAGTGGCAGGTTTCATTGTGTGAGGGGCTATTTCAGGGCTGGCTTTGTGTGGGGCAGTGCTGTACTCACCTCCCCTCAACCCCAGCACCCCCCTCATCCCTGCCGAGAGACTGTACCCCTCCTGCCCCCCTATCACTGGCGTAGCACACGCCCTCACAGCTCCCACAAGTCGTGGGGAAGGGGCCCTCGACTTTTATAGACAGTGCCTCCATAATTATTGGGACAGTGAAGTATTTTTTCTTCTTTTGGCTCTATACTCTGGAAGTGTGGATTTGAAATCAAACAATGACTATGATGTTAAAGTGCAGACTGTCAGCTTTAATTTGAGGGTATTTTGATCCATATTGGGTGAGCCATTTTGAAATGACAGCACTTTTTGTACGTAGTCCGTCCATTTTAGGGGACCAAAAGTATTGGGACTAATTCACTTATATGTATTTAAAAAAAAAGTTTTAATGAAAAATAGAGAAAATGTATTAACCCACCCCCCCCTCTTTGGAGGACAAATATATATTTTAGGTTTTTTTTACAGCTTTTCTGCTACATTTGGTTTCCATGTGCCATATATTTTTCAATTGACCTATGATGTCCTACCAATGTTTTTTTTAAACCTTTCTAATTGTATAGTATCCACATATTGTGAGCTACAAGTATTATTATACTATTTATTGACTGACTATGTTTTTTAAAATTGCCCAGCAATGCTATTTTATAAGGTTAATTGTACGTGCGTGGTGTGATTTTCTGAACCATTCCTGAACCTGTGACCAGAAACAAGCTACATGGGGGAATACCAGAATAAATTATCTATTGATTCTGTCTCTTCGCAGCAGAATCTACAGAGCTGAGATTGTTGTATGCCTCACATATATAGCATTCTGTTGGTGGCAAGAATTTTATATAATCTTTTACATTTAAAAACTCTTAAGTGTTGAATCAAGTGTTTTTTGTACCAGTTCACAAACCATGTGCCATGGAATCGTTACATAAAACATCTCTTCCCATTTATTTTACAACCTGTATGGCGCAGCTGTCAACATTTTTGTCCTCAAAATGAAACTGGTATATTTTTCTATTTATGCCAATTCCTTTCAGCCAATTTGTATCTTTAATATATGGCAGGCAAACAAGTTCCCTACCTTCTCCCTTTTCCACTTTCCTCCATTTTTGTAGTAATGCTGCAATTAATTGCTTGTAAATTTGGATTGAGCAGATATTCCCATATATTTTTGATAGCTGCGTATGTGACAACTCCTCTGTTTCAATTCATAATATCATTAATAAATATAATAAAATAGACACATTAAGAATGTTTTTTTATGAATCAGTATATTTGAGTTCAACCATAACATTTGTTGTAATATTTGTTCTATATTTTCTGTAGGATAAAACTGAAATTATATGTGTATTAATGTAGTAAAAAGTTAAGTATTTGGTCCCATATTCATAGCATGCAATGACTACTTCAAGCTTGTGAATTTTTTGGGATGCATTTGCTGTTTGTTTTGGTTGTGTTTCAGATTATTTTGTGCCCAATGGAAATGAATGGTAAATAATGTATTGTGTCATTTTAAAGCCTTCAGGTTTTTTTCATAACACTTTGACTTTTTCCAAATTTTGTTGTGTTAAAAAGTGGGATTTAAATGGATTGATTTGTCATTTTTTTGTCACCGATCTACACAAAATACTCTGTACTGTCAAAGTGAGAGAGAAAATCGAACATTTGTAAAATATGAATGACAAATTTAACACTAATATACTGTATTTTAATTAGATAAGTTAAATCAAATTTGATCAAATCAGATTTTATTTGTCACGTGCCGAATACAACCTTACTGTGAAATGCTTACTTACAACCCTTAAACAACGATGCAGTTCAAGAAATAAAGTTAAGAAAATATTTACTAAATAAACTAATGTCAAAAATAAAATAACAAGTAACAAAATATATATATATTTTTCTTCAATTTAACCTTTATTTAACAATAACAAGGTTATATACAGAGGGTACCGGTACCGGGTCAATGTGCGGGGGTACAAGTTAGTCAAGGTAATTTGTACATGTAGGTAGGGGTAAAGTGACTATGCATAGATAATAAACAGCGAGTAGCAGCAGTGTAAAAACAAAGGTTTAATTGTTTGGTAGTCTTATAGCTTGGGGGTAGAAGCAGTTAAGGAGCCTTTTGGACCTAGACTTGGTGATCTGGCATCGCTTGCCTTGCGGTAGCAGTGAGAACAGTCTATGACTTGGGTGACTGGAGTCTTGGACAATTATTAGGGCCTTCCTCTGATACTGTCTAGTATATAGGTCCTGTCAGAAAGCTTGGCCCCAGTGATGAACTGTGCCGTAGGCAGTACCCTCTGTAGCGCCTTACGGTCCGAGCAGTTTCCATACCAGGCGGTGATGCAACCGGTCAGGATGCTCTCGATAGTGCAGCTGTAGAACTTTATAAGGATCTGGGGACCCATGACAAATCTTTTCAGTCTCCTGAGGGGGAAAAGGTGTTGTCGTGCCCTCTTCACAACTGCCTTGGTGTGTTTGGACCATGATAGTTTATTGGTGATATGGACACCAAGGAACTTGAAAATCTCGACCCGCTCCAATACGTCCCTATCAATGTGAATGGGGCATGTTCGGCCCTCCTTTTCCAGTAGTCCATGATCAGCTCCTTTGTCTTGCTCAAGTTAATGGAGAGGTTGTTGTCATGGCACCACACTGCCAGGTCTCTGACCTCCTCTCTATAGGCTGTCTCATTGTTGTCAGTGATCAGGCCACTGTTGTGTCGTCGGCAAACTTAATGATGGAGTCATTCTTGGCCATACAGTCATGGGTGAACAGGGAGTACATGAAGGGACTAAGTACGCACCCCTGAGGACCCCTATGTTGAGGATCAGCGTGGCAGAGGTCTTGTTGCCTATCATTACCACCTGGGGGCGGCCTGTCAGGAAGTCCAGGATCCAGTTGCAGAGGGAGGTGTTTAAACCCAGGGTCCTTAGTTTAGTGATGAGTGTTGTGGGCACTATGGCGTTGAACGCTGAGCTGTAATCAGTGAACAGGATTCTCACATACAGTACCAGTCAAAAGTTTGGACACAACTACTAATTCCAGGGTTTTTGTATATTTTTACTATTTTCTACATTGTAGAATAATAGTGAAGACATCAACACTGTAAAATAATACTGTGATTACAGATTGTTTCTGGGTAGGTCTCTAAGAGCTTTCCACATCTGGATTGCGCAACATTTGCCCATTATTCTTTTCAGATAAAATGGTTGTTTAGCAATGATCAACAACCAATTTGCTTTCCCACATTTTTTGCAGTATTAAAAATACATAAAAAAATATTTATTGTCATATACACCGGATATGTGCAGTGAAATGTGTTGTTTTACACGGTCAACCATAGTAGTATTGCACCCCTAGACCAAATTAGGGTTAAGTGCCTTGCTCAAGGGCACCAATAGATTTTTCAACTTGGATATTGAAACCAGAAACTTTTCAGTTACCACCCAATGCTCAAACTACTAATGCTACCTGCAGCTCCTTTTGTGCCTTGTAAACAGAATGCTTGTTTTGGAATATTTTCTGCACAGGCATCCTTTTCACTCTGTCAGTTAAGTTAGTACTGTGGAGTAACTACAATGTTGTTGATCCATCCTCAGTTTTCTCCTATCACAGCCATTAAACTCTAACTGTTTTAAAGTCACTATTGGCCTCATGGCGAAATCTCTGATCGCTTTCCTTCCTCTCCGGCAACTGAGTTAGGAAGGACACCTGTATCTTTGTAGTAACTGGGTGTATTGGTACAACATCCAAAATGTCATTAATAACTTCACCATGCTGAAAGAGACACTCAATGTATTTTTTTCCTTCTTTATACCTGTCTACCAATAGGTGCCCTTCTTTGTTAGGCATTGGAAAACACCCCTGGTCTTTGTGGTTGAATCTGTGTTTGAAATTCACTGCTCGACTGAGGGACCTTACAGATAATTGTATGTGTGGGGTACAGAGATAAGGTAGTCATTCAAAAACCATGTTAAACACTATTATTGCACACAGAGTGAGTCCATGCAACTTATGTGACTTGTTTTTTACTTTACTTGTCACATTTTTACTCATTAAGTTATTTAGGCTTATCAAAACATACTTGTTGAATGCTTGTTGACTCACAGTTCAGCTTTAATTTGTAATTCATTTGATGATGGTGTCTGACAGAGTTGACATAATCCAGTTAGTTGCATCTTATGAGGAAACAGAATAATAATTAGGAGGTTGTTCCTTTACATGGTGTGATAGCTAATACGTTGGTCTATCAAAATATATATTTAAAAAACATTTAATATTAAGACACATATTTGTGGAAATTGTTGAGATTGTCCTATTTTCAAAAATCACTGAGCTCTAAAACAACAACATTCTCTCAAAATGTGTAAAATAGCATGAGATTAGCTATAATACTGCACATTCTTCTCTCTGCCCCATGGAAGGAGAAAAAACCCTAAGGAGGCCTTGCTTGGACCTTGCGTGGGAGCCTCACAAAACTGCCCTACGCCACTGCCCTGAGTGTGTGTGTGTAACAGCAGGTTGGTAGCACCTTAATTGGGGAGGACGGGCTCCTGGTAATGGCTGGAGCAAAATAAGTGGAATGGTATTAAATATATCAAACACATGGTTTCCATGTGTGCCATTATTATGAGCCGTCCTCCCCTCAGCAGCATCCACTGGTGTGAGTGTGTGCCCGTGGAGAGGGAGCAGATCTTTATGTGGCTTGCTGTTTGCCTTATGTTAGGGCAGGGCACGGGAGAGTGTGGGTGGTTACTGGGGCTAGACTTTAGACAGAGAGATATATAGATAGTAAGAGAGACATAGAGAGACAGAGAGAAGTTAGATAGACATTGATTTCACTGTCTTCACCAGTGTTCTTCAAAACAGATCTTCAAGAGCGGCATGGTGTGCAGGCTTTTTCTCCAGCCCACCACTACCACACCTGACTCCACCAATTGAACAGCCATATGAGGCTTGACAAGCACAAAGGCACTGGTTTGAGGCCTTCTGTTGGCTATCACCCAAATTGTTGTCACAAAAAGATTGGCTGTCACATTTTAACAGTTTATTTTAAATTCCGTGCATGAACTAGTATAACGATCAGCTCAATCGGGTCACTGTGGTCTGTTTCATTAGGGTAATGTTTGTGATAGGGAGTGTTACTGCGGCAGTGTGTTTTTCCGATGGTAAATGTGTTGTTTTGCTCGAATTTGCGGAAGCGGTGTTGGAACAGGGGGTGTTGCGGTCCCTTCGCTTCTGAGAAATAATGTGAGCATTTGTTATCATATAAGCATGTATCACGCACACTAACAAACACACACACACAGGAGTGATGTGTTTGCTGTTTTCGATAACATTCTCAGCCTACTTCTCCCATGCGGTCGGTGTGTGTATCCGACCTCTTCTGTTTCCCACCTCGCCTTTTGCATGTTGGTGAAGACACCTTGGTTTGTTTAAGTGCACACATAGGCAAATCTGCCTTATCGCTTTGGCTGCCATCAAATATACAGTAGTGTCAGCTAAGCAGAATAATAGGATATAGTCAACCTCATGAGTAGCTTTCCCCCACAGCTTTATCTGACTGTTATCTCTCTTCACTAGGGCTTTCTTTAAGCATTAGCATTGCTAACAAAATGGTTGAGCTTGATGTTCTGGCTGACAGTGTGATACAGCACAAGCATGCATTATGAGTATGATTCTTCTTTATCCCCAAAACTGGTGGCTCACCAAACTTTTTTTCCCTATGACCCTTTTCCTATGACCCGTTCATTAACAACCAATGTTACCAGTCATCTTCCCGTCTCTTAATACCCAGAAGTGTGCCCCGACATCGGAACCCCCTGCAGACCAATGTCATGGTTTTAGTGAGCTCATGCTTAACTTAAGGTCTTCAGTATATTGTGTTGTTGTGAACACTGGTTGGGATTGTGGGTGTGCAGTGTTAGATATGGACTGGGTTCCACTAGCACCACAGGGAGAGACAGACAGTGTGTTGATATTCATTTGAAAACTGTGTTTCAGTCCAACCCACCAGTGGTGCTGAGAGTGCTGTTAGATTAGACAGGCAGGCAGGCTGACATATCAGATGCAGGAGAGAACAGAGACGCCCACAGTCAGATAGACATCTAATGAGTGAGGGCAGAGAGCAGGCAGCCGTGTGGTCTGATACAGATCTTTGCCATCAGGGAAGGGCAGGGGGCTGCCAACCCCACAAAAGTGAGGCAAAGAGACAACCTGGCACACAGGAAGAGAGTGTGGTAATCTCATGCAGCTTGGATTGTGTCTGTTACAACATATATGGCATGGAGGCTAGGTGCTGATGCAAACACACATAACGGACTTAAAAAGTTTGGTTTGTGGGGATAGGTCCCACTGAAACCAATATAAAGCTTGTCTCTTTGCTTATGAGCAATTCTGGTCCTGGAGGGCCACAGTATGTGCAGACTTGTGTGCAAGCCCAGATCAACGCACACATACCAGATTAAATGTATCATTATCGAGATTGAAGACCATGGTAAGTCGATTACTTGAATCAGGTGTGCTAGTGCTGGGTTTGAATAAAAGTGCACACACACACTGTGAATCCTCCAGGACTGGAGTTGCCCACCCCTGGAGTAGTGTTTTCACATTCTCTCTCTATTGATATGAAAGCTCAGCCCAGTTTGGTTGGCTTCAGCAGGCAGGGTAGACAAAGATGCATGGCCTGAAAGGCAGAGGGGAGAATAAGGGTGCCAGATCCTAAGACAGGCAAACAGTCTCACTGCAGCTTACTGACACCAGAGTGACGCACAAATAAACAGAGAGAGAGAGTGTGTACAGAGAAGAGGAAAGATGAATTGGCGAGAGGGAGAAAAAAAAAGAGATGGGAGAGATTGAGAGGAAGAAAATAAAATAAGAGAGAGAGGGGAGAGAGAGAGAGCAAAGGCGAAGGGGAGTAAAAAGGAGAAGTGGAGAAAGCGTTCTGCAATAGTGGTGTTGGGCCATCACCATGGTGACAGGCACAAAGGACTGTGGTTGGCCATTGATGGCTAATTGTATTCTTCACAGCTCTTTTGTTAATTGTTGTCTGCCCAGCTCCCACTTCCTGCTGGGCCACAGCACAAAGGCAGGAACAGGGGGGATTAGAAATGGCACATCAGTTCGCTCCCAGCTATAGCTAGCTATAGTCTCTCTCCCTCTCTCCCGGCCCTCGCCCTCACCTCTTTCTTTCTCTCTCTCCCTTTCTCAATTCCCTCTCTCCCCCTCTCTCTCTCTCTCTCCCAATTATATCTCTATCTCTCTCTCTCCCTCCCCCACCCCTCTATCAGGGACCTCGCTTCTCCTTTTCTCTCTCTCTGGAAAGAGAGCTGAATGTAAACACAGGCCAGGGCAGCCCAGGCTGGCTGATTATAACATACTGACAGACTGATCGATTCACTTACTACTGACTGTATGACTGTGTGAATGACTGAGCGATTAACCGACACTTCGGTTATTTTTTAAATAACTAATTAACCTACTTTGGTTCAAGTATTTGAATTCCATTTAATTTGTTCTTCTTCTGTGAGCTCAATGCGGACATCACACAGTTTCTGTAGAGATAAATCATATACAGTCTGAACTGTGCAATATGGTCGGGAGTTGTAGTTTCCAACAGGCCAATTTTCTACTTAGTTTAGCACAAAAACGTGGTAATTAACTACAATCACTATTGTAAAGTACTTAAGTAAAACTACTTTAAAGTACTACTTAAGTAGTTTATTTTTTGTATCTGTACTTTACTATTTATATTTTTTACAACTTTTACATTTACTTCACTACATTCATAAAGAAAATAATGTAGTTTTTACTCAATACAATTATTTATACTTTTACTTCTGATATTTGGATATTTTAGCAATTACATTTACTTTTGATACTTAAGTATATTTAAAACCAAATACTTTTAGACTTTTACTCAATTAGTATTTTACTTGGTGATTTTCACATTTACTGGAGTCATTTTCGATTAATAAGGTATCTTTGATTTTACTCAAGTATGACTATTGGGTACGTTTTCCACGACGTACTACAATTACCATAATCCATAGCGCATATACTTGTCAGTCTGTGTTAATTTTACGCCTGCTACTGAAGAGAAAAGAATGCTCGATCGTGAGGCGATATAGAGAGCGAGCTGTAGATTAACGAGGTATCTCTACCTGAAAATACATGATCTAAGTGATTGATAGTTGGTATTCAGCAGTCTTATTTACATTGAAGAACTTCAAATCAAATTCAAATGAAATCAAATGTATTTATATAGCCCTTCTTACATCATCTGATATCTCAAAGTGCTGTACAGAAACCCAGCCTAAAACCCCAAACAGCAAGCAATGCAGGTGTAGAAGCACGGTGGCTAGGAAAAACTCCCTAGAAAGGCCAAAACCTAGGAAGAAGCCTAGAGAGGAACCAGGCTATGAGGGGTGGCCAGTCCTCTTCTGGCTAACTACAAAATAGTGTTTTTGTCAGACAGCACAGGCAGCAGCTCTATGGAGATGAGATGACTCAGAATTAAATAAAGTCATCAAATAAAACAAAAGTAATATACACAACAACTGAAATATTTTATTATATGTGAATAAATGATGGTTTATAAGTGGTGAGCAGCAATGGGTTGTCACTACCATCATGAGACTTAATTGTGTTATTCTGTGTTGTTACAACATTCAACCCACATAACGCACAATGCATTTAATGTTGAAAAAGGTCATCACAATCGAAAACCGTGATTATTAAAAAATAATTGGTCCGAAACCGAACTGACCTCAAAAAGCACTAATCGCTCAGCACTACTGCAAAGCTTCCATCCTTGTAACAGATACAGTACTATGTGATACAACTTCAGGCAACCCGGTCTCAGAGCATTTAGTATTATTCTGTACGTAAATCAGAGACACTCCATTTAGTATGATATGTTATGTTTGGTATGGTTACATAAGACAGATGGTTAATTAAGGCAACAACAAAAGTAGGGTGGATGGTTAAGCATATAATGTGAACATCTAGCAACCCTTGCGAGTTCGAATCTCATCACGGACAACTTTAGAATTTTTGGTAATTAGCAACTTTTCAACTACTTACTACTTTTGAGCTACTTTGGACCTACTTGGCATGTTAGCAAACCCTTCCCCTACCTGTGACCATAACCATTTTAGCTATCCCTTCACCTAACTCTAACCTTAACCCTTTTAGGTAACCCTTTTAGCTAACCCTTCCCCTAACCCTAATACTAACCTTGACCCTTTAACCTAGCTCCTAACCTTAACCCTAACCTTAAACCTGACTCCCTAGCCACCTAGCTAGAATTCGAAACATATTGTAAGTTTTGCAAATTCGTAACATATAAGATGTTTTTAGCAACTTCGTAACGTATTGTACATTTAGAAATGCGTAACATATAACACAAATTGTAATTTGTAACATATCATATGAAATTGGTGATGGACATCCACAAATGAATACATACCACACAAAACGTAACATATAATGCTAAAACTCGTGTCCCGGATTTACTTAAAGAATAATACGAAATGCATTGAGACCAGGTTGCTTTAGGGTGATGTCGTCCTACTTACACTTTGACCCAGTGTAGACCAACGTCACGAAGAAGGTAAACGTTTGGAATACTTGCTCCAATAAGGAATGCTGTTTCCCATGAATGTGCAAGTCCTGTGTTGAGCAGTGTTAGGTACTTTTGAACACGAATGTATGGTCTACCCTTGTTGTGTGTGTCTGTTTGTGCTATATTGGAGGGTAGGGGAAGGGATACCTTACTGATAGTTTGGTTATTGTTTCAATTGAGAATCGAGTGCATAAAATGCCTTTCTTTCCAGTCTAATGATCCCATTGATTTGATATCTGGGCCCTTTCTCATGATCCCTTCTCTTCCAATCCCATTGTGGCGACAGATAAAGAGGTCATTTCCCTTTAAGGGGGAGGTGAGTGGAAGGGAGAGTGAATGTTAGAAACAAAACACCAGAAAGTCATGGGGAGAAAGCGGGGTGAGGTTGTGTGAGTGTTGGGCAGAACTACGGTGAAGTTGATAGCAACGATAGGTCCTTCTGTAACCCTGTCCTCGTCTTTCCTGTAGACGGAAGAGAATCCGACACAACGCGTCTTCTCGTGCTTTGCATTCGTTGAGCAATCAGCGGTGAGCGCTCGGGAAAAACAGAAGCAGACGTTTGGAAAGCCCGCGAGCTTCAGGAGTGGTGAGTGAAAAGAACAGAGCGGGGCACTTTACCCAGGATTAGTGTGATGAGTCCACACACACTGTACTAGGCTACTTGTTAACGACAGGACATATAACTCACTGTCCATACAATTTCATACGCTTCGTGTACTTTTGGATCGTTTCCCTATGCGTTTCCACCCAAACATCATGCGCGCATCCTGGATCGCGAGTGTTTCGAATACAAGGCAATATTTGCGCTTTATTTCATAAATGTTCGAACATGAGTAGCCCTGCTAATGAAATGACATATGTATCAAGTTACACAGACAGGTCCGTTTCGCCTTGCCTTGAGTTGTAGTCTGCGTATGCCATAAGGTGACAGTCTTTATTTTTATTTTTTTAAATAGGCAGAACAGTCACAGCATCGTATCTGTAAGGTGACAGCGCACGCAATAACTAGTGACGATGCCAGTTGTGTTAGCAGATGAAAATTAAACTATCAACTACTTTCCCGAGAATAGCTGCGAATGTTAAAACACAGAATATATTTACATTGTGTCTGTTTTCTCGTGAGTCGTGGCCTATTTATCCCTTAAAGTATTTTCCTGAGGGGTGTTAGGTGTTTGGATTCGTAGATTCGGGAAATATCTTTCTTTTGGTGGTGGTAGATGATTGGTTGTAGTAGGTAAGGAAAGAACTTTCTTCATAATTCAGTGAAGTCTTCCCTTGGTAGAATCTACGTGCAATCTGCTTTTCTAGATCACTATGGACATAGCCCTGGGTGAAAATGACAGAACATGTACATTGAGCCAGGGGTGGCATCCTTAGTGGTGGTCAGTCTTAAAGGCTGGAATAGGTTGATTGACAGCACTAGACTGCAGATATGTCTTCATGGGCAATGAATGTGCAAGGTATAAGCACGTCACTCTGTGAGTGTGGGTCTGGGGAGTGTTTGTGTATGTGTTTTAAATGCGTTGAGCAAGCAAGGTCTGGGTACTGTGTGTATGATGGGACTGAGAAGTCTGAAGTTAGGCAATTTCAGATGATTTAAAGCTTTCATTGCCAACCTATTTTGTGTGTGTGTGGCTTTACAGTGACTGGCTGCACACAAAGCTGCCCGTCAGTGGGGAGTCCTTGACCTTTCTCTCTGTCCATCTCCTTTCTCTATTCCGCATTCAATTTTCTCTTGCTTTCTTATTATCTTTCTTTGCCGTCCTCATTCCCAGTCTGTTTTGTCTCATTCACTCTCCTTTCTCTCTTTGTGTGTCTGTCAGTTTTATCGAGTAGACTGCGGACAGTGAAATCTTCTAGAAGTTATCAGAGGTGTAAAAGGGAGATAGTGTGTGTGTGTCATGCAGGGTCTTATTTGCGCTAGCCCCATTGGCTGTGTTGAATTCCAGTTGTCTTTCAGAGCAGAGAGGGTCTGGTAGAGAAGAGAACACACTGACATACAGTCTGTCTGCAGCAGAGAGGGTTTGGTAGAGAAGAGAACACACTGTCATACAGTATGTCAGTAGCAGAGAGGGTCTGGTAGAGAAGAGCCTGACATACAGTCTGTCAGTAGCAGAGAGGGTCTGGTAGAAAAGAGAACACACTGACACACTGTTTGGGTGTGGGGATTAACCACAGTAACTGGTAAGCTGTGTGTGCTGTTCTTATAAGGAGAGGACTGACCTCTAACCTCTCACACCCCCCCTTCTCTCTGAGCAATGTGCCTCCAGGTGAATGGGTTCACACAGGATGAGAGGTGACCTGGATGCACTTTCTCTCTCCAAGTCAAATCTAGTCATCTATCAAGTTATATTGAAATAGTATTTAAACTTCCTTGTTAATTAAAGCTTTGTCGAAGACTCAATAGCTGCTGAATACAGTTACTATGTATTAATAACCTGTTGTTAACATGTATCCTGCTGACTCTAGGGTCCCTAGCTAGCTCTCTTGAGTTTTGGTCTGTTGAGTGACATACACTATATATAGACATTTATGTGGACACTCCTTCAAATTAGTGGATTCGGCTATTTCAGCCAAACCCGTTGCTGACCGGTATATAAAATCCAGCACACAGACATGCAATCTCCATAGATAAGCACTAGCAGTAGAATGGCATTACCGAAGAGCTCAGTGACTTTCAATGTGGCACCATCATAGGATGACACCTTTCCAACAAGTCAGTTCGTCACATTTCTGCTCTGCTAGAGCTGCCCCGGTCAACTGTTAGTGCTGTTATTGAGAAGTGGAAACGTCTTGGAGCAACAACGGCTCAGCCACGAAGCGTTAGGCCACACAATCTCATAGAACTGGACCGCCGAGTGCTGACGTGAATAGAGGATAAAAATCATCTGTCCTCGGTTGCAACATTCACTACTGAGTTCCAAACTGCCTCTGTAAGCAACGTCAGCACAATAACTGTTCGTTGGGAACTTCATGAAATTGCTTTCCATGGCCAAGCAGCTGTACGATAGCCTAAGATGACCATGCGCAATGCCAAGCGTCATCTGGTGTGGTGGAAAGCTTGCCACCATTGGACTCTGGAGCAGTGGAAACACGTTCTCTGGAGTGATGAATCACACTTTACCATCTGGCAGTCCGACAGACAGATCTGGGTTTGGCGAATCCAGGAGAACGCTTCCTGCCCCAATGCATATTGCCAAATCTAAAGTTTAGTCGAGGAGGAGTAATGGTGTGAGGCTGTTTTGCATGGTTCGGGCTAGGCCACTTAGTTCCATTGAAGGGAAATCTTAACACTATAGTATACAATGACATTCTAGACGTTTCTGTGCTTACAACAGTTTTGGAAAGTCCTTTCCTGTTTCAGCATGACAATGCCCTCGTGCACAAAGCGATGTCCATACAGAAATAGTTTGTCGAGACCGGTGTGAAAGAACTTGACTGGGCTGCACAGAGCCCTGACATCAATCACATTGAACACCTTTAGGATGAATTGGAACGCCAACCGTGAGCCAGGCCTAATCGCCCAACATCAGTGCCTAACCTCACTAATGCTCTTGTGGCTGAATAGAAGCAAGTCCCTGTAGCAATGTTCCAACATCTAGTGGAAAGCCTTCCCAGAAGAGTGGAGGCAGTTATAGCAGCAATGTTCCAACATCTAGTGGAAAGCCTTCCCAGAGGAGTGGAGGCTGTTATTACAGCAAAGGGGGACCAACTCAATATTAATACACATGATTTTGGAATGAGATGTTCTACGAGCAGGTGTCCACATACTTTTGGTCAGGAAGTATATAGGTTTCTGCTCCACTTCATTCCAATTTGCAAATACCAAGAACCCAAGGGCAGTATTTATGGGTCTTCTTTGTGTGTTTGTCTGTGTGTGTGTGTGTTTTGTTGCCTTTGTGTGCGGTTTGTGTGTGTTCTTGTACTTGTGTGTGTGCCCCATTTCCAATGGGCCTACACCAGACAGCTCCATAAGGGCAGCAGAGCAGACAAAGGTTTTCCTCTGTCTTCCTCTGACCTCTTCTGTTGCAGTCTGCATTGTTCTCCCTGTCCTATTGAACCAGGGGTCCACAGAGACGTACCACAATGGAGACAGAAGTGTGTGTGATTTTGTGTGTGTATGCTCCTCCTGTTTGTGTCTGTGTGTTTCAGACCAATTAAATAAAGTGATTGGTTGCTTTGATCCTTCCAATGTATTGTGCTCTTGGATCGTCAAGTCATGAAGCATAACAAGGAATCTATTAGTCACGTGCCGAATGCAAAAGGTGTAGACCTCACCATGAAATGCTTACTTACAATCCCTTCACCAACAATACATTTCAAGAAATAGTTCAGATAATATTTACAAAATAAACTAAAGTAAAAAATAAAATAACGAGGCTATATACAGGGGTACCAAGTCAGAGGATAGTGTGTATGGCCCAGTACATCACCGGGGCCAAGCTTCCAGACTCCAGTCACAGACTGTTCTCTCTGCTACTGCACAGCAAATGGTACCGGAGCGACAAGTCTAGGTCCAAGAGGCTCCTGAATAGCTTCTACCCCCAAGCCATAAGACTCCTGAACAGCTAATCAAATGCCTACCAGGACTATTTGACACTCCAGACCCAAACTGTTATAGACTTGCATCTATCCTGCCCTGCCTTTCTAAAGTCTTCGAATGCCAAGTTAACAAACAGATCACCGACTATTTCGAATCTCACCGTACCTTCTCCACTATGCAATCTTGTTTCTGAGCTTGTCATGGGTGCACCTCAGCCATGCTCAAGGTCCTAAATGATATCATAACCGCCATCGATAAAAGACAGTACTCTGCAGCCGTCTTCATTGACCTGGCCAAGGCTTTCGACTCTGTCAATCACTGCATTCTTATCGGCCGACTCAATAGCCGTAGTTTCTCAAATGACTGCCTCGTCTGGTTCACCAACTACTTCACAGATAGAGTTCAGTGTGTCAAATCGGAGGGCCTATTGTCCGGACCTCTGGCAGTGTCTATGTGGGTGCCACAGGGTTCAATTCTCGGGCCGACTCTTCTCTGTATATATCAATGATATGCTCTTGCTGCTGGTGATTCTTTGATCCACCTCTACGCAGACGACACCATTCTGTATGCATCTGGCCCTTCTTTGGACACTGTGCTAACAAACCTCCAGACGAGCTTCAATGCCATACAACACTCCCGCCCGCCCGCCTAGCATCACTACTCTGGACGGTTCTGACTAAGAATATGTGGACAACTACAAATTCCAAGGTGTCTGGTTAGACCGTAAATTCTCCTTCCAGACTCACATTAAGCATCTAATTAAATATAGAATCGTCTGCCTATTTCGCAACAAAGCCTCCTTCACTCATGCTGCCAAACATACCCTCTTAAAACTTACTATCCTACCAGTCCTTGACTTCGGTGATGTCATTTACAAAATAGCCTCCAACACTCTACTCAGACAACATCCAATTTGCTGTCATAGTGCCATCCGTTTTGTCACCAAAGCCCCATATACTGCCCACCACTGCGACCTGTATGCTCTCGTTGGCTGGCCCTCGCTTCATATTCATCGCCAAACCCACTGGCTCCAGGTCAGCTATAAGTCTTTGCTAGGTAAAGCCCCACCTTATCTCAGCTCACTGGTCTCCATAGCAACACCCACCCATAGCACCCGCTCCAGCAGGTATATTTCATTGGTCATCCCCAAAGCCAACAACTATTTTGGCCGCCTTTCCTTCCAGTTCTCTGCTGCCAATGACTGGAACAAATTGCAAAAATCACTGAAGCTGGAGACTTATATCTCCCTCTCTAACTTTACTCATCAGCTGTCAGAGCAGCTTACCGATCACTGTACCTGTACACATCCCATCTGTAAATAGCACAACCAACTACCTCATCCCCATATTGTTATTTATTTTATTTGCTCTTTTGCACCCTGGTATCTCTACTTGCACATCTTCTATTCACTCCAGTGTTAATGCTAAATTGTAATTATTTCGCCACTGGCCTATTCATTGCCTCCCTAATCTTACTACATTTGCACACACTGTATATAGTTTTCTATTGTGTTACTGACTGTACGTTTGTTTATCCCATGTGTAACTATGTGTTTTTGTCGCACTGCTTTGTTTTATCTTGGCCAGGTTGCAGATGTAAATGAGAATTTGTTCTCATCTGGCCTACCTGGTTAAATGAAAAAGGCCGTCTCATTGTTGCCAGTGATCAGGCCTACCACTGTTGCGTCGTCAGCAAACTTAATGATGGCGTTGGAGTCATGCTTGGCCACGGAGTACAGGAGGGGACTAAGCATGCACCCCTGATGGGCCCCAGTGTTGAGGATCAGCGTGGCAGATGTGTTGTTGCCTACCTTTATCATCTGTGATTGTCAGGTGTGAATAGGCAGTGTGGAGTGCCATTGAGATTGCATGATCTGTTGGGGCTGTATGCAAATTGGAGTGGGTCTAGGGTTTCCGGTATGATGGTGTTGATGTGAGCCATGTCCAGCCTTTCAAAGCACTTCATGGTTACCAATGTGAGTGCGATGGGGTGGTAGTTAATTAGGGAGGTTATCTTTGATTTCTTAGGCACAGGGACTATGGTGGTCTGCTTGAAACATATAGGTATTACCGACTCGGTCAGAGAGAGGTTGAAAAGGTCAGCGAAGACACTTGCCAGTTGGTTTGCGCATGCCGGTCCTGGTAATCCTTCTGGCCCCGTGGGCTTGTGAGCAAGACCTGTTTAAAGGTCTTGCTCACATTGGCTACAGAGAGGGTGATCACACAGTCATCCAGAACAGCTGGTGCTCTCATGCATGCTTCAGTGTTGCTTGCCTCGAAGTGAGCATAAAAGGCATTTTGCTCATCTGGTAGTCTCGCATCACTGGGCAGCTCGCTGCCAGGTTTCCCTTTGTAGTCCGCAATAGTTTGCAAGCCCTGCCAAAATAGGTAGTGTAGCCTAGTGGTTAGAGCTTTGGACTAGTAACCGGACGGTTGCAAGTTCAAACCCCCGAGCTGACAAGGTACAAATCTGTCGTTCTGCCCCTGAACAGGCAGTTAACCCACTGTTCCTAGGTCGTCATTGAAAATAAGAATTTGTTCTTAACTGACTTGCCTAGTTAAATAAAGGTAAAATAAAAAAAATAAACACCCGACGAGCGTCAGAGCCGGTGTAGTAGGATTCAATCTTAGTCCTGTATTGACAGATGGTTTGTTGGAGGGCATAGCTAGATTTCTTGTTAGTGTCCAGATTAGTGTCCCGCTCCATGAAAGCGGCAGCTCTAGCCTTTAGCTCGGTCCGGATGTTGCCTGTAGTTCATGGTTTCTGGTTGGGGTACATACGGTCACTGTGGGGACGACGTCGTCGATGCACTTATTGATGAAGCCGGTGACTGAGGTGGTATATTCCTCAATGCAATTGGATGAATCACGGAACATATTCCGTTCTGCGCTAGCGAAACATTCCTGTAGCGTAGCATCCGCGTCATCTGAACACTTCCGTATTAAGCGAGACACTGGTACTTCCTGCTTTAGTTTTTGCTTGTAAGCAGGAATCGGGAAGATATCATTTTGGTCAGATTCGTCAAATGGAGGGCGAGGGAGAGCTTTGTATGTTTCTCTGTGTGGAGTAAAGGTGGTCTGGAGTTTTTTTTTTCCTCTGGTTGCACATGTGACATGCTGGTAGAAATGAGGTAAAACAGATGAAACATTTATATAGTCCTTGGCAAGATCACTGGATGTTTTAAAGCTCCTCTTAGACCACTTCTTAAAATATTTAGTGTGCGTATCTGTCAGGGATGTTGTGGGAAGGGTGTCACAGGGTAGATTGATAAGCCGTGTTCTTGTCTATAATGAGGGGAGTGAAAGGCCTGTGGGGAAATGTTACTGCATGTTGTCTCCTGTTGGATAACAAGATTAATGAGCCAGACTGGACTTTTTCTCTTTGTGACCGGACAAAAATGATAGAATATTGACAAAGAGAGCAGTAATCATTGACTAAAGTTGACTAAGTGTGTTAGTACAGGGCCAACCAGGTTAGAGAGGCATGCAATGGAAGAAAATGGCTTTATACACCATCCCTGTGTTTGTGAGAGAGAAAGTTCACATGGAATGGGCTCTTTCCTTCTTGAGGCATGATATGATTTAAAGAGATCTTGAGGTAATATTTTATAATATACTTTGATTTCACGAGTTACTTGATCTTTGTACATAACTGTGAAATGCACCACATCACTTCAGTAGGAGATGTCCTAACACTGAAAATAACACAGGCTGGTTTTGTGTCATGAGTAAACCCAGTTTAGTGTTTTGTTCCACTGATTGGTCGATGCAGACTTCATGCTATGGAGGAGAGTTAGCAGATCATTGACTTTTGATGGACTTCTGACTCCTCCCTCCCACTAACCCCCCTCCACGCTATCTCATGCATCCACATACACACACACAAACAGTCTCCACCTGTTGTTGTCTCAGTGGTACCTTATTGGGGGAAACATAGGATGTCTCAGACTCAGCATTGCTCATAGAGCTCAATCAGTAGAGACGCAGTGAGACCGTAGACACAGTTAAGAGACAGTCAGTCAGTAGTAATCTCATTCCGAGACTAGAGAACATATCTTACCTGCTGCCTTGCATATCAGCCTCTCTCTCACATTTCAAGGTAAGACTCCTTTCTACCAAACCGATTCCACTTCAGTCATTAATATACAGTATTATAAAGCAAAATTACTGAAAAATACGTTTGATCCAAAATGAGAACTGAGGTTACAATCTGTAACAGGGTTTTCAATTTTACATTTACATTTACATTTAAGTCATTTAGCAGACGCTCTTATCCAGAGCGACTTACAAATTGGGATTTGCAACGTTATGAAGTTTTAACTAAGGCAGTAACATCTTGTTTGTGGCATACTGAACTTTTTTATTTTGTTAGCCTTTTAAGTTGCAGTAATTAAATTGGACATTTTGGTTTGCCTGTGCCATTTAATTTATTTAGCTGTTTTCCAGTCACCTCATCTGGGTGGTGTCTTTCTGTTACATTTTGTGCCAGTCTTATAAATGTAGCATAATGTCACATTTCTAACAGTCTAAAATACAGTCTAATGTATTTTAGATAGCTTTCTGAGCACAGGTGTAGTGTTATTAAATAATGCTTAATGGTAGTAGGAGTCAAATACCTCAAAGTTCTTTATTCTGGGAATAAAATCAACCCCACCTGGTGTTGTATTGTGCATCTTTACCTTGGTGTGAACCGTGGGTGTACATTCAACAGTCTATAGTGGTGTTTTAAGTCCGTGGCGTCTTCAGCTATAAGGAGCTATTCACTCACGGTAATAAATCAGTCTGAACAAGAAAGAACGGAAGCTGTTGTGAACGCTGCTTTGACTTTCTCATGCCACAGCTAAACAATGTTTAATCCCTCTCAGAATACACAAGTCTGGGCTGTGTGTGTGTGTGTGTGTGTGTGTTCCTGTACCTGCTGCAGGTGTGTGTTAGTGCAGAGAGGGCATGAGGTGGGGCGTTGCGGCAGAAAGCAAGCTGCTACAGGACCAAGGTGTGTTTCACCATGCCGCTATCTGAATACATTTCTCCAGGATGTTTTGTTGGCTAAAATGTGTTTCTCCTATTTCATTGTTCATGTAATGTGAGCGACATCACACCAGACAGTGGAATATTACTTGATTCATTCATCAATGCATGACTGACTCTACTCTCACAAGTCTATTTAAAAAGAAAAAGCATAATTATAAGGAATGTGCAACATACAATTGTTTTTCAGTGTTGAATTGTTTATGTTTACACAAACATAAGCAATGCAATTTAGACAGTCTTTGTCAAATTCATCCACATAGGGAAATATGTTATTTTCTATAACAATAAGTTAACGAGTGGCTGGTGTGACTAAGTAACAATATTACAGACTGCTCTCTGCAATGCATTTTCCAAGACACAAATGGGGAGAGGCAGTACATTTCATACAATAAATGTCTTCAAGTGGTTCTGTGGTTAATGGAATGCCACTGTACTGTATTTGTATGGATGGTTGTGATGCTACTACCTCTTGGGCCAGGCTCCCTATTAAAATAAACTGCTGTCTTAATGGGACTGGCCTGGTTAAATTTAGCCTAAATATATAAATGAGTAAAAATACATTAAAAATAATTATATTGATAGAATATACAATATCTTAATATACAGATTCAAAATACACTTTCACTGTATCACTTCTTTATGGAGGAGAATGTATGGCTAAGTTATTAATAAATGGCCTAGTCAAAAAATACTCTCAATTTGCTTCTGATCATTTTGTGTTATTGTTAACCATGAATATTTGTATCCTGTTGTGGCGTCTCAGACACAGATGTTTGTTATGGCTGTCAGGTGTGTCAAAGTCACATAATGGTTTGTCACAACCCAGTGGATTTGTTTATCTCTCTGTTTGGAGAATGATTTGTATCTCTTTTGGAATCAGTGAAAGCTAATAAGAAAGAACTTTGTGTGCTTGTCTGTTTTTTGTGATGTTAACCCTTTACACTCGTACCATATATGGGTTGAAAATGGCAGATTTGGGCACTGATAAGCACGTAATTTGGAACGCAGTGGCTATACAGTAACATGCTATAAATTATGTCAGCGCTCTGGCTCTGTGCTTCACAGCTTTAAAAATGTTTCCACTGACAGCTGTTCTGAATTTGAACATCACACCTGACAAAAAGTTGCCCTCATTTCTCCTGCTATTTGGCAAACTTTTGAAAAATGTTTGTTGTCTGAGTTAGGGAAATGTTGTCTGAGTTAGGGAAATGCTATGAATTAGTAGGACAAAGATTGTTGAAAGATGAGAAGTTGAGGATTTATAATAAATAGTGCTTTGATGTCATACAAGCAAGCCAAACACCTGTGAGTCCAAATGTGAACTTCACTTTTCCACATCATAAAACCATGTCATATACATTTTCAACATTTATGATCACTATGTTTGATGTACAGTTAGAAGATGACATGGTGTTATACCCTGGGTTGTCCTGAACAGAATGAGCCTATGTTTGTCTATGTGAAGAACATTTGCCCCGGAGCACGCACCTGAATGCACTCATGACTCAATTCTATGCACATCAAAATTATTGTCAATAGAACGTTTTTGGATTGTGTCAGCAACAGCAGTAATTGTGTGATGCCGGGGATGCAGGGTTGTGTTCCAAACAAAACAAATATAAGTGTGCTTGTTCCTCAACTGCACAGCTATTAGTGCAAAAAACAAAGCACCTTATAGTTGAATACTCTACTTTCAGTCGTAAAAGTGCATTGCCAATTCTTAGGAACTGTATACAGCCTATATCTCTATCTCTACTAGAAGTCGACCGATTATGATTTTCCAATGCCGATACCGATTATTGGAGGACCAAAAAAGCTGATACCGATTAATCGGCCGATTTAAAAAAGAAAAAGAAGAAGAAAAAAAACTAATAATAAAAAAGCATTTTTTTTTTAAAATTGTAATAATGACAATATGAATAACACTTATTTAACACTTAACACTTATTTTAACTTAATATAAAACATCAATAAAATCTATTTAGCCTCAAATAAATAATGAAACATGTTCATTGTGTTGGAGAAGAAAGCTTTTTTACATGGCACACATTACTAACGTTTAAGTTCCTTGCTCAGAACATGAGAACATATGAAAGTTGGTGGTTCCTTTTAACATGAGACTTCAATATTGCAAGGTAAGAGGTTTTAGGTTGTAGTTAATATAGGAATTATAGGACTATTTCTCTCTATACTATTTGTATTTCATATACCTTTGACTATTGGATATTCTTATAGGCACTACAGTATTGCCAGTGTAACAGTATAGCTTCCGTCCCCCTCCTCGCCCCTACCTGGGCTCGAAACAGAAACACATCGACAACAGCCACACTCGAAGCATCGTTACCCAACGCTCCACAAAAACCACGGCCCTTGCAGCGCAAGGGGAATAACTACTCCAAATCTAAAAGCGAGTGACGTCTGAAACAGTATTAGCGCACACCCAGCTAACTAGCTAGGCATTTCACATTGGTTACACCAGCCATTAGGCTGATAGGCTTGAAGTCATAAACAGCGCTATGCTTCCGAAGAGCTTCTGGCAAAACGCACAAAAGTACTGTTTGAATTAATGATTACGGGCCTGCTGCTGCTCGGTCAGACAGCTCTATCAAATCAGACATAATTATAACATAACACACAGAAATACGAGCCTTTGGTCATTAATATGATCGAATCCAGAAACTATCATTTCGAAAACAAAACGTTTATTATTTCAGTGAAATACGGAACCGTTCGGTATTTTAGCGAACGGGTGGCATCCCTAAGTCTAAATATTCTTGTTACATTGCACAACCTTCAATGTATGTCATAATTACGTAAAATTCTGGCAAATTAGTTCGCAATGAGCCAGGCAGCCCAAACTGTTGCATATACCCTGACTCTGCGTGCAATGAACGCAAGAGAAATGACACAATTTCACCTGGTTAATATTGCCTTCTAAACTGGATTAGTAGTTATAACTAGTGATTATGATTGTTTGTTTTTTATAAGATAAATGCACAAGATAAATGCATTCGCGTTACAGGTAGCCTACTCGTGGAGTGCAATGGTTAGAGCGTTGGACTAGTTAACTGTGCGGTTGCAAGATTGGAACCCCTAAACTGACACGGTGAATATCTGTCGTTCTGCACCTGAACAAGGCAGTTAACCCACCGTTCCTAGGCAGTCATTGAAAATAAGAATGTGTTCTTAACTGACTTGCCTAGTTAAATAAAAGGTATTTAAAAAAAATATATATAATTTTTTTTTAATCATCGGAAATCGGTGCTCAAAAATACTGATTTCCGATTGTTATGAAAACTTGAAATCGGCCCTAATTAATTGGCCATTCTGAATAATCGGTTGACCTCTAATCTCTACATCTCTATCCATTATAGCTATCTATCTCACCTCTATTTCAAATATGGATTTGGACAGCAGGTAAGTATACCAGGAAACACATCTGAAAAGGAATGATGTGCTGTATCATTACTGTTGAACTGTACCTGGGTGAGAGACCATTTTCACCATTTATAAACAGTCAAAAGATTGCAATGCAGAGCAGTAAATCCAGAATACTGGCTATTTTAGGCTATAGATTAGGCTATAGATTATAGCCTATATAAAATTAGGAAAAAAGCAAGGTCTGCTCTGAGAAATGAAGTTCTATTGGGAATTACATTACATATTGGACAAATAAAAAGTTCTATTGGGAATTACATTACATATTGGACAAAGAAAAAGTTCTATTGGGAATTACATTACATATTGGGCAAAGAAAAAGTTATATTGGGAATTACATTACATATTGGACAAAGAAAAAGTTCTATTGGGAATTACATTACATATTGGACAAAGAAAAAGTTCTATTGGGAATTACATTACATATTGGACAAAGAAAAAGTTCTATTGGGAATTACATTACATATTGGACAAAGAAAAAGTTCTATTGGGAATTACATTACATATTGGACAAAGAAAAAGTTCTATTGGGAATTACATTACATATTGGACAAAGAAAAAGAGAACACGTATGTCATGATTGGTTTAAAAACAAACTGTTAATCCTTCAATCATTTGCTAGGTTTCCATAAAGGAGAATGTTGATTTTTAAACCATTTTTATCTGTGCACACCCCTTTTAAGAATTGATTGATTTGTTGATTGATTGGTAAATTGGGTTCCCTGATTTGACTGAGATTGGCTTTGGCTCAGCCAATTTTACCCAGTCCAAGGAGAAGAACCAGTTTTGCAACTCTCTCAAATCAAATTTAATTGGTCACATGCACCAAGTACAACAGGTGTAGACCTTACAATGAAATGCTTACTTACAAGCCCTTAACCAACAATGCAGTTTTAAGAAAATACCCCCCCAAAAAGTAAGAGATAAGAATAGCAAATAATTAAAGAGCAGCAGTAAATAACAATAGCGGGGCTATATACAGGGGTTACCGGTACAGAGTCAATGTGGGGGGCACCAGTGTTGATGTAATTTGTACATGTATGTAGAGTTATTAAAGTGACTATGCATACATAATAACAGAGATTATTAGCAGCAGCATGGAAGGGGTTGGGGGGGAATGCAAATAGTCTGGGTAGCCATTTGATTAGCTGTTTAGGAGTATTATGGCTTGGGGGTAGAAGCTGTAGAAGCTGTTTAGAAGCCTCTTGGACCTAGACTTGATGCTCCGGTACCACTTGCTGTGCTATAGCAGAGAGAACAGTCTATGACTGGGGTGGCTGGAGTCTTTGACAATTTTTAGGGCCTTCGTCTGACACCGCCTGGTATAGAGGTCCTGGATGGCAGGAAGCTTAGTAGTCATTTAGGCAGGTTACCTTAGTGTTCTTGGGCACAGGGACTTTGGTGGTCTGCTTGAAACATGTTGGTATTACAGACTCAGACAGGGAGAGGTTGAAAATGTCAGTGAAGCCCATTTGGTCAGCGCATGCTCGGAGTACACATCCTGGTAATCGGTCTGACCCAGCGGCCTTGTGAATGTTGACCTGTTTAAAGGTCTTACTCACATTGGCTGTGTAGAGCGTGATCACAAGGTCGTCCGGAACAGCTGATGCTCTCATGCATGTTTTAGTATTACTTGCCTCGAAGCGAGCATAGAAGTTATTTAGCTCATCTAGTAGGCTTGTGTCAATGGGCAGCTCTCTGTGCTTCTCTTTGTAGTCTGTAATAATTTGCCAGCCCTGTCACATCCGACGAGCGTCTTAGCCGGTGTAGTACGATTCGATCTTAGTCCTGTATTGATGCTTTGCCTGTTTGATTGTTCGTCGGAGGGCATAGCGGGATTTCTTATAAGCTTCCTGATTAGAGTTCCGCTCCTTGAAAGCGGCAGCTCTACCCTTTTAGCTCAGTGCAGATGTTGCCTGTAATCCATGGTTTCTGGTTGAGGTATGTACGTACAGTCACTGTGGGGACGACGTCATCGATGCACTTGATTAAGTCAATTACTGATTTGGTGTACTCCTCAATATGCATAGGTCCCCGCCCCGTGTCTTACCAGAGGCTGCTGTTCTGTCCTGCCGAAAGAGTGTATAACCCGCCAGTTGTATGTTGTTAATGTCGTCGTTCAGCCATGACTCTGTGAAACCTAAGATATTACAGTTTTTAATGTCTCGTTGGTAGGGTACACGTGCTTTCAGTTCGTCCCATTTATTTTCCACTGATTGAACGTTAGCTAGCAGGATGGAAGGCAAGTGCAGATTAGCCACTCGTTGCTTGATCCTCACAAGACACCCCAATCTCTTTCCGCAAAACCTCCTTTTCCCTTTCCAGTGAATCACGGGGATCTGGGCCTGGTCAGGTGTCTGTAGTAGTAT
Source organism: Oncorhynchus gorbuscha (assembly GCF_021184085.1). Classification (NCBI taxonomy): domain Eukaryota; kingdom Metazoa; phylum Chordata; class Actinopteri; order Salmoniformes; family Salmonidae; genus Oncorhynchus; species Oncorhynchus gorbuscha. Next base: position 38,039,509 of record NC_060175.1, on the reverse strand, counting down.
ATCCCACCCATCCAACTCATTGAAGAAGAACTCTTCATCTAGTTTGAGGTGAGTAATCCCAGTTCTGATGTCCAGAAGCTCTTTTCGGTCATAAGAGACAGTAGCAGCAACATTATGTACAAAATAAGTTATGACCAACGCAATAAAAAAATAGCATGGTTGGTTAAGAGCCAATAAAATGTCAGTCCTTACCCTCCGGCCCAATTTCCAATTTATGGAAATGACAGCTTGCTCTCTCACTCACTATTTCTCAATACATTACATTTACATTTAAGTCATTTAGCAGACGCTCTTATCCAGAGCGACTTACAAATACTAAATGTGATATGGGTGGATTTGAGACTCATGAAGATATATAAACTCTGGAGAGGCTGAGGCACACACATTCACTGTCTTTTCTGTTAGGTTAGATGTGTGTTAGTGTGTAAAGCAGTGCCAATCTTTCAGCTCGCTGTGTTTTAGGGACCACCCGCTGTAGACGTCTGATTGCCGACATTTTCAAGCGATACCACATGTAGCATCGGTGACTTCTTTAGAATCACTTGATGTTGTCCATACTGCGCAAAGAAATCTCCATGACAACGCCTCCGAGCCATGGCCCGCCAGTCTATAAGGCCCTCAGCAAACGGGGACCTATACACGCACACACACACACACACCCTTTCTCAGCCACATATGCTCTGTGAACACGTGGGTGACCTAAAGTAGTGGTCCTGAATGGGCCTTAGATACAAAGTGTGCTGAGGCTAAAGGAGACAGCTCATTGTGTGGGCCTGCCCCTTTTGTCTGAGTTAGCCTGAAGGGGTATAAGGGGGTGGGTTTTGGGCAAAAAGGGGCCCTTCATACACATCCTTTCTTCCCCTTCTCTTATTCTTTCTCTTGATTGGGAGTATGTTTTGTCTTTTTTTTCCTCCTCTCTGATAAATGCCACAGTATCCTTTTCTATCCACCACAATACATTGCCTGTTCCTGAGTCTGAGAGAGAGGATGAAAAGAGGCTGCTTTTTAACCTGCATTTCTGAAAGCAGAAAGGAGCCGCTGTGCCAGAGCCAGTCCCTTTCTCTTATTTTCTTTTCTTTTTTCTCCTTTCTCTCTTTTTGTGAAAAGTGTGATTGTGTCATCAGCCTATTTATATGAAGAGGACGCAGAGAAAGAAGAGAGGACGCAGAGAAAGAAGAGAGGACGCAGAGAAAGAAGAGAGGACGCAGAGAAAGAAGAGAGGACGCAGAGAAAGAAGAGAGGACGCAGAGAAAGAAGAGAGGACGCAGAGAAAGAAGAGAGGACGCAGAGAAAGAAGAGAGGACGCAGAGAAAGAAGAGAGGACGCAGAGAAAGAAGAGAGGACGCAGAGAAAGAAGAGAGGACGCAGAGAAAGAAGAGAGGACGCAGCGAAAGAAGAGAGGACGCAGCGAAAGAAGAGAGGACGCAGCGAAAGAAGAGAGGACGCAGCGAAAGAAGAGAGGACGCAGCGAAAGAAGAGAGGACGCAGCGAAAGAAGAGAGGACGCAGCGAAAGAAGAGAGGACGCAGAGAAAGAAGAGAGGACGCAGAGAAAGAAGAGGGAGGACGCAAAAGGAGAGCAGAGCTTGCTCAAACTAGGTTTATATAATTAAAACTGCGAATTGTAACTTTTTGGGCAACCCAACCAAATTCACATAAATGTGAGTTTTAGATCATTCATTGTCATTGAAAACAAGCCTAAGAAGCGGTTGATCTGTTCTATGTGTGTTATTTCTATGCTTCTCGTTCTTACAGTGCATTCGGAAAGTATTCATACCCCTTGACTTTTTCCACATTTTGTTACGTTACAGCCTTACACTAAAATGGATTAAGTAATTTTTCCCCCTCATCAATCTACACACAATAGCCCATAATGACAAAGCAAAAACAGGTCTATAGAAATGTTTGCACATTTGTTAAAAATAACAAACTCATTATTTAACATTTATAAGTATTCAGACCTTTACTCAATACTATGTTGAAGCACCCGCGGCAGCAATTACAACCTCTTCTTGGGTATGATGCTACAAGCTTGGCACACCAGATCCTCTCAAGCTCTGTGAGGTTGGATGGGGAGTGTCGCTGTACAGCCATTTTCAGGTCTCTCCAGACATGTTCAATCAGGTTAATGTCCGGGCTCTGGTTGGGCCATTCGAGACTTGTCCCGAAGTTACTCCTGCATTGTCTTGGCTGTGTGCTTAGGGTCGTTGTCCTGTTTGAAGGTGAACCTATGCCCCAGTCAGAGGTCCTGAGTGCTCTGGAGCAGGTTTTTATCAAGGAACACACTGTACTTTGCTCTGTTCCTATTTCCCTCAATCCTGTCTAGTCTCCCAGTCCCTACTGCTGAAAAACATCCCCACAGCATGATGCTCTCACCACCACGCTTCACCGTAATGATAATGGCAGGTTTCCTCCAGACCTGACACTTGGTATTCAGGACAAAGAGCTCAATCTTGGTTTCATCAGACCAGATAATCTTGTTTCTCGTGGTCTGAGAGTCCTTTAGGTGCCTTTTGGCAAACTCCAAGAGGGCTGTCGTGCATTTTACTGAGGAATGGCTTCCGAATGGCTTCCTTCTGGCCACTCTACCAAAGGCCTGATTGGTGGAGTGCTGCAGAGATGGTTGTCCTTCTGGAAGGTTCTCCTATATCCACAGAGGAATTCTGGAGCTCTCTGAGTGACCATCGGGTTCTTGGCCACCTCCCTGACTAAGGAAGGCCCTTCTCCCCTGATTGCTCAGTTTGGCCAGGCGGCCAGCTCTAGGAAGAGTCTTGGTGGTTCCAAACTTCTTCCGTTTAAGAATGATGGAGGCCACTGTGTTCTTGGAGACCTTTAATGCTGCAGAAATGTGTTGGTACCCTTCCACAGATCTGTGCCCCGACACAATCCTGTCTCAAAGATCTACGGACAATTCCTTCAATCTCATGGCTTGGTTTTTGCTCTGACATGCATGGTCAACTGTGGGACCTGATATAGACAGGTGTGTGCCTTTCCAAATCATGTCCAATCAATTGAATTTACCACAGGTGGACTCCAAGTTGTAGCAACATCTCAAGGATGATCAATGGAAACAGGATGCACCTGAGCTAAAATTCGAGTTTAACAGCAAAGGGTCTGAATACAAACTTTTCTACCAACCTGTTTTTACTGTCATTATTGGGTATTGTGTGTAGATTGATGAGAAAAATATATATTTAATCCATTTTAGAATAAGGCTGTAACGTAACAAAATGTAGAAAAAGGAAGTGGTCTGAATACTTTCTGAATGCACTGTAAGTTTCGTCTAGCTTCTTTTACTTTGTACACTAGCTTTAAACACCTGAAAATATAATATTTTTGATTATGGTAAATGTATTTCACAGCAGTTAGTACAATTATTCTCTACGCTATACTTGCTTGTTTTGAGTCACAAACTGAAATTAGGCAAACTATTCAAATTTTAACAACCAGGAAATGGCAGGGTTATTTCTGCATAGTGCATCTTTAACAAAGTGAACATGTGGCATCAGTGTGCCTTGGGTCCATCCCTGAGCTCCACATGGATTTAAAAAAAAAATCCTGGTGTATCCTTGAGTTCCCAACACTGCTCTTTTTGTGATGATATCTGGCCATCAACCACAGAGAACAATACGAATTCAACATCAGCTACCTCTCATCTGGCGGTATCACACTTTATACAACTCCTCACAGCAGGCCTGTGTGTGTGTGAGATTAACTGAATGAATCTGTTGTCTGTGTGGGTGTATTCTGTGGCCAGTGGGTAGCCCCCTGGGTTCAGCCAGGAGGGAGAGGAAGGGTAGGAAAGCTTTTGTATGTCTGGCCTTGAGAGCTCAGTTCCTAATGAGACCCATTCAGCAACACAACACAAGAAACCTGCTTCAGACCCTACCCATGCTGAGGCAGAAAGCAAGCGTGTGTATGTGTGGGTACGTAAGTGCGTGAGAGGGGGAGAGAGAAATGTTGTCCCGCAGAACACTATAAGAGAAACAACCAACCATGCCATCCACAACACTGCCAACCCCTCCCTCCATAAAATCTAATATCATGTAAAGACAGACACACAGCAGGCTTCGCATGTTTGGGTCATCATAACAGACATGTGTGTTGAGTTCTCTCACAACAAGGCTTAGTGTACTAAATACCTGACACATGGTCTGGGCCTGAGGCTGTCTATGAGCCAAGGGGGACTGAGAGAGGAACATGGTCCTGGGAACCCACTGTGGATCCAGGTCTTCATCTCAACTCCGTTAATTAGCCCGTGTTAAACTAGTTGAAATATTCTTGCTAACTATTTTAAAGGGATGGCATTTGTCCTATATTTTTCAGAGAAAATCTCTAAATGAGCGATTCAAAGTGTCTTTCAGTTAATTGGTGGCCTTTTAACGAGCCAGATACTAATTGATGGTCATCTTCAGTGAGATCCAGCATCCACAGTGGGGTGGAATCCACAGCTCTAAGTGTGTGTGTGTGTGTCAATCCACTGCGTTATGTGGGCTGGAGAGAAGCAGATTAAATATTTTGTGTCACCAATGAAAGGAGAGTGAATGTCCGTTCGCTCGCTGTTTGCTGCTCCCGAGGAGAGTGTGATCTTTATTTGAATCAGTTTATACAACCATATCATCTTACTAAACTCTGTGACCACACAAATGTTGCTCAGGTCAATTAAAAAATCCAGCTTGGGGGCAGAAAATGGTGAATAGATCAAATATATATACTCTTTTCATTAACATATTGTTTCTAGCCCAGCTCCTGTGTTGTTATATTTGAATGTGTGATATTCCTCTCTTTCCTTCATTTATGGTGTCCCCGTTTCAGGCAGGCGGCCAAGAAACCCCCATAAAGCATAAAGGTGGCATTGTTAATTACGTGATGCTGGACATCACAGCGCTGTATCACACCTGTGGGTCCAGCTATTTGATCCTTATCACACATTAATGTTATAGATCACAGGGGCAAAACCTATATGATGCAAAGTATTGGATTGTTTGACTCAAAGAGGCACTGTCGCCATGACTGGAGGTAAACGTGAAGACCGATGTGGGGAGAGGAAGTAAGAGATGGTTAGAGGGACATAGAGAGGGAGGGAGCTAGAGAGACAGAGTTAGTGTTTGAAGGAAACAGAGAGTTCAGTCTGCAGAGTGGCTCTGTGCTGAGAAAGAGCATGCCTGCCTGCCTGCCGACAACATGACCTGTTTCTGCTGTGTAGGGGTCCTCTTAAGTCTGTAGACCTCCACACCTAAGAGATTCCTCTCCATAACCTTTACTTTTCTCTCTGATTGATAAATGTAAATGACCGACTGCTTGTTTCTCCAGAGTTGTCATTAACGACTTGCTTGTGGCAATATCATGATGTATTGTACTGCATTGTTTAGCTGGTGTGGAAATATAGATATTTCATGGTAAAATTGTTAATGAACAATTACCTTTTTTGTTTTGTTTGGGATTCAGATGAACCAGTAACACAAAATACAATTTAGCGTGAAGTTATTGCCTTTATTACATATTAACAAGTAACACCAACTGAAGCATATGACTTTGTAATAAAGTGTTATTAAACATTAGGTAGAGTGAATGGCTCTATAGGGGTTTCATAACTTAATTCCCCCAGGGAAGACCATGGGACTAGAGTCCCACTAAGCGTATGCACCTGTGCTATGGTGCACCTGTTAAGGGTTGTGTCCCAGCCACCGTTCAGGCTTTAATGTTGGCATCGCCAGCCTCACCTGCCACTGTGCCAGGCCCCCGGGCGTAAGGGAACCAACCACTCTGGGCTCAGAATAACTGCAGGTCAACATGCTATCTTTGCCAGAGCATTTAAACATTCCTAAAGCAGGTTTGATTGTATCCAGCCAGAGATATTTAAAGGCTCAGGACAATTTAACACAACTTTAAACAGTTTGGAAATGTTTCTTCCAGCAGGATATGTGTGTCAAGTTAGTTCTGTGTTTGAGTGTCTCTCTCTCTACCCAGAGGAGTCCCTGCAGAGCTTTTGTCTATAGAGCTGTCAGTCTCAGAGTTCACTTGATCAGCCATCGTGTGCTGTTATGATACTGGCTCAGTGCTCTCTCTAGAAGCGCCCCCCCCTCGGTCCCCTTCAGACCATGTTTTGAAAACAACAAAGACGACACTGAGCAAACTAAAGATGGAGGGAGAACAACCGAATGCCTTTGCATTGCAGATGCCCCGGGGTGAGATGTTGGGTTTACAAGTTACAACATGTTTGGTAACTGAATCTTTTGTGTCGACTTTTTAGTGCCTCATGGGAAGAGTTCGATTTCAGAGGTGTCAAAGCTCAGATTCAGCGCTGATCTTATCTCTGAGGTTTAGACATGCTCCCTCCCTTTCCTCCATCCGCTTTCATCCTTCCTCCTTTCCTAGAAGTAATCACTGATCTGAACATGACTGGATTGGTGAACGCAATGTAGTGGAAGTGGCTTTCACCTGTTTCAGAGTTTCCATTCCATCTGAACTTCACTACAACAGTCTTGGAGAAGTATTTTGTTTCTGCACTTTAGAAAAATACTAACTCTGTTTAACTGCAATACTGTCCTAAATGAATGTAAATGTTTTTTGAATTGTTCCTTTTAAATACGTTCTCCAGTTTATTTGTGTATGATGTCATGACAGTCCCAAGCTACTGCATTTACCAGTAGCTCAGCTGACTGCAGCCTATCATAACGCAGCATAGTTTTAGGTTATCTGTGGTCAGGTCTATGGTAGTCCTATGAGCCATGTTGAGAAATTATGCCTAATTGATTGCACCTACATTTTTAAATTATAGGATTCATATCATCTTCAATAAATATAGTACTCAACATCTGATTTGGAACATCATTATTCCTAACAGGTAAAACACCTAGGAATCCAATAAAATGATCAAATGCCACCCATGGACCCCACTACAACTCACGCCAATCCAGTGGCGGTCCGTGCCGTTTATGATGAGGGAGGAGGATTTTAGAGATGTTATTTCTATTACGGCGTATTGGATGACTGTCGTTCATATTTCATTCAACCAGTTCAACATAACATCCATAGGTTTAGGCTACTACATGATACTCAAAATTTCCCTATACCCATCATGAGGTTGCTACAACCAAGCCTATGAATAAACGTTTACAAAGTAGTTGCACACAGGTCGAGAATTTGAAGTGACATACAGTGAGTGACACATGGACTAACAGTGACCCATACAATTTCCACTTGCACAATCATAGTCCAAGATCTGCAAACGAGAGTTTAAATTGGACAAATTCAGGTATGTTTATCCCCATTTCGTTCTGTTTGCTTCCGTTTTAAGAAATGTTTTTCAACAGAATCGTAATGAATAAACCCCTGATCACACGTAAAGACAGGTTACTTACATAGCAGCCACGTTGTATTCCCTTCTCTCCTCCCCTCCCCCTTTCCCTTTACTTATGGACTTCAATGCACAACACATCAACTGTATGTGACCAGGCAAGAAAACTTTCCAAGCCAAACCATATCAAAACCGCTACACACAGCCTACATCGTTGTTGCCATATTAGCTAAAGTAACGTCATAGTCAACATAGCTAACAGAACTAAGGACTTAGTAAACCCGCTTCAATCATGCAGTAACGTTTCGTTTATAGTCAGTAAGAAGTTTAGCAGTTACACTGTGAGGGCCTGGTGGCAATAAATTAGTCAAACGAAGAAGGACCTAGAAAAACTGCAGCTAGCCCAAAACAGAGCGACATGTCTTGCTCGTCACTGTGTTCAGAGGGCTAATATCAATACTATGAATCAAATACATTTATAAAGCCCCTTTTTAGATCAGCAGTTGTCACAAAGTGTTTATACAGAAACTGAGCCTAAAACCCCATAGAGCAAGCAATGCAGATGTAGAAGCACGGTGGCTAGCAAAACCTCCCTAGAAAGGCTGGAATCTAAGAAGAAACCTAGAGTAACCAGGCTCTGAGGGGTGGTCATTCCTCTTCTGGCTGTGCCGGGTGGAGATTATAAGAGTATATGGCCATTAAGGCCAGATCAATCTTCAAGATGTTCATAGATGACCAGCAGGGTCAAATAATAATCACAGTGGTTGTAGAGGGTGCAACAGGGTCAGCACCTCAGGAGTAATTGTCAGTTGACTTTTCATAACTGAGCATTCAGAGGTTGAGACAATAGGTGCAGAGTAGCATGAACAGTCCACAGGTCAGGGTTCCATAGCTGCAGGCAGAACAGCAGAAACTGGATCAGTAGCACATCCGGTGAACAGATCGGGATTGCATGCCAGTCTCTCTTGGCTCAAAGTAGAGGAAAGGCTGACTGCATTACTTCTTGTTTTTAGAAGAATCATTCATTTGTTGAAAAATCCAAATAGTTTGCACAGTCAACTTACACACAGCACTGACACACACACTTACCCCACCAGACATGCCACCAGGAGTCTTTTCACAGTCTCCAAATCCAGAACAAGAAAACGTACAGTTTTATATAGATCAAGATTCTCCAACTGGCGGCCTGCAGGTGGTTTTATTTTGCCCCCAAAGGTTTCTGTGCAAATTCATTGTTGGACATGACTGTAAAAACACCAGGAAATCCGCTCCAAGTGATCTAAATCTGTTCCCAACTATTCCCACACATAATAGAAAGACTGTATACAAATGTAATCAAGGTTTGAAATGACTGTTTTAGTCAAATATTATATCTGTTTGGGCTTCTACAATTATCCGCACAAGAAAAGATTGGCCCGCTGAATCTAGTTGGTGATCCCTGATTTAGAGCCATGATTACAACAAGATGGTGCTGGAGAACAAGGCTCACGTTTTACATAACTAATTGTGTTTTTTTTTGTTGGTGTTTTTCTTTGTAACTTATTTTGTACTTAATGTTGCTGCTACGGTCTCTTTTGATCGAAAATAACTTCTGGACATCAGAACTGAAATTACTCACCACGGACTGGCACAATCTTTTTTTTCTTTTGACAAGTCTGACGTGAATGATATACTGCTTTCCAGGGAACATGCCCAGAACAGGCCCGTCACTTGCATGACAAGCAGGCGGGGAAAAAGGTCTGTCTTCTGAGAATTGGTATGCGATTGAATAAACACCCAATTCCTTCCATTCTGCTTGCTAACGTGCAGTCTTTTTGGAAATAAATTGATGACCGACGAGGAAGATTAAACTACCAACGGGACATTAACAACTGTAATATGTTCTGCTTCACGGAGTCATGGCTGAACGATGACATTATCAACATACAGCTGGCTGGTTATATGCTGTATACGCTGTATCGGCAGGACAGAACAGCGGCGTCTGGTAAGACAAGGGGTGGCGGACTCTGTATTTTTGTAAATGACAGTTGTAAATGACAGTTGGTGCACGATATCTAAGGACGTCTCAAGGTTTTGCTCGCTTGAGGTAGAGTATCTCATGATAAGCTGTAGACTACACTATTTACCAAAGAGTTTTCATCTGTATTTTTCGTAGCTGTCTACATACCACCACAGACTGATGTGGGCACTAAGACTGCACTGAATGCACTGCATTCCGCCATAAGCAAACAGGAAAACGCTCATCCATAGGCGCTCCTAGTAGCCGGGAACTTTAATGCAGGGAAACTTAAATCCGTCTTACCAAATTTTTATCATCATGTTAAATGTGCAACCAGATGAAAAAATAACTCTAGACCACTTTTACTCCACACACAGAGACTCATACCAAAGCTCTCCCTCGCCCTCCATTTAGAATAATGGTCAGATTTTCCATCTTCCTGATTCCTGCTTACAAGCAAAAATGAAAGCAGGATCACCAGTGACTCGATAAATAAAAAAGTGGTCAGCAAATGCTGAACTACTGTTTTGCTAGCACAGACTGGAACATGTTCCGGGATTCCTCCGATGGCATTGAGGAGTACACCACATCAGGAATTGGCTTCACCAATAAGTGCATCGACGACGTCGTCCCCACAGTGACCATACATACATACCCCAACCAGAAGCCATGGATTACAGGCAACATCTGCACTGAGCTAAAGGATAGAGCTTCCACTTTCAAGGACGCTAACCCGGAAGCTTCAAAGAAATCCTTCTATGCCCTCTGACGAACCATCAAACAGGCAAAGCGTCAAAACAGGACTAAGATCGAATCGTACTACACCAGCTCTGATGCTCATCGGATGTGGCAGGGCTTGCAAACTAATACAGACTACAAAGGGAAGCACAGCCGAGAGCTGCCCAGTGACACGAGTCTCCCAGATGAGCTAAACTACTTCTATGCTCGCTTCGAGGCAAATGACACTGAAACATGCATGAGAGCACAAGCTGTTCCAGAAGACTGTGTGATCACGCTCTCCTCAGCGAATGTGAGTAAGACCTTTAAACAGGTCAACATTTGGATTACCAGGATGTGTAATGCGATCATGCGCTGACAAACTGGCAAGTGTCTTCACTGACATTTTCAACCTCTCCCTGTCCGAGTCTGGAATACCAACATGGTTTAAGCAGACCACCATAGTCCCTGTGCCCAAGAACACCAAGGTAACCTGCCTAAATGACTACCGACCCGTAGCACTCACATCTGTAGCCATGAAGTGCTTTGAAACGTTGGTCATAGCTCACATCAACACAATTATGCCATTATCCCAGAAACCCTAAACTCACTCTAATTTGCATACCGCCCTAACAGATCCACAGATTATGCAATCTCTATTGCTCTCCACACTGCCCTTTCCCACCTGGACAAAAGGAACACCTATGTGAGAATGCTATTCAATGACCTACAGCTCAGCGTTCCACACCATAGTGCCCGCAAAGCTCATCAATAGGCTAAGGACCCTGGGACTGAACACCTGCCTCTGCAACTGGATCCTGGACTTCCTGACGGGCCGCCCCCAGGTGGTGAGGGTATGTAACAACACATCTGCCACGCTGATCCTCAGCACAGGGGCCCCTCAGGGGTGCATGCTCAGTCCCCTCCTGTACTCCCTGTTCACTCATGACTGCATGGCCAGGCATGACTCCAACACCATCATTAAGTTTGCCGATGACACAACAGTGGTAGGCCTGATCAACGACGAAATAGTCTATTTCGTGGCCAGGTCTCTGACCTTGTGGCCATGTGGTGTCAGGACAACAATCTCTCCTTCAACCTGATCAAGACACAGGAGATGATTGTGGACTACAGGAAAAAGAGGACTGAGCACGCCTCCATTAACATTGACGGGGCTGTAGTGGAGCAGGTTGAGAGCTTCAAGTTTTTTGGTGTCCACATCACCAACAAATTAACATGGTCCAAACACACCAAGACAGTTGTGAAGAGGGCACAACAAAACCTATTCCCCCCCCCCCAGGATACTGAAAAGATTTGCATGGGTCCTCAGATCCAAAAAGTTCTACAGCTGCACCATCGAGAGGTTTCATTACTGCCTGGTATGGCAAATGCTCTGCCTCTGACCGCAAGGCACTACAGAGGGTAGTGCGTATGGCCCAGTACATCACTAGGGCCAAGCTTCCTGCCATCCAGGACCTCTACACCAGGTGGTGTCGGAGGAAGGCCCTAAAAATTGACAGACTCCAGCAACCCTACACCCCTACACAGCTGCTACTCTCTGTTATTATCATCTATACATAGTCACTTTAATAACTCTACCTACATGTACATATTACCTCAACTAACTGGTGCCCCCGCACATTGACTCTGTACACAGGTGGGTATCGGTACAGTCTCGCTATTGTTATTTTACTGCTGCTCTTTAATTACTTGTTACTTTTATTTCTTATTCTTACTTGTATTTTTTAAAACTGTATTGTTGGTTAGGGGGTCGTAAGTAAGCATTTCACTGTAAGGTCTACACCTGTTGTATTCGGTGCATGTGACTAATAAAATTCGATTTTGATTGCATATAACTCCCTTCCATCTCAGATTGCTCAAGTGAACAGCAAACCTGGTTTTAAAAAAACAGATAAAGCAACACCTCACAACACCTCTCCCCTGTTTACCTAGATATGTTGTGTGTATGTACTGATATGTTGGCTGTGTGATGTTTAAAATGTATGTTTTTCTGTCCTTGATGTTCTTGTCTATTAATGTTCTGTATTATTTCATGTTTTTTGTGGACCCTAGGAAGAGTTGCTGCTGCTATCGCAATAGTTAATGCGGATCATAATAAAATACCCCCCCAAAAACTCTCTCACACTTCCTGCCACCAACACCCCCTACAGAGAAAAAGCATCACTCCTTAAGCATCACTCATTACGAACAAATGAACAGAGTATTTGAGGTGAAGGGCTTTGAGGTGTGCAGAGGGTTGAGTGGATGTAAAGGTTGTTGTCACAGGCATTATTGCCCATCCTCTATGTTCAGGAAGTTCAGACTTTATTAAGCTCATCCCCCCCCCGCCCCCTCATATATCCACACTATGGCTTGTAATCTGTGGTGTTGAGAACTAGAGTTCCCCGTCCAACACATTAAAAGCTCTGTAAAGCCATTGGTGAATGTATTAGGTCGCTCTCTCTCTACTCACTCACTCACACTCTCACTCTCATTCTCTCACTCTCAGGTTTAGAGCCGTGGCTTCTGGCAGGCAGGTGGCTTTGTGTAAAGACATAATGTGAAAGGGGGAATGGGGGGGGACCTCTAATCACTATGCACTCTGCATTTTCCCCTCTGTTCCCGGGTCGGTCGGCACATTCCGCTGGCATTGTTATCTGCACTGTTTCCTGCAGCCCGCGGCTTTTGTCCGTCTCTCGCCCATTGTCCCGGCTTCCTTTGTTCCCTCCGTCTAACAATGGCTTTTGTCTCACATACACACATACGTACACACATACATACATCATGTCATTAAAACTCGTTTTTCAACCACTCCACAAATTTCTTGTTAACAAACTATAGTTTTGGCAAGTCGGTTAGGACATCTACCTTGTGCATGACACAAGTCATTTTTCCAACAATTGTTTTTACAGACAGATTATTTCGCTTATAATTCACTGTATCACAATTCCAGTGGGTCAGAAGTTTACAAACACTAAGTTGGAAAATTCCAGAAAAGGATGTCATTGAATTAGAAGCTTCCGATGGGCTAATTGACATAATTTGAGTCAATTGGAGGTGTACCTGTGGATGTATTTCAAGGCCTACCTTCAAACTCAGAGCCTCTTTGCTTGACATCATGGGAAAATCAAAACAATTCAGCCAAAGACCTCAGAAAAAAAATTCTAGACCTCCACAAGTCTGGTTCATCCTTCGGAGCAATTTCCAAACGCCTGAAGGTACCACGTGCATCTGTACAAACAATAGTACGCAAGTAGTAACACCATGGGAACACGCAGCCGTCATACTGCTCAGGAATGTCTCCTAAAGATGAGCGTACTTTGGTGCGAAAAGTGCAAATCAATCCCAGAACAACAGCAAAGGACCTTGTGAAGATGCTGGAGGAAACGGGTACAAAAATATCTATATCCACAGTAAAACGAATCCTATATTGACACAATCTGAAAGGCCGCTCAGCAAGGAAGAAGCCACTGCTCCAAAACTACCATAAGAAAGCTAGACTACGGTTTGCATCTGCATAAGGGGAAAAAGATTGTAATTTTTGGAGAAGTCCTATGGTTTGATGAAACAAAAATAGAACTGTTTGGCCATAATGACCATCATTATGTTTGGAGGAAAAAGGGGGTGGCTTGCAAGCCAAAGAACACTATCCCAACTGTGAAGCACGGGTGTGGCAGCATCATGTTGAGGGTGGTAATTTGCTGCAGGAGGGTCTGGTACACTTCACAAAATAGATGGCATCATGAGACAGGAGAATTATGTGGATATATTGAAGCAACATCTTAAGTTAAAGCTTGGTCTCAAATGGGTCTTCCAAATGGGCAATGACCCCAAGCATACTTCCAAAGTTGTAGCAAAATGTCTTAAGGACAACAAAGTCAAGGTATTGGAGTGGCTATCACAAAGCCCTGACCTCAATCCTATAGAAAATGTGTGGGTAGAACTGAAAAAGCGTGTGCGAGCAAGGAGGCCTACAAACCTGACTAAGTTACACCAGCTCTGTCAGGAGGAATGGGCCAAAATTCACCCAACCTATTGTGGGAAGGTTGTGGAAGGCTACACAAAAACGTTTGACCAAAGTTAAGCATTTTGAAGGCAATTCTACCAAATACTAATTGACTGTATGTAAACTTCTGACCCACTGGGAATGTAATGAAAGAAATAAAAGCTGAAATAAATCATTCTCTCTACTAATATTCTGACATTCCATATTCTTAAAATAGTGGTGATCCTAACTGACCTCCAGACAGGGAATCTTTATTTGGATTAAATGTCAGGAATTTAGAAAAGCTGAGTTTAAATATATTTAGCTACGGTGTGTGTGTGTGTGTGTGTGTGAACTTACAACTTCAACTGTATATACAGTACCAGTCAATTTTGGGGACACCTACACATTCAATTATTTTTCTTTATTTTGACTATTTTCTACATTGTAGAATAATAGTGAAGACATCAACAATATGAAATAACACATGAAAGCATGTAGTAACCAAGTGCTCCAGAATTTGAGATTCTTCAAAGTAGCCACCCTTTGCCTTGATGACAGCTTTGCCAACTCTTGGCATTCTCTCAACCAGCTTCATGAAGTAGTCACCTGGAATGCATTTCAATTAACAGGTGTGCCTTGTTAAAATGGTATTTGTGGAATTTATTTTCTTAATGCGTTTGAGCCAATCAGTTGTGTTGTGACAAGGTAGGGGTGGTATACAGAAGATAGCTCTATTTGGTAAAAGACCAAGTCCATGTTAAGCAAAGAGAAGCGAGAGTCCATCAGCACTATGATGAAACTGGCTCTCGTGAGGACCGCCACAGGAAAGGAAGACCCAGAGTTACCTCTGCTGCAGAGGATAAGTTCATTAGATTTACCAGCCTCAGAAATTGCAGTCCAGATGAATGCTTCACAGAGTTCAAGTGACAGACACAGCTCAACATCAACTGTTCAGAGGAGACTGCGTGAATCAGGCCTTAATGGTCGAATTGCTGCAAAGACACCACTACACCAATCATAAAAAGAGACTTGCATGGACCAAGAAACACAAGCAATGGACAGTGTAAATATGTCCTTTGGTCTGATGAGTCCATATTTGAGATGGATCCAACTGCTGTGTCTTTGTGAGACGCAGAGTAGATTAATATGTGGTTCCCACCATGAAGCATAGATGAGCATGTGTGATGGTGTGAGGGTGCGTTGCTGGTGACACTGTCTGATTTATTTAGAGTTCAAGGCACACTTAACCAGCATGGCTACCACAGCATTCTGCAGTAATACGCCATCCAATCTGATTTACTCTTAGTCCCACTATCATTTGTTTGTCAAAAGGACAATGACCCAAAACACACCTCCAGGCTGTGTAAGGTCTATTTGAACAAGAAGGAGAGTGATGGAGTTCTGCATCAGATGACCTGGCCTCCATAACCACCTGACCTCAACACAACTGAGATGGTTTGGGATGAGTTGGACCGCAGAGTGAAGGAAAAAGTGCTCAGCATATGTGGGAACTCCTTCAAGACTGTTGGAAAAGCATTCCTCATGAAGCTGGTCGAGAGAATGCCAAGTGTGTGCAAAGCTGTCAAGGCAAAGGGTGGCTATTTTGAAGAATCTCAAATATGAAATATATTTTGATTTGTTTAACACTTTTTTTGGTTACTACTTTCCATAATGTTTTTGAGCCAATCAGTGGTATTGTGACAAGTTTGGGTTGGTATACAGAAGATAGCGCTATTTGGTAAAATACCAGGTCGATGTTATGGCAAGAACAGCTCAAATAAGCAGAGAGAGAGTGCCAAGACTGCAAAGCTGTCATCAAGGCAAAGTGTGTCTACTTTGATGAATCTAAAATATATTTGGATTTATTTAACACTTTTTTTTGGTTACTATGTGATTCCCAATGTGTTAATTGATAGTTGATAGTTTGGATTTATTCACTATTATTATACAATTTTGAAAATAGTACAAATAAAGAAAAACTCTTGAATAACATTTTTGACTGGTACTGTATACAGTGGGGCAAAAAAGTATTTTTTTATTTTTAATTTTACCTTTATTTAACCAGGCAAGTCAGTTAAGAACATATTCTTATTTTCAATGACTGCCTGGGAACAGTGGGTTAACTGCCTGTTCAGGGGCAGAACGACAGATTTGTACCTTGTCAGCTCGGGGGGTTTGAACTCGCAACCTTCCGGTTACTAGTCCAACGCTCTAACCACTAGGCTACGCAGCCACCAATTGTGCAAGTTCTCCCACTTAAAAATATGAGAGGCCTGTAATTTTCATCATAGGTACACTTCAACTATGATAGACAAAATGAGAAAAAAATCCAGAAAATCACATTGTAGGATTTTTAATGAATTTACTTGCAAATTATGGTGGAAAATAAGTATTTGGTCACCTACAAACAAGCAAGATTTCTGGCTCTCACAGACCTGTAAAAATCCACTCGTTACCTGTATTAATGGCACCTGTTTTGAACTTGTTATCAGTATAAAAGACACCTGTCCACAACCTCAGTCACACTCCAAACTCCACTATGGCCAAGTCCAAAGAGCTGTCAAAGGACACCAGAAACAAAATTGTAGACCTGCACCAGGCTGGGAAGATTGAATCTGCAATAGGTAAGCAGCTTGGTTTGAAGAAATCAACTCTGCGAGCTATTATTAGGAAATGGAAGACATACAAGACCACTGATAATCTCCCTCGATCTGGGGCTCCACGCAAGATCTCACGCCGTGCGGTCAAATGATCACAAGAACGGTGAGCAAAAATCCCAGAACCACACGGGGGGACCTAGTGAATGACCTGCAGAGAGCTGGGACCAAAGTAACAAAGCCTACCATCAGTAACACACTACGCCGCCAGGGACTCAAATCCTGCAGTGCCAGACATGTCCCCCTTCTTAAGCCAGTACATGTCCAGGCCCGTCTGAAGTTTGCTAGAGAGCATTTGGATGATCCAGAAGAAAATTGGGAGAATGTCATATGGTCAGATGAAACCAAAATATAACTTTTTGGTAAAAACTCAACTCGTCGTCTTTGGAGGACAAAGAATGCTGAGTTGCATCCAAAGAACACCATACCTACTGTGAAGCATGGGGGTGGAAACATCATGCTTTGGGGCTGTTTTTCTGCAAAGGGACCAGGACGACTGATCCGTGTAAAGGAAAGAATGAATGGGGCCATGTATCGTGAGATTGAGTGAAAACCTCCTTCCATCAGCAAGGGCATTGAAGATGAAACGTGGCTGGGTCTTTCAGCATGACAATGATCCCAAACTCACCGCCCGGGCAACGAAGGAGTGACTTCGTAAGAAGCATTTCAAGGTCCTGGAGTGGCCTAGCCAGTCTCCAGATCTCAACCCCATAGAAAATCTTTGGAGGGAGTTGAAAGTCTGTGTTGCCCAGCAACAGCCCCAAAACATCACTGCTCTAGAGGAGATCTGCATGGAGGAATGGGCCAAAATACCAGCAACAGTGTGTGAACCTTTTTTTCACCAGCAACATTTGACCTTAGTCATTGCCAACAAAGAGTATATAATAAAGTTTTGAGAAACTTTTGTTAATGACCAAATAGTTATTTTCCACCATAATTTGCAAATAATTTCATTATAAATCCTACAATGTGATTTTCTGGATTTTCTTTCTCATTTTGTCTGTCATAGTTGAAGTGTACATATGATGGAAATTACAGGCCTCATCTTTTGAAGTGGGAGAACTTGCACAATTAGTGGCTGTCTAAATAGTTTTTTGCCCCACTGTATATGTGCACTTTTCGCCCTTTGTGTTCTGTTTGTTTTGTTCTCCTGTTTGTTTTGTTCTCCTGTCTGGCGTGCTTTCTTTCCTCCTGCAGCGGAGGAGGGGAAAAAACACAGCTGAAGTCGGAGAATTTTAGAGTTCATTAAGGTTCAATCTCTCTCAAGCTGCTCTCTCCACCTGACTACACTCATCTCTCTCTTTTTGCCTTTTGTTTCTCTCTCTCTTTATGCTTGTGGGTGTGTATGTGTGATGTGCAGTCTTTACCTTGTCATGATTAACTTTCCCTGACACCTACAATGTCTCCCAGACTAGAAGCTAAGATTTCAAGCTAAAGGTACAGTTGTTTATTCACAGTATGTCCTCTGTTCCCTATGCAAAGCAGTGGCCATATACACATCCACACCTAAAGTTCAGAGATCCAGAGATGGTCACACCTGGAAAGGCTTATGGTCTCATTACAGCTATTACACACAGATAAAGGTGATCACACTGTGTGTGTGTGGTCAGCTCCAGATGTGCAGTAAAGTTAATGCAGTAATGGACTACCTATTCACCTGTACTATTATTCACTCTTTTCCCACCAGAATGGTTGAGCCCAGTCCCCCAGCGTTGCATCTCCATGCCAACGGTGATGTCAGCATGGTGGGCATTGGTGTGAAGCAGGAGGAGGAGGAGGAGTATGGAGGAGAAGGGGGAGGAGCCAAAGTGGAGCCGCGCTCCTCTCCTGCCTGTGATTGGTCAGGACATCAGCCAATGGCGAGACCGGAGTCTAGACAGCTGACTCCTCCTCTCTCCCGCTCACCCTCAGTAAGAGAGAAACTCCTCCCATTTCTGTATTTTAATCTATCATTTAGTTTATCTAGGTGTGCTGTTCACCCTGTTAGTCCCCACCTATACAGTTGTGGCCAAAAGTTTTTAGAATGACACATATTAATTTTCACGAAGTCTGCTGCCTCAGTTTGAATGATGGCAATTTGCATATACTCCAGAATGTTATGAAGAGTGATCAGATGAATTGCAATTAATTGCAAAGTCCCTCTTTGCCATGCAAATGAACTGAATCCCCAAAAAACATGTCCACTGCATTTCAGCCCCGCCACAAAAGGACCAGCTGACATCATATCAGTGATTCTCTTGTTAACACAGGTGTGAGTCTTGACGAGGACAAGGCTGGAGATCACTCTGTCCTGCTGATTGAATTCGAGAAACAGATTGGAAGCTTCAAAAGGAGGGTGGTGCTTGGAGTCATTGTTCTTTCTCTGTCAACCATGGTTACCTGCAAGGAAACACGTGCCGTCATCATTGCTTGCACAAAAAGGACTTCACAGGCAAGGATATTGCTGCCAGTAAGATTGCACCTTAATCATTTATCGGATCATGAAGAACTTCATGGAGAGCGGTTCAATTGTTGTGAAGGGCGCCCAAGAAACTAGAAGCTAAGGGCACCCAAGAAAGTCCAGCAAGCGCCAGGACCGTCTCCTAAAGTTGATTTCGCTGCGGGATTGGGGCACCACCAGTATAGAGCTTCTGCACTCACAGTGCATCTGCACTCACAGTGAGGTGAAGACTTTTGGAGGATGGCCTGGTGTCAAGAAGGGCAGCAAAGAAGCCACTTCTCTTCAGGGAAAACATCAGGGACAGACTGATATTCTGCAAAAGGTACAGGGATTGGACTGCTGAGGACTGAGGTAAAGTCATTCAGTCTAATGAATCCCCTTTCCGATTGTTTGGGGCATCTGGAAAAAAGCTTGTCCGGAGAAGACTAGGTGAGCGCTACCATCAGTCCTGTGTCATGCCAACAGTAAATCATCCTGAGACTATTCATGTGTGGGGTTGCATCTCAGCCAAGGTTGTGGGCTCACTCACAATTTTGCCTCAGAACACAGCCATGAATAAAGAATGGTACCAACACATCCTCCAAGAGCAACTTCTCCCAACCATCCAGGAACAGTTTGGTGACGAACAATGCCTTTCCAACATGATGGAGCACCTTGCCATAAGGCAAAAGTGATAACTAAGTGGCTCGGGGAACAAAACATTGATATTTTGGGTCCATGGCCAGGAAACTCCCCAGACCTTTATCCCATTGAGAACGTGTGGTCAATCCTCAAGAGGCGGGTGGACAAACAAAAACCCACAAATTCTGACAAACTCCAAGCATTGATTATGCAAGAATGGGCTGCCATCAGTCAGGATGTGGTCCAGAAGTTAATTGACAGCATGCCAGGGCGGATTGCAGAGGTCTTGAAAAAGAAGGGTCAACATTGCAAATAATTGTCAATAAAAGCCGTTGACACCAATGAAATGCTTGTAATTATACTTCAGTATTCCATAGTAATATCTGACAAAAATATCTAAAGACACTGAAGCAGCAAACTTTGGAAATGAATATTTGTGTCATTCTCAAATCTTTTGGCCACGACTGTAGACACTTACACAGATCTGGTTGTAGTATGCTTATCAAAGGCTGGCTTGCTACAGTTTGTTAGCTTTCTAAACTCACAGCCAGACAGTAGGATGGTCGAGCGTCTGCCGGATGAGAGTACTTAGCACCTCTAAACAGATTGCTTGCCGTAATTTGCAAAACAAGTTCAAACCAGTTCTGCATATAGAAAAAAAATTATGGCCATCAGTCGCTCACCGGTGGGGTGGTCTCTATAACACACTGCTCCGACATCAAGTGAACAAATGGCGATTGAACACCCCCCTTCTGTACAGACTGACAATTGTTCTGGTAAGTTTTCTCCTTAACCCTGTTTTTCCCTATCCTTGGTAGGAGGGCTCTCTGGGTAAGGAACAGTTTCAGAGTCTTGTGGGGATGAAGGGGGGCAACAGGGGGTCCGACCACCGACCAGAGGGACACAAGCAGCCCACAGTCAGCGAAGGTATGGTACACCTCGTCAGCTCCCCAGTGTAATATGTTTCTAATCATTACATTGCTCTTTGGAGATCTCTCCTGAACATTGATAGATTGATTGATTTTCAGTGGATCACATTAAGACTGAGGAGGCCAGATGAGTTTACCTTAGCTCTCAGTATGCTCAAGTTTGTGCTCCTAATCATTGGCTACAGGATTACATTGAATTTCAAATGTCTGTTTTTCTTATTTGAGAGAGTTTACACAATGTACCTTCCTATTGAAATCCTTAAAGTAGTAGACCTTGAGATTTGTTTTGAAATATTGATTCAAACGCATGTGTGAACTCACTCACTCACTCACTCACTCACTCACTCACTCACTCACTCACTCACTCACTCACTCACTCACTCACTCACTCACTCACTCACTCACTCACTCACTCACTCACTCACTCACTCACTCACTCACTCAACATGCACGCACCCCAGACACATGCACACACACCATTTAACTCTCTGTTCATATAATACGGCGACTGAACAACAAAGTAAAAACTCATCCATGTCCTGTTGGCAGTCATGCCCACCATAGAGAAGCTGCTGAGTGTCGACTGGAGGGAGAAACTTCTGGACAAAAGCTTGCTGGGAGGCAATCACTTGAAAGGTGAGCTCTCACCCCTTTACCCCTAAGCCCTGACCCCTCATCTTTACCTCTCATCCTTTTACCCCTGACCCCTCTACTACTAATCCCTGACCCGTCATCTATACCGCTCACCCCTGACTGGCCCATCAGTGCTCTGTCTTAACTGTCTGTCAGTCTCTGCCTGCCTCTCTATATCGAATGGTCTCTATGTGTAATCCTGTTTGTACTCAGTACTCATCTCTTTCTAACCACAGTTTTCATGAGTGTAAAGTCACGCCATATAGAAAATCACGACAAGTGTGATGGAAACAGAGTGGCAGTACAATTTTATAAATGTGGACAGACAATTTGTTTGTTATATTGTGTGGTCCTTCCAATTCAATTTGGAAAAGCATGCGCAGTTTAGGCTACAGGAAGGTGAAAGTGCACGTGATGAGCTTGATGCTCCTTTCCAATAAAATCTAGGTTCTTAATTTGTATGCTAGTGACATGATCAGTGCTTAGCTGCCAATTTAACAAATAAAAATGATATTGCGCTCTTGCTCTTTCAGGCACTCCAGAGTCTTTGGCAGAGAAGGAGCTGCAGTTGTTGTTGATGATCAACCAGCTGAGTGGTCTGAGGGAGCAGCTGCTGGGAGCCCACTCTGAGCAGAGGAACATGGCCACCCTGCTGTTGGAGAAACAACAGCAGCAGATGGAGCTGGCCAGACAGCAGCAGGAACAGGTAATCCTGACCTTTGACCCCTAATACACACACTTTTAGTTTTTATTGAACCTTTATTTAACTAGGCAAGTCAGTTTAGAATTTTTTTTGTTACAATGATGGCCTACCCCGGCCAAACCCTGACGACGCTGGGCCAATTGTGCGCAGCCCTATGGGACTCCCAATCACGGCCGGATGTGATACAGCCTGGATTCGAACCAGAGACTATAGTGACGCCTCTTGTGCCTCGTGCTTTAGACCGCTATGCCACTTGGGAGGCCACTGACCCCTAACCTGGGTTTACCTGGTCTTACCTGAGTGTACCTGGGCTAGACTATATGTTTTTAATGGGCATGTTCCTCCACCCAGACATTGCTGATTCATGCCATATCTTAAAAAGCCTCGATAGGTATTTTGTAACTAATCATATGCTATAGTAATCTGTCAGTCGGTCACAGTCTGACGTGGCACCCAACCATTGGTTAAAGCATGTAACATCTGAGCAGAAGAAGACAACACGTGTGTGGTTCATTTCAGATCGCCAAACAGCAGCAGCAGCTGATCCAGCAGCAGCACAAAATCAACCTGCTTCAGCAGCAGATCCAGGTGAGTCCTTCATGCTATTTCTATAACATCATTTTGAAGTAACTTTGGGTTAACTCTGGGTGTGA
Organism: Oncorhynchus gorbuscha; assembly: GCF_021184085.1. Classification (NCBI taxonomy): domain Eukaryota; kingdom Metazoa; phylum Chordata; class Actinopteri; order Salmoniformes; family Salmonidae; genus Oncorhynchus; species Oncorhynchus gorbuscha. Next base: position 38,016,871 of record NC_060175.1, on the reverse strand, counting down.
CTGACCTTGTGCCCTCTGTCTGACCTGGTCATAGCAGGTGAACATGCCCTACGTGATGATCCCAGCCTTCCACCCCAACAACCAGCAACTACCTGTCACCTCCGACACACAGATGACCATGCCTCTGCAGCCAATCCCCTGCAAGCCAGGTGAGTCACATCCCGCACCAAACCTCATTTAGACAATCCCCTACAAACCAGGGGGGTCTAATCCGGCTTGTGGGTGGTTTATGTAAAATAATTCTATATATATATATATATATATATAGTGGGGAGAACAAGTATTTGATACACTGCCGATTTTGCAGGTTTTCCTACTTACAAAGCATGTAGAGGTCTGTCATTTTTATCATAGGTACACTTCAACAGTGAGAGACGGAATCTAAAACAAAACACATTGTATGATTTTTAAGTAATTCATTTGCATTTTATTGCATGACATAAGAATATGATCACCTACCAACCAGTAAGAATTCCGGCTCTCACAGACCTGTCCACACACTCAATCAAACAGACTCCAACTTCTCCACAATGGCCCAAGACCAGAGAGCTGTGTAAGGACATCAGGGATAAAATTGTAGACCTGCACAAGGCTGGGATGGGCTACAGGACAATAGGCAAGCAGCTTGGTGAGAAGGCAACAACTGTTGGCGCAATTATTAGAAAATGGAAGAAGTTCAAGATGACGGTCAATCACCCTTGGTCTGGGGCTTCATGCAAGATCTCACCTCGTGGGGCATCAATGATCATGAGGAAGGTGAGGGATCAGCCCAGAACTACATGGCAGGACCTGGTCAATGACCTGAAGAGAGCTGGGACCACAGTCTCAAAGAAAACCATTAGTAACACACTACGCTGTCATGGATTCAAATCCTGCAGCGCACGCAAGGTCCCCCTGCTCAAGCCAGCGCATGTTCAGGCCCGTCTGAAGTTTTCCAATGACCATCTGGATGATCCAGAGGAGGAATGGGAGAAGGTCATGTGGTCTGATTAGACCAAAAAGCTCTATTTTTGTCTCAACTCCACTCTCTGTGTTTGGAGGAAGAAGAAGGATGAGTACAACCCCAAGAACACCATCCAACCGTGAGGCATGGAGGTGGAAACCTCATTCATTGGGGATACATTTCTGCAAAGGGGACAGAACGACTGCACTGTATTGAGGGGAGGATGGATGGGGCCATGTATCGCGAGATCTTGGCCAACAACCTCCTTCCTTCAGTAAGAGCATTGAAGATGGGTCGTGCCTGGGTCTTCCAGCATGACAACGACCCGAAACACACAGCCAGGGCAACTAAGGAGTGGCTCCGTAAGAAGCATCTCAAGGTCCTGGAGTGGCCTAGCCAGTCTCCAGACCTGAACACAATAGAAAATATTTGGAGGGAGCTGAAAATCCATATTGGCCAGTGAAAGCCCCGAAACCTGAAGGATCTGGAGAAGGTCTGTATGGAGGAGTGGGCCAAAATCTCTGCTGAAGTGTGTGCAAACCTGGTCAAGAACTACAGGAAACATATGATCTCTGTAATTGCAAACCAAGGTTTCTGTACCAAATATTAAGTTCTGCATTTCTGATGTCATGCAATAAAATGCAAATTAATTACTTAAAAATCATACAATGTGATTTTCTGGATTTTTGTTTTCGATTCCGTCTCTCACAGTTGAAGTGTACCTATGATAAAATTGACAGACCTCTACATTCTTTGTAAGTAGGAAAACCTGAAAAATTGGCAGTGTATTAAATACTTGTTCTCCCCACTGTATATACGTATATATTGCCTTCAGAAAGTATTCCCACCCCTTGACCTTTTCTACATTTTGTTGTGATAGCCTGAATTTAAAATTGATTACACACAATACCCCATAATGTTAAAGTGGAATTGTGTTTTTCAAATGTTTTTTATTTTATTTTTTTACACACAAAGCTGAAATGTCTTGAGTCAATAAGCATTGAACCCCTTTGTTATGGTAAGCCTAAATAAGTTCACGAGTAAAAATGTGCTTAACAAGTCACATAAGTTGCATGGACTCACTCTGTGTGCAATAATAGTGTTTAACTACCTTATCTCTGTACCCCACACATACAATTATCTGTAAGGTCCCTCAGTCGAGCAGTGCATTTCAAACACAGATTCAACCACAAAGACCAGGGAGATTTTCCAATGCCTCATAAAAAAAGAAGCAGACCACTGAATATTCCTTTGAGCATGGTGAAGTTATTAATTACACTTTAGATGTTAGAGTTTAATGGAAGTGATTGGAGAAAACTGAGGATGGATCAACAACATTGTAGTTACTCCACAATACTAACCTAATTGACAGAGTGCAAAAAGATAGCCTGTACAGAAAACATGCATCCTGTTTGCAACAAGGCACCAAGGTTCTACTGAAGAATAACAAAACATGACTGAGTACCACTCTTCATATTTTCAAGCACGGTGGTGTCTGCATCATGTTATGGATATGCTTGTCATCAGCAAGGACTGGGGAGTTTTTCAGGATAAAAATAAACAAAATGGAGCTAAGCACAGGCAAAGTCCTAATGGAAAACCTGGTCCAGTCTGCTTTCCAACAGACACTGGGAGACAAATTCACCTTTCAGCAGGACAATAACCTAAAACACAGATCTACATTAGAGTTGATTAGCAAGACAACATTGAATGTTCCTAAATGGCCTAGTTACAGTTTTGACTTAAATCTGCTTGAAAATCTTTTGCAAGACTTAAATATCTGTTTAGCAATGATCAACAACCAACTTAAAAATAACTTTTATTTTGTATTTAACTTGGCAAGTCAGTTAAGAACAAATTCTTATTTACAATGATGGCCTACCCCGGCTAAACCCTCCCCTAACCCGTACGACACTGTGCCAATTGTGCACCACCCTATGGGACTCCCGGTCACGGCCGGTTGTGATACAGCCCATGATCCAACCAGGGTGTGTACTGATGCCTCTAGCACTGAGATGCAGTGCCTTAGATCGCTGCGCCACTCGGGAGCCTCCTTGTAATTACATATTGCACAACCCACAAAGACTCAAAGCTGTAAACGCTGCCGAAGGTGTTTTTAAAATGTAATTACTCTGGGGTGAATACTTATCAAATTAAGATATTAGTTTTAGGTTTTTCATTAATTCTTCTAAATGATATAATTTTTTTTCTTCCACTTGGACATTAGAGTATTTTGTGTAGATTGTTGACAAAAAATGACAATTCAATCAATTTTAATACCACTTTGTAACATAACAAAATGTGTAAGTTTAAAATGTCTAAAACCAATTTGAAACTGTGTAGAAATTATAATGGACCTACATTAATACAGTATCGTGACTGTAAAGCTAGGGAGCATCAGAAATTATTATTTTTTGTGTGCAAATTTTAACATTGAGGAAATATAACCAATTTTCAGTGTGGTCCTCCGGACCTCATTGAAGACCGAATGCAGTCCCCCAGGCTAGACTGAAGCAGATATGTATTTTTACCTAGAATTCCACAGCCCACGTCCCCAATGCAATACTTTCCAAAAAGGAGGGTTGGTTGGGGCCCATTGGTGGGATGTGACTTTGTTTAGATTACTCAGTGGTTCATCATAAACACTCAACCCTCTCATACACTATGAAATGAAATAAGTAACGAGCTGACATTCAGTGATCGCTGTGGACTTTTAATGTATTGTAAATGTCAATTGCCCCCCCGCCCCTCTGTTTTGTTTGTCTTGTTGCTATGTACTGTGTAAATTGTTTGAGCAACGACCAGACGTCCATTTCATATGGTATTGTGGTCAGTAACCTTCTCAGTCAAACCCCCTTTTCCCTGTTCTTGCCCTTCAATGTGTTGTGCAGTCAGCATGATGGTAGTACAGATAATGTTTTCTAAATGATGTTTGGATATTATTGATTTTGTTCCCTTCTGACAGTGATTGTGAAGCTTTCATCTCCCCCTGTTTTCTTTAACAGTAGACTATCCCATGCATCTACTGCAGAACCTTCACTCCGCCCCTATGAAAAGGCCCAGTGGTACCTTCCGACAGGTAGTGATTTTCATCCATATTATACTGGACATATACCTATACTATAGTATACCCTTATTACACTATATTACATACTGGTCCTTTGTAACTCAGTTGGTAGAGCATGGCGCTTGTAACGCCAGGGTAGTGGGTTCGATTCCCGGGACCACTCATATGTAAAATGAATGCACACATGACTGTAAGTCACTTTGGATAAAAGCGTCTGTTAAATATTATTATCACTATACTGTACACATTATACCACACTGTATACATTACATTACACTGTATACTATACTGTGCATATTACACTAAACTGTACACACTAAACTGTATACTGTACACATTACATTATACTGTACACATTACACTACACTGTATACTATACATTACACTGTACACTATACTATACACATTACACTACTGTACACATTATTTTACGCTGTACACTATACTGTACACATTACACTACACTGTATACTATACATTACACTGTACACTATACTATACACATTACACTACTGTACACATTACATTACGCTGTACACTATACTGTACACATTACACTACACTGTATACTATACATTACACTGTACACTATACTGTACACATTACACTACACTGTATACTATACATTACACTGTACACTATACTATACACATTACACTACTGTACACATTACATTACGCTGTACACTATACTGTACACATTATACCACACTGTATACATTACATTACACTGTACACATTACACTAAACTGTACACATTACATTATACTGTACACATTACATTACGCTGTATACTATACTGTACACATTACACTAAACTGTACACATTACATTATACTGTACACATTACATTATACTATACACATTACACTACTGTACACATTACATTACGCTGTATACTATACTATACACATTACACTAAACTGTACACATTACATTATACTGTACACATTACATTATACTGTACACATTACACTACACTGTATACTATACATTACACTGTACACTATACTATACACATTACACTACTGTACACATTACATTACGCTGTATACTATACTGTACACATTACACTACTGTACACATTACATTACGCTGTATACTATACTGTGCATATTACACTAAACTGTACACATTACATTATACTGTACACATTACATTATACTGTACACATTACACTACACTGTATACTATACATTACACTGTACACTATACTATACACATTACACTACTGTACACATTACATTACGCTGTATACTATACTGTACACATTACACTAAACTGTACACATTTCACTACATTGAATACTATACTGTACACCAGCCTTTCTTAAAGTATGGGTCTTTGTGTCGCGGACCTGTTAATGGTGGGTTGCGACTTGTCAGCGTAAATTGTTAATTATTTAATTAATTACTGGAATTGATTTGGCCAAGTACACCTGCACTCTCTGTTCAGTGTGCTCTCTGCTTAAGAGCGGTCTCTGTTCAGTTCGGCTTCGCGAGTGAGAGGGATATGCCCGTGTGCTTCGAGGTTTACCGGATCTTATTTCTGCAGTTTTCTTGAAGATTACTCCACAACACGCACGACGCAGCGCTGTCTTTCAAGCCACTGACTTGTTATTCCCACTCGCCATCACTCACCGCTGTCATGAAATGCTAGCCACAAGTTCTGACTGAGCTCAATTATCATGAAACGCATATACAGCGATGAGTTTCTGTCTCTTTCAAACAAACTTATATTTTTGGCATTTTATAACAGGTGAGGATACTCATAAATAAGGGAGTACTACAGTAACTAACTCTCATAGTAGTAGATGTGAGTTTCTCTTTCAAACAATCCCCTGGTCTTGTACACAGCTAATAGCTAACATTCGCCAAAGTAAGCTAGCTACTGATGAAGATGAAAAATGATCAGGTCTACTATACATCTTACTGTTGAAACTATTGTTGGAAAAAATTAGTCTGGGTTGGAACTGTTTCTGTTACTACAATAATATAATTGTTATTCTTAACTGGAATAAACTGTTTGAAGCAAGATGCTTTTTGCTGCAAACACACTCACACAGTTCTGGGTTGCTAATCTACAGCAGGAAGTGGTCTCCTGCCTGACTGAGAAAGCAGTAGATGTTCAGATCCAGTTTGGCACCACATACCTATGTGAGTCAGGGTTCTCAACCCTGACATACTAATAAAACAAGTACAGAAACAGTTTCAAGGCTGAGCTTGACCTCCGTGTTGCACTGTCAAAAACAGAGTCCAGAATAGACATGCTCTCAATAGGACTGTGTGTGTGTGGGTTTTCTGGTCTACATCTGTGTGGTGTTATCAATCCGTTTATTCTAGTTCAGAATATAAAAGATTTATTGTATTTTAACAGCAACAGTTCCAACCTAGACTTTCTTTCAACAATAATTTCTACAATAAGATGTACAGTAGGCCTGATCATTTTTCATCTGTACAGTTACTTAGGGTTGCACTATCAAAAAGCCTGTGTGTGTGTGTTCTGTTATTCATCTGTGTGATGTGATCAATCAGTTTATTCCAGTTCAGAATGAATAATTTATTGTATTTTAAAAGCAACAGTTCCAACCTAGACAGATATGTAAGAGTGTTTTTAATGGGGGGAAATAAACATGAGTAGATATTTATATGGATATTTAGTTTTTGTCTATATATCATTTGTTTTAGGCATAAGGGCAATGAAATGTACCGATTTATTTATGTTTAGTTGCATATTTTCCTAAACTTGGGTCCCACGAAAACACATGACTTCTAATATGGGTCCCAGGCTAAAAAGTTTATGAACCCCCGCTGCACACTATATACTATACTGTATACTATGCACTGCACTACACTATACACTACACTGTACACTATACTATACACCATACACTACAATATACAGTAAACTGTGTGGTTCAAGCCCTGAATGCTGATTGGCTGACAGCCGTGGTTTTCATGGTATATAGGGCACTATATGGTATAGTGCCCTAGCACTACAATTTGAGAAGACATTTAGCACGTTTATAGGAATTCATCAAGCACAGCACTTACACAAATTACTGATTGCCTGAGAGAAAGTTATGATCTATAGATTGGTGGGGCTTTTTTGTTAAACTTCAGTGCGACTTGACATTGTCGATCATAGTCTTGCTGGAAAAACTTGTGTTATGACTTTACACCGCCTGCTATATTGTGTATAAAGAGTTACCTGTCTAACAGAACATTATTTAATGGAAGCCTTTCCAGCAAAATCCAGGTAGAATCAGGAATTCTCGGCCCCTTACTTTTTTCAATCTTTAACGGCTTTGACACATTGGCTTAGAGTAAAGCCAGTGTGTCTATGAACAGACTATGGAAGGAGCACAGTACTACATAGAGCCATGACAACATTAGATTTAAGAAACAGATAAAAAATACACCTTATGGAACTGCAGGGACTGTGAAGCAACACAAACATAGGCACAGACCCATGCATACAAACACACGATAACACACACACGTACACATGGATTTTGTGTTGTAGATATGTGATAGTAGAGTAGGGGCCTGAGGGCACAAACGTAATGTGTTGTGAATGTATTGTAATGTTTAAAAAAATGTATAACGGCCTTCATTTCACTGGACCCCAGGAAGAAGGCAGCAGTTAATGGGGATCCATAATAAATACAAATACTACCCACCTGATTCAAATCATCATCAGGCTTTGATGATTTGACTCAAGTGTGTAGTGCTAGGGCAAAACAAGTGTGTAGTGCTAGGGCAAAACAAGTGTGTAGTGCTAGGGCAAAACAAGTGTGTAGTGCTAGGGCAAAACAAGTGTGTAGTGCTAGGGCAAAACAAGTGTGTAGTGCTAGGGCAAAACAAGTGTGTAGTGCTAGGGCAAAACAAGTGTGCACCCCTTTGTGTCCCCAGGACCAGGTTTGAGAACCACTGCACTATACTATATACTACACTATACTCAAGCAATAAGGCACATGGCCAATCTACCACGGCTAAGGACTGTTATTAAGCACGACGCAACGCAGAGTGCCTGGATACAGCCCTTAGCCGCGGTATATTAGCCATATACAATAAACCCCCGAGGTGCCTTATTGCTATTATAAAAAGGTTACCAATGTAATTAGCAGTAAAAATAAATATTTTGTCATACCCGTGGTATACGGCGTGATATACCACAGCCAATCAGCATTCAGGGCTCGAACCACCCAGTTTATAATTTACTATACACTATACCAGGGTTATTTGACTCTTACCCTACAAAGTACCTGATAATGAATTGCGTACACCTGGTGTCCCAGGTCTAAATCAGTCCCTGATTAGAGGGGAACAATGAAAAAATGCAGTGGAACTGGCTATACTATACACGACACTAAATACTATACACTATACTAAATACTATACACTATACTTTACAGTAACACCTATGTCCAGATTCAAGCTTTGCACCTGTTCGTTTGCCGAGGGAATAAAATATAAAAGGAAAGCAAATGATGTTAATGTTTCTATAAAGACAGTTCCATATCTTTCTTTTCTGTATTTGATTCCCTTCCTGAAAATAACAGCTGCAAATATTGCACAGGTGCAAGCCTTATTTTAGCATGGATTTACTTGTATTTTTGTGCAAATGTCATGTTAGTGGCTGAACCCTGAACTATGTATGAGCCTAAAGGGTTCATCATACTGTAGTCCAAAACGTGTACGTGTACACACAGCACTGTTCTAGAATATTGGACCGTTGGCTTTCATACTTTTCGAATTCTCAACTCAGCTCAAGCAATTTCTCCAACTGTCATCACATTCAAATGAATAGAGGACTCGTACCGGGAGACGGGTTGGTTGGAAGTTGTGGGGAGGTGCACGTTTGGCCCTGTGGCCGAACTAATACGCCTCAGCTTCTGTGGACTACGATTTATGCTTAAGAAGCTAGCTCTCTTAGGACTACAGATACAGGCTAGATCTCTTTGAAAACACTGTCAAAACAATGCACTCCAAATTAACAATGGATGTTTCTGGTACACTACATCCCATTCACAATTGTGTGCACAATGCATGCTCTTTCTGCACAGTTGGTTCTCAAGTGGAAAAGGGCATCACATAAATAACTAAACAACATAATCAGGACAAAGAGAAAGAACAGGCAACATAAATATTAGATTAAAGAAAACTCTACAGAGGTGTGAGATGACATGTCTGTTATGCATAACCCTAACACATACACACCCACCTCATACCTCGGTGCGTGTGTGTGTTCATTATATTGACATGGATGAGAACTGTACGTTGTGTGTTTTTAAAATATTTACTCAGCGTATAAATATAAGCAGTGTATTGTGTTTGTGTGTTTCTGTGTTGTGCTGACACACCCCTGATGGTCTAGTCTTTTGTATCTTTTCCCCTTAGGAAGCCAGCCAGCCTCTGAACTTGACCTCCAAGCCCAAGGGGATGGACATTGGGAACATCCCCAGCCCGCAGGCCTTTGAGCTGGGCACGTTGACACTGCAGGGGGGATACAGACCCAGAGACAACCATAGAGACAGCCCCTCACGACCTGCACTTAACCTGGGTCTGTCTGCACACACACATTAATGCTATACACACACAACACCTGCATACTAGAGATCGACCGATAACGATTTTTCAACATAGATAACGATTATTGGAGGACCAAAAAAAGTTGATACTAATTAATCGGACGATTTATTTGTAATAATTACAATTACAACAATACTGAATTAGCACTTTTATTTGAACTTAATATAATACATCAATAAAATCAATTTAGCCTCAAATAAATAATGAAACCTGTTAAATTTGGTTTAAATAATGCAAAAACAAAGTGTTGTAGAAGAAAGTAAAAGTGCAATATGTGCCATGTAAAATAGCTAACGTTTAAGTTCCTTGCTCAGAACATGAGAACATATGAAAGCTGGTGGTTGCTTTTAACATGAGACTTCAAAATTCCCAGGTAAGAAGTTTTAGGTTGTAGTTATTATAGAAATTATAGGACTATTTCTGTCTAAACCATTTGTATTTCATATATCTTTGACTATTGGATGTTTTTATAGGCACTATAGTATTGCCAGTGTAACAGTATAGCTTCCTTCCCTCTCTTCGCCCCTACCTGGGCTCGAACCAGGGACACATCGACAACCCCGCCACCCTCGAAGCATCGTTACCCATCACTCCACAAAAGCCGCAGCCCTTGCAGAGCAAGGGGAACAACTACTTCAAGGTCTCAGAGCGAGTGACGTCACCGGTTGAAACGCTGTTAGCGCACAACCTGCTAACTAGCTAGCCATTTCACATCGGTTACACCAGCCTAATCTCGGGAGTCATAAACAGCTCAATGCTTGAAGCACAGCGAAGAGCTGCTGGCAAATGCAGGAAAGTGCTGTTTGAATGAATGCTTACGAGCCTGCTGCTGCCTACCACCGCTCAATCAGACTGCTCTATCAAATATCAAATCATAGACTTAATTATAACATAATAACACACCGAAATACGAGCCTTAGGTCATTAATATGGTCAAATCCGGAAACTATCATTTTGTGGGAAAAAAGTTTATTCTTTCAGTGAAATACGGAACCGTTCCGTATTTCCATAAGTCTAAATATTGCTGTTACATTGCACAACCTTCAATGTTATGTCATAATTATGTACAATTCTGGCAAATTAATTATGTTCTTTGTTAGGAAGAAATTGTCTTCACACAGTTCACAACAAGCCAGGCTGCCCAAACTGCTGCATATACCCTGACTGCTTGCACGGAACGCAAGAGAAGTGACACAATTTCCCTAGTTAAAAGAAATTCATGCTAGCAGGCAATATACTAAATACGCAGGTTTAAAAATGTATACTTGTGTATTGATTTTAAAGAAAGGCATTGATGTTTATGGTTGGGTACACTTTGGTGCAACAACAGTGCTTTTTCTTCTCGCAAATGCGCTTGTTAAATCATCAACTGTTTGTCGAAGTAGGCTGTGATTCGATGAGAAATTAACAGGCACCGCAGCGATTATATGCAACCCAGGACAAGCTAGATAAACTAGTAATATATCATCAACCATGTGTAGTTAACTAGTGATTATGTTAAGATTGATTGTTTTTCTAAGATAAGTTTAATGCTAGCTAGCAACTTACCTTGACTTCTTGCTGCACTCACATAACAGGTAGTCAGCCTGCCACGCAGTCTCCTCGTGGAGTGCAATGTAATCGGCCACAATCGGTGTCCAAAAATGTTGATTACCGATGGTTATGAAAACTTGAATCGGCCATTCCGATTAATCGGTCGACCTCTACTACATACCTCCTTCCACTCATGATATTCTTTACCTTCAGGCATGTCAACACTGTGTGTGTGTGTGTGTGTGTGTGTGTGTGTGTGTGTGTGTGTGTGTGTGTGTGTGAGCTTGTTCCCCCTTTGATTTTAGGACTTATGCTCTATCAGCGAGTCTGTCACCACCCACACTCTCCCTCTGAAACAATAAGTGTACTCTGTTGTCTTGACATTTGCAACACTTTGTCGGTGCTCTGAACATCTGATGACGATTTGTTCCTCACTTTTCTTCCCTCTCTCTGCAGGATTTCTGGGAGAGGGGGATGTGGTCACCCAGGCCATCCATGATGCCCAGCAGCTGCTGCGGAGTCATGGGCCGGGCGGAAGAGAGCGGGAGCGAGAGAGAGAGAGCACTGCCAGGATGGTAAGCCATTGTCCAAAGACACACAGACACACACACTCTCAGACCACTGTCCTTGTCAGTCTCTTTATGGAGGAGTGTGTAACTTCCTCTAAACACCCATCACACACACACACACACAGACTGGCAGGCTAAGGGCTGTGGCTGGGTTCATTTCCAGGTTTAGGGTTACAGGGAGCCGTGGTCTCAGTGGCTATTATAGACTGGAGAATGTCTCGGCTACACACACACACACACACTGAGAATGTCTCAGCCATGTCCTCCAGCAGGAACAACAGCTGCTGTAAACTCACCACAGTGCTCTTAGAACACCATGGTGATGACTCACCTATCTCCTTTGTCCACTGTAACACACCACTTCCCCCCTCTCCCCTTCTCTCTGCCTTCTCTCTTTCCTCCACCCCTATTCCTCCTCTCCTTTCCAGACACATAGAAAAACAGTTCGACCAAGTGTGTTTTAAATGTAGACTTTTCATGGACCCCACAATGGCAACAAAATCTCCAAGACGAGTCCATTCTTCAGCAGTAACAATGTCATTGTTGTGGAGCATATGGTGCCATCATATGGGAGAGTTCTTGTCACCCTAATTTCTTGCACCCCTCCTCTCCTTCTCTCCTCCCCATCCCTCTATTTCCTTCTTTATTTTATTTCATTTTTTTTTATTGAATATCCGAAACATACAATATACTTGTAGTAAAGCCACTCAACAATTCCATCATACCAGTCATCCAACAAACTCTCATTCAGAGCGACACACAGAAGCGTCCAGGGTCAATGCCCTGCTCAAAGGCACATTGACAGATCTCCCACCAGGCCAAAAAACGTGAACCCCCCCCCCCCCCCCACAGTTCCCCAATAGCTGTCCCTCAACCATTTGAGACCCCTCCCACAGTTCACCCCCAAAGAAGAAAAATAAAAAATACAATTATTTCCCCACCCCCAAGAACCCCCCCAATACACCAACAACCAAGAGAATGAACTAAAGAGAAAAAATAAAGACACAAGAAAGCAGCAAACAACAATGCAAAAAAATATTAGTTAAAAAAAAAAACATTTTAAACATAGGACATCAAGGACAACTAAAATCAGAACAGCATTGCCAACTGTATATGTTTGTGTGCATGTCTGGCACTATTACATGTGTCGTGTCTTTACTATCATTAAACTGAAGACTTATAGTTTTTATCAAAGATTCTCTGTAATTAGTATTATACGATTAAACTCATGAATTATGTAACTGTAATTAACTAGGAAGTCGGGGCACCAAGGAAAATATTCAGATTACAAAGTTATAATTAACCAAATAACCATTCAGATATTTTATATCTGATCAATTTATCTTCGAATTAATGAATTATTTACTTTAACTCACGTTAGTCTCATTCCAAACGTCGTAAATTATTGGTTATCTGCACGAACCCAGTCTTCACTATGACTCATCCATACATCAATTGTCTTAAATCATTTATTTATAAACTAACTAAACAATCACAGAAGTGCACACACAAACAAACAAAGTAAATATGGTTAGAAGAAATGATAGGGAAATGTGCCCTAGTCGGCTAAACCGGTATGGAGGTTTGTAAGGGAAGTGGGGGTCGACTAAGAAGTCACTACAGAGTTAATAATTATAACAATTGAAATGCTAATCCTTTACACATAAACGCTCACTCATTCGGGAACAATTGCAATATATATATATATATTTACGCTCCGTGTGTTGTCTTGATCACTGTTGAAAAGTTTGTTTCTTTTGTAGAATTGTCCGTCTCTCTCTCTCTCTGTCCTGGTTATAGTGGATAGTTCAGAGTGACATTCATTCATGTAGAATGGATGTTTCGGCAGTTGTCGTTCTTCGCGTTCAATGATACCGAATTCCTAGTTGCAGACGAGTAATTAATAGCAAAGACTTGTTCTTATTCTGTCGGTATCGATAGTCTAAGAGTTGAACCACGTGGTATGGTTAAAAGATTCAGCAATGGCCTGCAACCTTTGTCCTCCCGTGATTGAGAGAAACATGGTCTACTGAGAATTTCTCAAAGTTGGGTTTTATTCAGAATTGCAGAAAAGGGGCTGTCCCAGGATGCCTGACCCTAACTGGGCTCCGGGGCGGTCCTCCGATTTAGTTCAACTCAAAAGGGAATTGGAGTTTCCTTCATTAAACCGTCCAAAATCACATAACACAATTTTACAAACAGTATCATACTCACTCATTCATCTTATACAACAATTAGATGTAAACCTCATATCTGAGGCTATTATATAAACAGTGTTATGGTAATGTGGCCACACCGTCTCCCATGAGCTTCCCCAAGTTGTAACAAACGGACCAGTTCGTAGCTGGATTCTTCACCGACATTTTATACCTTCTTCGGAATATGAAATTTGTTCGGATCTCAAGTTCTGTGAGGTGGAAGAAATTCCTTTGTTCTCTATGAAAATTCACTTTGTCTCTTATACTGTGTCCATGAGGAGATAATCTCTTCGAAGAATTTACGACCTCCTGGTTGAAGGAGCAGAGAGAGGCAGGGAGAGGGGGATGGTTCTTGCTGTACCCAAAGAGGGAAATGTCATGACACATGTATGTGTGTGTTCTTGTATGCGTTTGTTTGAATGAGAGTGTGTGTATATGCATGTGTACAAACACCTGCAAGGCATCCGCCTCAGGCAAACCAGCATTAGTTGTAAAAACACTGCCCCTCAGTGTCATTCAAACATAATTTTTATTATGTTATATTTAGACTTTTCTTTTTAAAAACTTTTATCTTAGAATGATGGTCAATCTCTCGCACAGCAACTCCACTCCCACTACAATTCCACATCCCAACCCTCAGCTTCCCTCATCCCATCCAATCTATCTCTGCTTGCCACCCACTTCGGGTTTCTACACAACACATATCTTTCAACTATGCTGTGATGTTTAACGTACAATTTAATCTATCGAATAGAATCCACAGATTGCGAGTTGAAGATAAATACTTTTACTAAGAGTATTAGTATATTAGTAATTGACTGACCCAGTCTCTCCAGACCTCCTAACAGTACTATTTCTAGGGTCAATTTTAGATCAATGCTATGCATTTTCAGCCATTCCTGAACCTGAGACCAGAAACAGGCTACCTGAGGGCAATACCAAAATAAATGGTCTATTGATTCTGTATCCTCACAACAAAATCTGCAGAGCTTCGATGATTTTATGCCCCAATTATTCAACATTTTGTTGGTCGCAGGAATTCTATATATTTTTAGTTGAAAAGCATGAATCTTGTGGTGTTTTATATATCATCTCATACACCCTGTACCGTGGAATCGGTACATCAAAAAATGTCTTCCCAACTATTTTGTAATCTGTATGGCACAGTTGTCAACATCCTGGTCCTCAAATGAAACTGGTATACTTTCCTATTTATGCTGTTTTTATTCCTCCGCCAGTTTTGATCCTTTATATTGGGCAGACAGACCAGTTCCCTACCTCCTCCTGCTTCCTCCATTGTTGGGGTAATGCTGTAATCAATTGGTTGTACTCTTGGATTGAGCAGACCTTCCCGTACAATTCTGATAACTTCATGAAGGACATAACTCTACCATTCCAATTTACAATATCATTTAAGAACAAAATACAATTTTCAAACATCTTTCCCATAAATACAGGTATTTTATCAACCAGCACATTTGAGTTCAGCCATAATATTTGTTGTAATATTTGTTCTATCTTTTCAGGGGGGTGAAATTGAAATTGTAGCCAGCTCTGCAATGCTCGTTTGAAAAAGAGAGATACTTTGAAAAAAGTATAATTTTCAATTAATTGAAAATGAGACATGGCAATATGCACAAAGGCAATATGCACAAAGGCTTTTATTAGTAATCCACTTGAACCATTTAGGGTTCAAGTAAACCTTTTGAATAAAGTAAGCTTTTAGAGAAAGCTTTAGTGCTTTTATATTTAATAATCTCAACCCACCCAACTCATATTCATTATATAGATAGGTACGTTTTATTTTGTCTGGTTTAGCGTCCCAGATAAAGCTAAATATTTTTTGCTCATATAATTTGAAAAACAAGCACCATAAGTAAGTAAGTAAACTGATATATGACTAAGGAGTTAATCAGGGATTTTTTTTCCATAAATAGACAAGAAAATTGAATAACCCAAAGAATTGAGTTACTTTCTCAGATGTGTTCTTGCTCATACGAGCACCACACTTCTTCTCCCTCACCTCCAGGGCTTTCTGGTGCCAGGCGCCTCTCCATGGTTGCAGGACCATGTCTATTTTTACATGTTTTCTATTGAAAATCATTGTGGAGAGCTTATTTATATATATTTTTGATATGAATACCAAGTATGTCTACTTCAGCATCAGCCCATTTTATAGGTAAAATGCAGGGTAATGTGAAAGTTGTGTTTTTTTAAAGTTGTATTTTTAAAAATATTTTTTAAAAGATCTAACAATACGTAATATTGTACACTTACGTAAGATTGCGGACTTAATATAAAACTTGAGTCATCGGCATACATGGACACCTTTTGTTTTTAAGTCTTGGATTTCTAATCCTCTAATGTTGTTATTGGATCTGATTTTAATAGCTAGCATTTCGATGGCCATAACGAATATATATGGTGACAGCGGACACCCTTGTTTAACTCCTTTTGACAATTCAAAAATCTCTGAGAAGTAGCTGTTATTTACTAATTTACACCTGGGGTTGCTATAAATTATTTATTGCCCATTTTATAAGAGAATCCAGGCAATTATAAATAAAATCCAGCCGTACTTTATCAAATGCTTTTCAAAATCCACTACAAATACCAGGCCTGGCTTCTTAGATGTTTCATGATGTTCTATTCTAGTAGTTGTCGAATATTATCTTCAATGTATTGTCCATGTAAAAAACCTGTCTGATCAGGATGAACAGAACTTTGTAAAACCCTTTTAATTCTGAGTGGTATGCATTTCGCTAGTATTTTTGCATCACAACATTGAAGTGTAAGGGTCTCCAGTTTTTTAGATAGACTGGGTCTTTATATTTTCCATCTGGGTCTTGTTTTAATAATAGAGAAATCAGACCTTCCTGCTGAGTACCTGACAAACTACCATTTCTATAGGAGTAGTTAAAACAATATAACAATAGAGCTTTTGGAATATCAAATAAGGCTTGATATACCTCTGCCGGTATGCCATCAAGCCCTGGGATTTTTCCAGACTGAAAGGATTTAATAGCCTCAAAGTTATTCATCTGTAATCTGGCCTTCGCACAGATCTTTCTGTACATTTGTTAATTTCCCCTTTTTTTTTTGGAAAGAATTACCATAATTACCTTACCATAATCTTCAGTGGGAGAGGATGAGGCGGAAAAGAGAACATCTGCCTAAAATAATTGGCTTGGATGCAGTGTTGTAGTAAAATCATCTCAAGCATATTTGGTGATACTCAAAGCAACTCAAACAACATTGAACTTGCATCAATGATGTCCATTTTTAATACATAGTTTTGGCATGTCTCTTGTGATACGCTTCACAGCAGCACTGACGGATGTGTTGACATGACAACTGCGCCAGAGTTTTGAACGACCCTTCCCCCTCTTTTGTTCCATGCTGGAAACATATGTTTCCCTTCCATCTGTGTCTGATAATTATCTTTGCCATAGGTGAATAGGGTAAACTTTTAATTATATTTGCTGACACCAAACAGTCAAATTTTGGCACTAATATAGTAGCAATTTAGCTACAGTTGAAGTAGGAAGTTTACATCCACTTAGGTTGGAGTCATTAAAACTTGTTTTTCAACCACTCCACAAATTTCTTGTTAACAAACCTATAGTTTTGGCCAGTCGGTTAGGACATCTACTTTGTGCATGACACAAGTAATTTTTCCAACAATTGTTTACAGAGATTATTTCACTCATAATTCACTGTATCACAATTCCAGTGGGTCAGAAGTTTACATACACTAAGTTGACTGTGCCTTTTAAGCAGCTTGGAAAATTCCAGAAAATGGTGTCATGGCTTTAGAAGCTTCTGATAGGCTAATTGACATCATTTGAGTCAATTGGAGGTGTACCTCTGGATGTATTTCAAGGCCTACCTTCAGACTCAGTACCTCTTTGCTTGACAACATGGGAAAATCAAAAGAAATCAGCCAAGACCTCAGAAAATAGATTGTAGACTTCAACAAGTCTGGTTCATCCTTGGGAGCAATTTCCAAACTTCTGAAGGTACCACGTTCATCTGTACAAACAATAGTACACAAGTATAAACACCATGGGACCACGCAGCTGTCATACTGCTCAGGAAGAAGACTCGTTCTGTCTCCTAGAGATGAACGTACTTTGGTGCGATAAGTGCAAATCAATCCCAGAACAACAGCAAAGGACCCTGTGAAGGTGCTGGAAGAAACGGGTACAAGCGTATCTATATTCACATTAAAACGAGTCCTATATCGACACAATCTGAAAGGCCGCTTAGCAAGGAAGAAGCTACTGCTCCAAAACCGCCATAGATATGCCAGAGTACGGTTTGCAATTGCACATAGGGACATAGATCATACTTTTTGGAGAAATGTCCTATGGTCTGATGAATCAAAAATAAAACTGTTTGGCCATAATGACCATCGTTATGTTTGGAGGAAAACGGGGGAGGCTTGCAAGCCAAAGAACACCATCCCAACCGTGAAGCACGGGGGTGGAAGCATCATGTTGTGGGGTTGTTTTGCTGCAGGAGGGACTGGTACACTTCACAAAATAGATGGCAACATGAGGCAGGAAAATTATGTGGATGTATTGAAGCAACATCTCAAGAAATCAGTCAGGAAGTTAACTTCTTGCATCTATGGGTGCGCTATGTCATTATTGGATAAAAAGACGTGCCCGTTTTAAGCACAATATTTTGTGACGAAAAGATGCTCGACTATGCATGGAATTGACAGCCTTGGAAAGACAAAACTCTCACGTCTCCAAAACTGCAAAGATATTATCTGTGCGTGCCCCAGAACTAATGCGACAGGCGAAACCAAGATGCAACTTCTAACAGGAAATGAACAGGATTTTTGACGCTGTGTTTACTAATGTCTCCTTATATGGCTGTGAATATGCTGGGAACGAGCTTATGCGCTCTTCCGTTCATCCAAGATGTCTGCAGCATTGTGGCGTATTTGTAGGCATATCATTGGAAGATTGGCCATAAGAGACTACATTTGCCAGGGGGCCGTCCGGTAGCCTTTGTCTAAATTGGTGCGTAATTCCCAGTGGCATTCAATTTACCTTTCAATACAGAAGGACAAGGATACTTCCAAGAACGATACATCATTGAAGAGATATGTGAAAAACACCTTGAGGATTGATTCTAAACAACGTTTACCATGTTTCAGTCGATATTATGGAGTTAATTTGGAAAATTTTTGGCGTTTGGATAACTGAATTTTCGTTTTTTTTTTTGGTAGCCAAATGTGACACACCAAACGGACCGATTTCTCCTGCACTTTCAGGAAAAACTGGACATTTGCTATCTAACTGAGAGTCTCCTAATTGAAAACATCCGAAGTTCTTCAAAAGGTAAATTATTTATTGAATGTTTTTGCTGGTTTTTGCGAAAATGTGGCCTGCTAATGCTAACGCTAAATGCTAACGCTAAATGCTAGTTTGCTATGGTAGAGAAGCATATTTTTGAAAATCTGAGATGACAGTGTTGTTAACAAAAGGCTGAGCTTGAGAGCAAATAGATTCATTTCATTTAATTTGCGATTTTCATGAATAGTTAACGTTGCGTTATGGTAATGAGCTTGAGGCTGTAGTCACGATACCGGATCCGGGATGGCTCAACGCAAGAAGTTAAAGCTTGGTCGCAAATGGGTCTTCCAACTGGACAATGACCCCAAGCATACTTACAAAGTTTTGGCAAAATGGCTTAAGGACAACAAAGTCAAGGTTTTGGAGTGGCCATCACAAAGCCCTGACCTCAAGCAAGGAGGCCTACAAACCTGACTCGGTTACACCAGCTCTGTCAGGAGGAATGGGCCAAAATTCACCCAACTTCTTGTGGGACGCTTGTGGAAGGCTACCCGAAACGTTTGACCAAAGTTAAACAATTTAAAGGCAATGCTACCAAGTAATAATTGAGTGTATGTAAACCTCTGACCCACTGGAAATGTGATGAAAGAAATAAAAGGTGGAATAAATCAATCATCATATCCCCGGATTTCAATCGCAAGCTCTGGACATTTACACCTGGATCTCGCAGCTAGCTAGCTGCTATCTGTGTGACTATTGGCTTACGTTGATCCCGGAGCAAACATCTATTATTCCGGAGCTAGCCAGTTGAAGAGTTCCATCAGCCACTCCTGGGCTACAATCACCTGTCCGGACCCGTTTTACTGCCGATGCAGAGCCCCACCGGGCCTTCATGACTGGACTACCGACGTTATTTGCCCGAGTGAGTTATCCAACTGGCCCCTCCCTCGCGACGTTACCTGAATGCCCATCTGCGGCCCTCTAATCGTTAGTTGTCTTATCGGCTGCTATCTGAATAGGTCTAACGGCCAATTTTTCTTGGGTCACTATAACTATATCTATTTTGCCAATTGGAATAATCCCCTCTACCACACGGAACCCCACTAATATACCGACGGAAATGCATGAGGTGGCTAAAAACAGATCTCCATCCTATGCTAGCTTGCTACCGATGGCCCGGCTAGCTGTCTGAATCGCCGTGACCCCAACCAACCTCACTACTCACTGGACCCTTATGATCACTCAACTAAGCATGCCTCACCTTAATGTCAATATGCCTTGTCCATTGCTGTTCTGGTTAGTGTTTATTGGCTTATTTCACTGTAGAGCCTCTAGCCCTGCTCATTATACCTTTTCCAACCTTTTAAGTTCCACCACACACATGCGATGACATCACCTGGTTTCAATTATGTTTCTAGACACAATATCTCTCTCATCATCATTCAATACCTAGGTGTACCTCCACTGTATTCACATCCTACCATACCTTTGTCTGTACTTTATACCTTGAAGCTATTTTATCGCCCCAAGAAACCTCATTTTACTCTCTGTTCCGGACGTTCTAGACGTCCAATTCTCATAGCTTTTAGCCGTACCCTTATCCTACACATCCTCTATTCCTCTGGTGATGTAGAGGTGAATCCAGAACCTGCAGTGCCTAGCTCCACTCCTATTCCCCAGGCGCTCTCTTTTGATGACTTCTGTAACCATAATAACCTTGGTTTCATGCATGTTAACATTAGAGCATTTGAACAGCAGTTTTCAGTTCTTTCCACAGATTCTCGATTGGATTCAGGTCTGGACTTTGACTTGGCCATTCTAACACCTGGATATGTTTATTTTTGAACCATTCCATTGTAGATTTTGCTTTATGTTTTGGATCATTGTCTTGTTGGAAGACAAATCTCTGTCCCAGTCTCAGGTCTTTTGCAGACTCCATCAGGTTTTCTTCCAGAATGGTCCTGTATTTGACTCCATCCATCTTCCCATCAATTTTAACCATCTTCCCTGTCCCTGCTGCAGAAAAGCAGGCCCAAACCATGATGCTGCCACCACCATGTTTGACAGTGGGGATGGTATGTTCAGGGTGATGAGCTGTGTTGCTTTTACGTCAAACATAACGTTTGGCATTGTTGCCAAAAAGTTCAATTTTGGTTTCATCTGACCAGAGCACATTCTTCCACATGTTTGGTGTGTCTCCCAGGTGGCTTGTGGCAAACTTTAAACGACACTTTTTATGGATATCTTTAAGAAATGGCTTTCTTCTTGCCACTCTTCCATAAAGGCCAGATTTGTGCAATATACGACTGATTGTTGTCCTATGGACAGAGTCTCCCACCTCAGCTGTAGATCTCTGCAGTTCATCCAGAGTGATCATGGGCCTCTTGGCTTCATCTCTGATCAGTCTTCTCCTTGTATGACCTGAAAGTTTAGAGGGACGGCCAGGTCTTGGTAGATTTGCAGTGGTCTGATACTCCTTCCATTTCAATATTATCGCTTGCACAGTGCTCCTTGGGATGTTTAAAGCTTGGGAAATCATTTTGTATCCAAATCCGGCTTTAAACTTCTTCAAAACAGTATCTCGGACCTGCCTGGTGTGTTCCTTGTTCTTCATGATGCTCTCTGCGCTTTTAACGGACCTCTGAGACTATCACAGTGCAGGTGCATTTATACTGAGACTTGATTACACACAGGTGGATTGTATTTATCATCATTAATCATTTAGGTCAACATTGGATCATTCAGAGATCCCCACTGAACTTCTGGAGAGAGTTTGCTGCACTGAAAGTAAAGGGGCTGAATAATTTTGCACGCCCAATTTTTCCGTTTTTGATTTTTTACAAAAGTTTGAAATATCCAATAAATGTCGTTCCACTTCATGATTGTGTCTCACTTGTTGATTCTTCACAAGAAAATACAGTTTTATATCTTTATGTTTGAAGCCTGAAATGTGGCAAAAGGTCGCAAAGTTCAAGGGGGCCGAAGTTCAAGGCATTGTACCATCCAAAGTGTCATTAATAACTTCACCATGCTCAAAGGGATATTCAATGTCTGTTTAAATGATATATATATTCTTAAAACCCATCTACCAATAGGTGCCCTTCTTTGTGAGGTATTGAAAAACATCCTTGGCGTTTGTGGTTGAATCTGTGTTTGAAATGCACTGCTCGACTGAGCTCCAGTTAATAGTATGTGTGAGGTAGTCATTCAAAAATCATGTTAAACACCTATTTTTGCACACAGAGTAAGTCCATGCAACTTATTATGTGAGGAAGGGAAAGGGGGATACCTAGTCAGTTGCACAACTGAATGCATTGAACCGAAGTGTGTCTTCCACATGTAACCCAACCCCTCTGAATGAGAGAGGTGCGGGGGGCTGCATTAATTGACGTCCACATAAACGGTGCCCGGGAAAGTTGTTGTTGGGGGATAACTGCCTTGCTCAAGTGCAGAAACGCAGATTTTTCCCACCTTTCGGTTACTGGCCCAATGCTCTTAACCACTGCCACCCAGAGTGACTTGTTAAGCAAATTCTTACTCGTGAATTTATTTAGACTTGGAATAGCAATTGGGTTGAATACTTATTAACACAAGACATTTCAGCTTTTTTAATGATAGTAAAAATGTCAAAAAACATAATTCCACTTTGACATTATGGTATATATTATGGTATATTGTGTGTATGCCAGTGCCACTATCTCAATTTAATCCATTTTAGATGTGGAAAAAGTCAAGGGGACTGAATACTTTCTGAAGGCACTGTAGGTGAGGGAATACAGGCTTTTTATTCATGCACAATTTGCCTGAAAGGGTCATGGAAACACTTCAACCATTTCATTTTTATATTCGACGCTGTAGGTTTGTGAGGAAAACATTTTTTTTTTGGTGTGTTGTCTTCACGTCCAGCTGTTTTTATTGAAACAAGATGGTTCCATGGAAACGCACCATATGCACACTTTATAAATGTCAACAAAAAGTCACTGGACAAGTTAATGGAAACATAGCTACTCACGCACACACACACACACACAAAGATCATGTTAAATGCTCTCTTCAGGCCTGTTTATCTGCAGCAACATTCAAATCCCGTCTGTCTTTTGTGTAGCTGTGTGTTGAAGTGTAGGCCTGTGTGTGTCAGGTGTGTGTGTGTGTGTAACTCTGTCTCTGTGTAGGAGTATAAAGTGGCTGGACACAGCAACAGGCTGCCCCCCCCAGACCGGGGGGAGGATGGACAGACCCTCCAAACCAACGAGGACCATCACAGCAGCGACTCTGAGGGTAGGCTGATTTCATGCTGAAATTATTTTCTCCTTTTGTTAGTACTTTAATTTGATTATTTTGTGTGAAGCACTTTGTTAACTTGTATCGAAAGCACTATACAAATAAAGTGATCATTATTAGGCCCCCCAACACTACCTGATCAAAAACAACATGCGAGTGTGCAAGCATCGCAGTAGTCTACAGAGGTTTTATTTCCTCGTCTCCTCCTTTAGCTACACTGATACAACATGGACGATGCTTGTCCGGTATTTGTTTTCTCCTTTCCTGTTGTTTTACCAGCGAAGTTGAGGGAAAGTAGATGTTTTGTTGGCCACTGATTGGCTGTCCCACCATTCTCTTCCCCTCCTGCAGGCCCTCTATCTGCTCCTGGTGTTGGGTTGTTTGCGGAGGTTCGCAGCCCCCCCTCCTCCGTCCACATCAAGAGGCCCATGAACGCCTTTATGGTCTGGGCCAAAGACGAGAGGCGACGTATACTACAGGCCTTCCCTGACATGCACAACTCCTCCATCAGCAAGATACTGGGTGAGTCCACACACACACACGCACGGGGGACATAAAGCATGCACAAATTGCTCCTCTGGGATTAATGACACGTAAAACACACACACATGCTGTCAGTCAATGTGCACTGTGTGTATTTATATATAGTCTTTGTATACATATTGTGTGTGTGTGTGTGTGTGTGTCACCCGCTGTAGACCTGGCACAGTGGGGCATGCGAGGCCACAATCTGCCACCTGCTTCCCCTGGCGACAGGAACCTCCTACCACACACCCACCCCCTCCACACACACACTGCCCGCACCCCTTTCCTCTGACCAAACATTCCATACCATTGTGAAGCACTCAAGCCATCGCTCCCTCCTCATCTAACGTAGCCAACCCCTTTCTCTGTAGGTCACTGGAAGTCTATGTCCAACTAGGAGAAGCAGATGTACTCTTTCACACACTAAGTCCTCTGTTCTTTAGTCTGAAATTGTCTCCCTCCCGCCAGGAACTAGATGGAAGTCTATGTCTAACCAGGAGAAGCAGCCCTACTATGAGGAGCAGGCCAGGCTGAGCCGACAGCACCTGGAGCGTTACCCCGACTACAAGTACAAGCCCCGCCCCAAACGCACCTGCATCGTGGAGGGGCGGAGACTCCGGGTGGGCGAGTACAAAGCCATGATGAAGAACCGGAGACAGGAGCAGAGAGGGACATACCCACACAGGTAATGCTCACACACAGATGATGTTCTGTTAGTGTGGCCCTAGCAGTGAAGAGAACCTGCTATTATGCAGAGCGCTCTTAGTGAAATGAAACAATATAAACTGTTCCCTTCCCACATGCTTTTTCTGTAAGAACACAAACAAACCCACTGTGGTAAATAGAAGTGCAGGGCTACAGCTGGTTATGTTAGTCTCTCATAGTGATTAAAACTCTGCTGTATTGTTCTCGGATTGTAAAACTGCCCTTGAGTAGCAGTAGCTTTTAGTGGTTTGTTAAGTCCTCTTCTCTGGGTAAGGTCTGGGTCCTGAGACATGGTGGTAGACTCCTACATACAGCCATGTCTCAGGGCAAACGCCTATCCAGTCCTTTCAGATTTTGACAAGGATTTGGGATTTGGCGTACGTGACAGCACCAAATCAAATCAAATCAAATGTATTTATATAGCCCTTCGTACATCAGCTGATATCTCAAAGTGCTGTACAGAAACCCAGCCTAAAACCCCAAACAGCAAGCAATGCAGGTGTAGAAGCACCAATGTCCCATCTCTTCCTGTTTTTCAGCCAATCAGAGCCACAGCAGCTGCACTACACCCCTGGCGAGGGCCAATACCCAGGCGGTGGTGGGGCGGTCTCCATGGCAACGGTGCCATTCCACCCCACGCTATTGGAGCACTACCTGCCGCGAGGGCTGGAGGCTCCGCCTAGTCGCAGACCTGAGGGACAGGCCACGCCCACTCCTCTCCCCAGAGAGAGGGAGAGACCGCCGTACAGTGAGGGGGAGGAGAGCGACGGCGGAGAGAGAAGTGAGGGAGAGCTAGTGCTCCTCACTGACTGACAGAGAGAAGAAAGGGAAGAGGTGTGTGTGTAGAGAAGTGAATAAAAAGGGGTGTGTCTGTAGAAGGGGATCTTGGACCATATCAAGTATGTCATATGACCATGTCAGCAGAGCCTGAGTCTGTCCCAACACTCTAAGATGAATCCCATTCTTTTTCTAATCACTGATCTGGTCACAGAAGACTAGGGTCTAAACTAATAGTTCTCACTTTTAGATCAGTGAGAGTCAAGAGATGGGAAATAGGCCGTAGTAAATGCCCCACCCTTGTAAAATAATACAATTGGACATTGATCAAACACACACAGAGACACACATCAACCCTATCTGTGTATGTTTATCTTTCCTACAAACAGATGTTGTCATCCCAGATGTTAGTTGTTGGTAATCTGCTGTCGGCCCACCAGTATCTGTTATTCAGCTCTACATGTCAAACATGTCCCATTCTCCCCCATAGTTCACAATTAAACAATGAAATCCCAAATAGCGCTAGAAGGGGCATCTTCTTGAGAGGAACCGGACTCTAGGAGGAGCCCATCCTTCTCTGACTGGCTCGACAGGTTACGTTTACTGAGAGTTGTTTGTTACAACATTAAAGATATGTGTCCTTTACACATGAATCTGGCAGCTGAATCTAAAAGATCATGGGTCATATGATATATTGGGCTGTTCATGATGCTGCTATGTACCTAATCAACAGGGTAGGAGTGTAGCTTGTGATAAAGGGCACATTCACAATGATCGACTGGTTTAGACTGGCAGTCCATTATCTTCCCCTACAAGCATTGACATAGATGTTTCCCTTAAGCACAGATCAATATCTGATGACTGGATCCTTATAAACCTGAAACATTAAGGCCGGGTATTAAAAATATCTGACCGGGTATCAGTAGTTAGGAGAGATCTGATTGAGTGCTGCCCTCTGCTGTTTGGGATGAGCACAGCACCATGAAATACCCATGTTTTATTTAATTTTCAATTATTACAAAGATGACCTGGTCTGTGGTGATTAGAGGTTATATAATCCCCATTAGCTGATGCACTTCCACTCAACAATCATCTCCTTTCCAAAACAAAGACTTCACCTGAATAGTCAAGTGGCCTTTATCTCAAATCCTCCTCTTCATATGCACTGACAACAAAACCGAGGATAAGTAAAAGCAATAGGGGAAATTCCTCCTGCTAGTTTTTCACATTGGTGCAAGTGGAGTAGGGGAGGTGAGGAATTCACTTTAGATTATCGAGATGCACCCAATGTTTCAGTTATTGCACTTGTGATAGTCTATCAGCAGTTACATCTAGTGTAATGAGGAGAAATGTTGAAGGAATCCCCTTCCAAGCCCTTATTCTAGATTAATCTAATCCTTCTCTATTCTCTAGTTGTGTACAACTGTAAGTGCATCTTTCAATCAATTTATTTTGGACCCGGGTTTAAAATGTACTCATCACAGAATGTTTTACAAATGTTCTGTAACATGTATCTCCGTATGTGTTAGAGTATTGAACTCAAAGGTTGGCCTGAACACCTTGTCTGTGTACCCTGACATTCTGGCCTCTTGTCTTGACCACAGCTGTTTCTCTGTCCATGTACTGCAGTCAGAAGTCACTGTAGGGCAATTTGGCTTCACAAACAGGGATCCATCTCAAAAGTCCTATGTCGCTTCCTCTCCTTTCCTTAATCAGATCAGTGCAGATGGAGAAACCAAAATAGGAAGCCACTTTACACTATTGGGATGCAGCCTTCATCACAATGTACTGGACAGAAGAGAGGGGTCAGATTTCTGATGTAATCTCCATGTTAACGGAGACAGGCTTGTGGTTAGTTGCTGTCACACTGCAGTAAAACCTGTGCGTTGATTGGGGAGTACTATAGTATGAAGTTGCACATGGACACTGATCTATGGTCAGTTTTACATTTGCACCAATAAATGTTAAGGCTATGATGTGGGTGGGGTAGATTGATCCTAGGTCTGTGGCTACTGACAACTTCTACCCAGAACCAAAGGGATGGCAGTTAGGAGAGGCTGGGACTGTGTACATAGACAAATATCAGATGAACATTTTTATATATTACAGAAAACCTTTGTCACCTGTTGTCACACCTGCTGATGTAAATATAGACTTTATTTTGTTTATAAGAGCCTGTGTAATCTGAAGGTGTACATTTTCCAAATTGTGGTTTGTTTTTAGAAAATAATAAATAGCTTGTTATTTGTGCCCAAGTTATTTTTCTGTGTGAGTACACCTTTGCTTGCTAAGATGAAATCATGTGTGCCGTTTCCCACTGGAGTCCATACCATACTGACTCACAAAGGAGGTCACTTTCCACCCCAGTCCTTATGGTATGTCTTCATCCATTTCGGATTTCAAACGGTGGCTTTTTATAGTCTCATCAGCCGGGCCTATAGGAAAACAACCTCTATTTATGCTATAATGACTAACCAACTGTATAAAAGTGAGAAATAAAGGACACTTTCTCTGTTCTCTTGAGGGCAGCGAGAGGCCACTTTACTAGAGGATGTTGGAACGTGTCAGTAGTGTGAGGATGCTGCAGTCTTGTGTTTTTAGTAGAGGATATCCTCCGTAGTGGAGCCCCCCTGGGTCTTCCCCATCTCAGGGACAGGTCAGCTGACAGTGGTGATGGTTTATCCTTGGTGGGTAATAAGCATCTCCAACAGTGGAACAGGGTGGCTATTGTTTAAAAATACTATTAGCAAATTCTTAGGTATAGAAACAGAATAACTGCCATCGATACAAGTTTTTTAATGGAAAGATTTACTTTACTTAAATGACTCTCCCAGAAGTGTGGAGGATCACTGTAGACAGATTCACAGTATTTACAACCTGTCTCCTCTCCACTGGCCTTTAATGCTACAGCGTCCTCTTCAGGAGTGGCTGACTCCACACACGCCAGCACAAACATTACATACATCTTGAAATGTTGGGCCCTCTTTTACAGATTCTCATGAACAGTTAGAGTAATTCAAGTTCTGTACAGTGGGTTTTCAAGTTAAGCCAGTATAGTATATTCACACAAGTTAATTTCAAATGAACTGCAAGCTTGGACGCTAACCAAGTACTGTTTATATATTTTTTTATGAAAGAAATGCAATGACCGGTTCACCCAATAAATACCTCCTTTAAGCATTTCTACTCTAAAAACACCATCAGGATATAAGCCTTCCATAGCCATCACATATCCTATGCTGGAATAACAAAATCAGGTCCCACATTAGTGCACGCACACCTCAGTTCCGGATCTTACCTAACTTTAATGAATCACTGAATGGAAGTGTGCAACGTCTTCTAGGACACCCGCAATAATACTAATGGAAATCAATGGTCTTCCAGGGAAGGCATATGATGTATTGTATGGTACTACTATATAGCTACTCCTACAGTAGGGTCCGATTCTTCAACTCGCTCCCGTCCATGTGCCCTCAAAGATCTGAGAGGATTGGAGTGTCAGGCAGGAGGGCGTTTCCACCATTTACACTTATCCAAAGCTTTAACATCTGCCTGGGGGACTTAACACGGGCATAGGCAGAATGTGGGGCAGGGTTGAGAATAGAAAAGCAGCCTTAACCTTCAATAAGTGGGTGCATTTCCATGAAACCCAGGATCCTTCTTGGTTGATTGAGCATTCAGAAAGCACTCCTTTATAACACCACCATCAGGCCATGTTATTAAAGATAGAATTAGGTTGTCGCTTTCTAATCACAAATGAGATTTTAACCATTAATCCCAACTTATTCATACCTGTTGCAACATTTACCCTTCAACAAAAAACAAAAACATTCTTGATCAGTGAACTTGTTTGGCCATCTAGTGACTTCTGAATAGGAACCACAGACCCCAGTGAGTGCTTTGGTGCATAGAACATCTCAACCACCTTATCTTCCTCATACTCTTATGGTGTCTCAATCTAAAAGTGGCTTCCCCTACTAATCTCTCCTTAGAAATCACCAAACACAGGATGAAAGCAACACAGAGATGCACCCTAACAAGAGAATACAGTTTTAGTTTCAATTGAAATGTTACGGGTCATTCAAAGGAAACACATTCACATATATACATTTACGATAAACAAGAATTCATTGCGCTCTTCAATCAGCACTTGTCAGCTCTCAGTTCAACCCAAGGTCTACTGGCTAATATCACGTAGAGCAGATGGGGAGTTGTGACTCACATAAAGCCTGTGAGGGATTGGCCTCGATCATCCATTTAGGAAACACTACAATAAAAGGTTCTTCTCACAACCAACTCCTCTCTCATAAAAACCCTCAAACACAGACTCAGAGGGGTAATAGGTTTGGAATGTTGCAGATTGAAATGTACCGTATGGAGTGGACCCAATCCTACGTACGAGTCATTTCCATTCCATTTGTTGCATTTCTATATGTTGTGGATGCTCTGATTAACACTAATCCAGTGGTCAAAAACCCTGGTCCTGGAGAGTTGCAGGCTTTTGTTCCACACAGCATTAACACACCAATTAGTGGAACCATGTGTGTTAGTATCTAGGACCAGAGTTGGTGACAATGGCTTTACTCCATCTACCCTCCCAGCCTGTATGGCTGGTGACGAGGGACAAAAAGGCGAGCTCTTCTGAGTCGGTCCCAACCAAGAGGCTGCTTAGGGACTCATCAGTCTCACCACGTTGCCAGACAACATATTTTGGCATTTACTAGGGGATCAAAGAGGCCTGGCACGCGAGGCTAGTGACTCCTCATAACAACCAGGCAGGAATTGCAGGGAGTCCTTCTCTTCAACATTGTGTTTAAAAAAAATACTAATGATAAATGATTAACTCATGTTAGTGACTGACAGGTGAGAGGGCTTTCTTGACTCCAGGCCAGAGTTATGGGCCTGGCCTGCTCAGGCTGGTAAGCCACAGTGTCACGGTCTGCTGAATGATTGATGTCCCCTCTGTCAGACTGGTGAATTATTAACCCCGTCAGTAACAGGAGAAAACCAGGGGAGGGCAAGGCAGGGGTCAGCACTCCCTTTCTCCCCCTAGTGGTAATTTGGAAGAGTCACAGGACAGGCTGGACGATATACAGGTAACTGCCAAAATAAAGGAAACACTAACATAAAGCGTCTTAAATACGACGTTGGCCACCACGAGCCAGAACAGCTTCAATGCACCTTAGCATAGATTCTACAAGTGTCTGGAACTCTAGAAATTCCATGAGATGGTGTTTTGCTGATGGCGCTGTTCCTGAATCTCCCATAAGTGTTCAATTGGGTTGAGATCTGGTGACAGACAGCTATGGCATATGGTTTACATTGTTTTCATGCTCATTCAGTGACCTGTGGATGGGGGAATTGTCATCCTATGGGGGCATAGCCATGTGGCCAAAATGTCTTTACCCACCATTTTTTATGCATTAACCTAAACATAATGGAATGTTAATTGCTTAATTAACTCAGGAGCCACACCTGTGTGGAAGCACATGCTTTCAATATATGCTGCATTTACACAAGCGTTTCCATTATATTGTCAGTTACCCGTATCTCTATACTTTAACATGGCTCTCCATTTTTTATGTTGACCCTCTGATCTGAGGGCTTGTTGGAGAGGAAAGAGCCAACATAAGGTGACCTTTAAAAGCACTGAATTGCAAACAATTCAGATAGAGAAAACTGAACTAGGGCTGAATGCCTGGATGGAGAGGTCAGAACTAGTCTGGAGGGGCTTGCTGCCTGGGGTAAGGAAGGGTGTTGGAGTTATTTGGTCCAGCGACCCTCCAAAGACCTGTGTGCCGTGATGCCAGCTAGAGAAGTGACTGCTGGCTTAGTGTGGACTTCCTGCTGTCTTGTCCTTGGTCACCTCACTCACATCCTCATAGACAAGCTTCAGAACAAAAACACCAGCCCAGGATTACTGGTCCCAGACCCTTTGAAGCCTCGATTTGCCCTGACCTAACACACAGTTTCAGTAATGAGGTTTAAGTAACCTCATTATATAAGGTTTTGGCTCCTTTTTAGGGAAGTTGTAACCTGATAGGGGGTGGGGAGAGGTTGGGATGTTATAGTAAGTATGTGCACATCAGGCAAAAGTCCCTTCCCAGCCAATCAAGAGAGAGGGGAGAGGAGGAAGCGATATAGGGCAGAAGAAGGAGAGAGAAAGGGGAGGAAGAGGGGTAAAGAGGGGGCAGGGGGAAGGGGTGTGACAAGGGTGATTGAGGTTGGGATTTTCCAAATGGTCTGTGAGGGGTGGAAAGTCTAACAGAGCGAATCACCATAAAAGCTAAAGTGGTGGAAAAGAGGCTAAGAGGGAGAACTGGTTTAAAGTTTAGCATCAGTGACGCAAAGCTGCTCCTGGCAACTGAAGATGCTCTGCCATCAGACATTATTAAACTACCATATCACTGTCCTGTCTAGCCCCTCTCTTCCCATCACATTTATGGTCCCTTTACTGAAAATCAACTACTTGCCAGTACTAAATCAACCCCTAGCCACTTTGTGTTGATCTGAGAGAATGGACTTCAAGTTACTGTTCACTCAGTTTGCGGGCCCTTTTTCCAATTTATTTTTGTTGTTTGGCTTTTGTAAATTTTGATGTATATCATATACACTAATTTCAAGGTCTCTCCATTATTAAATCAAAAAAATAAATCCTATTAGATCAGTGCCAAAGCTAAGGGCTTAGGGGGTTGACGATGACTGCCTCCTCTGTCCCACAACGCTTTGAGCAGCGACAGCCAAAGACTAAACCCAGAAACACACTTATACATAACTGTGTCTGCACACTGTCCTCCATGTCGGCACCAAAAACTAGTGTTCCAGCTACCTGTGTCTGGGGAATGAATCTCACTGGATCAATCCATTCTTCATAGAATAAATCAAATATAAAAAATGAAAACACACCAACTGTGGCGGATTGGGATCTTGAGTGCTGAGACAGGTGGACTGAGTTGAATAGGAATAAAATAGTGTTTTATGTTGGGGTCCATCCACACTGTCCCCTTAATGTTATTACCCACAAGTGTCAAACTCATTCCAGGGCCAAGTGTCTGTAGGTTTTCGCTGTTCCGTTGTACTTGATTGATGAATAAAGGTCACTAAGTAGTAAAGAACTTCCCACACCTGGTTGTCTAGGGCTTTATTGAAAGGAAAAACCAGCATACACTAGGCTCTCAATGGAATGAGTTTGACACCGCTGCCTTAACCACATACTCAGCCCTAAACATGAACCCCAACCCATGTCACCCATCCCAGTCCTCTCCTGCTCAAAGTGGGTCTGCTCCCCTGGTCAGTGCCGGTGAATCTCTTCTCTTGTATTCCCCTCTCATTCTGGGATCTGTAGGGCCATCGCTGCAGGCTTGGTCTTGAAGTATTGGTTGAAACGCAGCACAGCATAGCTGAAGGAGAGAGAGTGAAAAGATGGAAGGAGAAAGAGTGTGAGGGAAGGAAGAACATGTTGAAAGAGACCAGAAGAGAGAGTTAAACACCCATTCTGACTAAATGAGTGCACAAACTATCCAATAGCAGCCCTAACAATAGCCCAGACAGATCCCATTGACTAGCTGCTAAACTGTCTGAGCAATATGTCACTCATACAGGCAGGGGCAAAGAGTGACCGGGGGGACAGTTCTGTCGTCACTGCAGGACTGATTGGGTTGCAGACACTCAAACCACCAGCCTGTGGGTCAGTTACACCTCTGCAGGTCCCTTGGGGAAGCAGGGACAAGACAGTTCTCTCTCTAATCAACTGCTCCTTTCTCACTATTTCCACAGGCGCTTACTCCCCTTTCCATCTCTCACTGTGTGGAAACAGTGTGTAGTGGAGATTGCTCTACAACAGACTGAGTTTTGGTATGTCTTTCTCAGTAAGAGATCCCTTTCACTCACATGCAACACAGGCAGACAGGCCAACCAACATATTTTAAGAAGGGACCATAACAAACATGCACTTACCCCAGGAAGTCAAAATTTATGGAGGAGTACTTGGCCTGGATGAGTGCCCAGAAGCCCCAGAAGAAGTGTGACGCCTAAAGAGAGAGGTTAGTGGTTAGACAGGACCAAACTGATCAGCCCAGTACTAACACACGTGTGTGTGTGTGTGGTGTGTGTGTTTGAAAGAGAGCGAGCAGTGACCACAGTGGTGTGAGCGACAGTGTGTTCCTCACCAGGGCAAACTTGTTGACCTGTACGTAGAGAGTCTCGAGCTCTCTGTCGCTGACCTCCTCTCCTTTCTTAGTGGACGCCTTGTACGCGTGCAGATACACACGCAGCCACTCCAGCTGCATCTCACGGCTAGGATACAGCCCATAGTCCAGCTCACTCATACCTGAACACACACATATTAATATATGGTGTGCAGTACATGTAATGACTAAGATACAGCCTATGTATATCTTCTTACCTGCAAACTCGTTGAAGTGGTTCCCAATGTCAAAGGCCTGATAGTTGTAACTAGAGTATTCATAGTCTATGAACCGGACATGGCCTGGAGAAAAAAAAAAGAGGATGGGAAGAAAATGTGATAATGTTACAAATTTTTACTAATATGTTGTCCAACACTGGAAAGTTACTGGCTTTTTTCCCAAGATGTGACCCTTTGCGGTTATGGATGACAATGTTCTACTAGAAATGTGCATCTTCCCTTTTGAAGATGATTCAATACATATCTAGATACATGGCCTCCGATACCATAAGTTTTAGTTAGAAACTAATCAACGTGATTCGGTATGATGCAATACGATGCAAACATTTATTACATAAATAAATCATTTTAAATTCCAAATTAAAATATTCTGCTAATGAGCCTCTCTGAGTTGAATTGTTTGTTTGTTTGTGTGTGTGTGTGTGTGTGTGTGTGTGTGTGTGTGTGTGTGTGTGTGTGTGTGTGTGTGTGTGTGTGTGTGTGTGTGTGTGTGTGTGTGTGTGTGTGTGTGTGTGTGTGTGTGTGTGTGTGTGTGTGTGTGTGTGTGTGTGTGTGTGTGTGTGTGTGTGTGTGTGTGTGTGTGTGTGTGTGTGTGCATACACAGTACTAGTCAAAAGTTTGGACACGCCTGCTCATTCAAGGGTTTTTATTTTTTACTATTTCTACATTGTAGACTAATAGTGAAGACATCAAAACTATGAAAAAACACATATGGAATCATGTAGTAACCAAAAAAAAAATAGTTAAATCAACATATATTTTATATTTGAGATTCTACAAAGTAGTTACCCTTTGCCTTGATGACAGCTTTGCACACTCTTGGCATTCTCTAAACCAGCTTCATTATAGTCACCTGAAATGCATTTCAATTAACAGGTGTGCCTTGTTAAAAGTTAATGTGGAATTTCGTTCCTTAATGCGTTTGAGCCCATCAGTTGTGTTGTGACAAGGTAGGGGTGGTATACAGAAGATAGCCCTATTTGGTAAAAGACCAAGCCCTATTTGGTAAAAGACCAAGTCCATATTATGGCAAGAACAGCTCAAATAAGCAAAGAGAAACAACATTGCATCATTACTTTAAGACATGAAGGTTAGTCAAAGTGGAAAATTAAAAGAACTTTGAAAGCTTTGCAAAAAACCATCAAGCGCTATGATGAAACCCTTGAATGAGTAGGTGTGTCCAAACTTTTGACTGGTACTGTATATGTGATGTATTTGTCTATGGTGTATGTGGGTACCTGAGCTACGCCATATGGCAAACTGGCCAACTACCACCCCATCCCCCACATTCTGAAATCACCATCACCCACTAATTATACTGAACAAAAATATAATTGCAACATAGTGTTGGTACCATGTTTCATGAGCTGAAATAAAATATCCCAGAAATGTTCCATACAAACAAAAATATAATTTTGCAAAACAATTTGTGCACAAAGTTTTACATCCCTGTTAGTGAGCATTTCTCCTCTGCCAAGATAATCCATCCACCTGACAGATGTGGCATATCAAGAAGCTGATTTAACAGCATGATCATTACACGGCAGGGTAGCCTAGTGGTTAGAGCGTTGGACTAGTAACCGGAAGGTTGCGTGTTCAAACCCCCGAGCTGACAAGGTACAAATCTGTCGTTCTGCCCCTGAACAGGCAGTTATCCCAGGCCGTCATTGAAAATAAGAATGTGTTCTTAACTGACTTGCCTGGTTAAATAAAGGTAAAATAAAAAAACAAAAAAAACACAGGTAAACCTTGTGCCGGGGACAATAACAGGCCACTAAAATGTGACGAGATCCTGAGGCCCACTGTCATGACATTCATCCGCCGCCATCACGTTTCAGCATGATAATGCGGCCCCATGTCACAAGGCGCTGTACCCAATTCTTGGAAGTTCTTCCATGGCCTGCATACTCACTAGACATTGAGCATGTTTGGGATGCTCTGGATTGACGTGTACGACAGCGCCTTCCAGTTCCCACCAATATCTAGCAACTTCGCACAGCCATTGAAGAAGAGTGGGACAACAACCATATCAACTCTGTGAGAAGGAGATGTGAACACACCAGATACGGACTGTTTTTCTGATCCACGCCCCTACCTTTTTTTTTAAAGGTATCTGTGACCAACAGACCAGCTGTATTCCCATTCATGTGAAATCCATAGATTGGGGCCCAATTTATTTATTTTAATTGACTGGTTTTCTTATGAACTAACTCAGTAAAATCTTTGAAATTGTTGCATTTATATTTTTGCTCAGTATTAGTTATTTTTGCAGATTAAGTGTTAAAAAATGACCTATGACTAAGCCAATGAATCTATAGCACAATTTTGGATTTCACCCATAATCTAATGGTTTAGACCGCTTCTTCTCCCACTTCGACCATGCATTGCGGGTAGCAAAAGTGATTCACCCTGTTAATCAAAAAATTGCCATATACACCAATTGTTTCAAGCTAAACTACCAAAACTACTGTAGATGGTGGGTGAACCTGATCAAAATAAAATAAAATAGCCCCAATCAGCATGTTGCCTACCTAAAGCCATATGAGAGTTCTCTCCGGCAGTATGCTACTTTATTCTGGTAAAACACCATTTAACAGTGCATTTGATAAAATGTTACCTTGCAAATTACATTGGTTGTCACAACTAATAAAGCCTAATATTGCGCAAGTAATTTTACAAAACATATGTCCTCATTTTTTTTGTTCATTAAAATAGCATGAAATTGATCAGAAATACAGTGTAGACATTGTTAATGTTGTAAATAACTACTGGGATAACTGGCATTTGCCAGAGAACACCAAGATTGGCAAATTCGACACTGGCGCCCTGTGCTCTTCACAGATGAAAGCAGGTTCACACTGAGCACATGTGACAGACGTGACAGTCTGGAGACGCCGTGGAGAACGTTCTGCTGCATGCAACATCCTCCAGCATGACCGGTTTGGCGGTGGGTCAGTCATGGTGTGGGGTGGCATTTCTTTGGGGGGGCCGCACAGCCCTCCATGTGCTCGCCAGAGGTAGCCTGACTGCCATTAGGTACCGAGATGAGATCCTCAGACCCCTTGTGAGACCATATGCTGGTGCGGTTGGCCCTGGGTTCCTCCTAATGCAAGAATATGCTAGACCTCATGTGGTGTGTCAGCAGTTCCTGCAAGAGGAAGGCATTGATGCTATGGACTGGCCCGCCCGTTCCCCAGACCTGAATCCAATTGAGCACATCTGGGTCATCATGTCTCGCTCCATCCACCAACGCCACGTTGCACCACAGACTGTCCAGGAGTTGGCGGACGCTTTAGTCCAGGTCTGGGAGGAGATCCCTCAGGAGACCATCCGCCACCTCATCAGGAGCATGCCCAGGCGTTGTAGGGAGGTCATACAGGCACGTGGAGGCCACACACACTACTGAGCCTCATTTTGACTTGTTTTAGGGACATTACATCAAAGTTGGATCAGCCTGTAGTGTGGTTTTCCACTTTAATTTTGAGTGTCACTCCAAATTCAGACCTCCATGGGTTGATAAATTTGATTTCCATTGATCATTTTTGTGTGATTGTTGTCAGCACATTCAACTATGTAAAGAAAAAAGTATTTAATAAGAATATTTCATTCATTCAGATCTAGGATGTGTTATTTTAGTGTTCCCTTTATTCATTTGAGCAGTGTATTTCTACTTGTTCAATTTGCAAAGAAAGTCATCTGTGAAAATCTAACCCTAAACGTTGTTTCAACCAGTCAAATCACGTTCGTATGTATTCCTCAGAGATCCTAGAACATAACTAGACTTCACTATATCATTAGGTGTGTAGTATATCCTATAGGACACCAAATTTGGTCAGAGAGCGACGCCTTCATGGCACCGCCGATGATGCCGGCGGTCTTCACTTGATCGACTCCAACTTTGTCAAATAAGCACCAATCGGGGTCAACAAAGCTAGCTAGATAGCCAATGAGCTGGGCATTACGGGAGTATCCGGAAACCCTGTATCTGTTGTAAAATGTAGCTACTAACCTTGTATGACATGCCTTTTCCTTTTGGACAAAAATGATAAGGATATTCAGAGTTATGAAGATATGAAAACTGGTTGTTTTGCAAATGTTGAACTTATAATATGGCTACTAATACTGGAAAAGCTAAATCAAAGTCCAAGTATACAGACTTGATGAAATTCTTGCAGAAAAATTTAATATGAACGCAAATGTCTCCTTCACGATTTTCCCAAATGTACCTGATTGACTTCACACGAAATGTCATGTAGTTCGCTCATAGTTCAAGTTATCCATCTGAAACGTCGCACACACTGCTGCCATCTTGTGGACACTATCGAAATTACAACCAGAGTGATTGCTAGAACTGGGACCTTTCTGTTGCATTTCAAAGATGGTGGTAGGGGGAAAAAAATAGGGTTTTCTTTGAATTTTCTTCTGCCAGATCTATTGTTATATTCTCCTACATTCAATTCACGTTTCCTCTCAAGTGGTACCAAGAATATACATATCCTTGCCACAGGCAGTTAGATTTGGGTATGTCATTTTAGGCAAAAACTTAAAAAAGGGGGCTATCCCACTTAACCCAGAAACCAGCAGCACCAATGTGTCGGAGGAAACACTGCACAACTGGCAACCGTGTGAGCGTGCATGCGTCAGGAGTAGCTAGAGCGTTATTGGACATGGCCATCCCGGCCGGCCAAACCCTATCCTAACCCGGACGACACTGGGCCAATTGTGTGTCGCCTCTAGGGTCACCCGGTCGCGGCCGGCTGCGACACATCCCGGGATCGAACCCGGATCTTTAATGACGCCTCAAGCACTGCAGTGCCTTAGACCGCTGCGCTACTCGGTAGGCCCCCATTTGACTAACATTTGAATGCTGAAGATGACTTGCAGATGTGCCAGATCAGGAGTAGGCATACCTCTCGATCAGCGCACTGCGCGCAGTTTGATTAGGCTACTGATATTGCCTGGGTTTGTTTGGTTTGCAAAATGACTGTCTAACAGAATTACATGCTTAGTTCCAAAGTGAAGGAGAGGATGCAGTTGTCACAAATGATGAGTGGTATTTTCAGAAGGTAGAAATAAAGGAATTTGAACAAAACATTTGTGAACCGGCGATTCAGAACGCTTGAATAGATTTCCTGACCGATGCATGCTACATTTGCGTTGCTTTGGGGTCTCTCTTAAACATTTGAACCAGGGACTAATGACTATTGTGAATTGTTACATCCCTATGTTCTATCTTGAGGTAGGCAGTATACTGTATTTTACTATATACAGCGGTATTGATGGTGTACGCCAGCAGCCGTCCAGGGGCACCCTCCTCCACAGCTCAGCCCGGTCACTGACCAAAGGAAGCAAGGTCTTGGGCCCTCCTCCACCTCCCAGAGGATCCCGACACCATCCGCTGCTACTGGTATATGTGCGTTGAGTCAGGCTGGCAAGAGTCGAAACAAACCTCCTCCCCCCCTGCCAGAGGCAGGCCCATTCGGTTCCCCCTCTTCCTTCCCCATTATATTCCATCATGACCACCACTGTCTTGGGCAGCTCAATGGTGAGATGTTTTCCTGCTTGCTTCCTGTGGGCAGACCAAGGTCCATTGTTACCCAGGCGCCCGTGTCCAAGACAACTTCCTCCTGCAAACAGTTCTAGCCAGCTACTCTACTATTGGCACCGAAGTTGGATTTAATGTAATTCGCTTTCGGCAATCTGAAGAATTAAAAGGAGGACTACAACTTTCTCTTGAACATCCTTGTTTGCAAAGGGAAGAGAACATTCATCTCCAGCCCCCTGCCATGCTATAGAAGGGGTTTGGAACATTACAGCCACCTAGCTGCCCTAAACAAGTTCCTGAAGAAACTCTGCAAAGACATGAATGTCTCCTTTCGTGACAAATTTGACTTGCTGTGGGAGCAACCAACAATTTTTAAAAGATGGGATTCACCCTTACCGCAAAGGGTTCCAGGATTATCTCAATCAACATAGCGAACTGCTCAAGAGACTGACGGTCTGGGTTTGGTAGTGTTCCAGTCCACCCTGTCATAATAAGCAACAGAGGACATGGAAATCGTATTATATCCCAGAGAAATAGAAGTGCAGTGAATGTAAGTAATCTAATCTATCCTTTAACTGTTAGCGCCGAGGGTATTATCTGCAATAATCACATGCATATAGAATTGAATTCCACAGTTTGCACTGAAACTGTCTGCCTTAGGAAGAAGCCCGCTGTGGGCAGCCCACCCAGTACCATCGACTCAAATGTAAATGTCACTGACATGTCTCCCTCGGATCAGCCTCTCAGAAACAAACAAGCAACCCAGAAAAGGACAAAAATAATTGCCTATTTTAACACATACCCCTTCCCTTTTTCCACTTTGTTACGTTAAAGCTGTATTCTAAAATGGATTTTAATTTTTTTTAATTTTTAAATACCTTATTTAAGTATTCAGACCCTTTGCTCTGAGACTAAAAATTAAGCTCAGATGCATCCTGTTTCCATTGATCATACTTGAGATGTTTCTACAACTTGGAGTCCATCTGTAGTTAATTCAAGAAGGGCTTTCATCAGGGAGGTGACCAAGAACCCGATGGTCACTTTGACAGAGCCCCAGAGATGGGAGAACCTTCCAGAAAAACAACCATCTCTGCAGCACTCCACCAAGCAGGCCTTTATGGTAGAACGGAAGCCACTCCTCAGCAAAAGGCACATAACAGCCCGCTTGGAGTTTGCCAAAGGGCACCTAAAAGACTCAGACCATGAGAAACAAGATTCTGTGGTCTGATGAAACCAAGATTGAACTCTTTGGCCGGAATGCCAAGTGTCACGTCTGGAGGAAACATGGCACCATCCCTATGGTGAAGTATGGTGGCAACATCATGCTGTGGGGATATTTTTCAGCAGCAGGGACTGGGAGACTTAGTTAGGACCGAGGGAATGATGAACGGAGCAAAGTACAGAGAGATTCTTGATGAAAACCTGCTCCAGAGTGCTCAGGACCTCGGAAAGTTAACTGCCGCCCCAATCTAACAGAACAACAAACCTAAGCACACAGCCAAGACAACGCAGGAGTCGCTTCGGGTCAAGTCTCAATGTCCTTGAGTGGCCCAGCCAGAGCCCAGACTTGAACCCGATTGAACTATAGAGACCTGAAAATAGCTGACAGAGCTTGAGCGGATTTGCAGAGAAGAATGGGAGAAACTCCCCAAATACAGGTTTGCCAAGCTTGTAGCATCACACCCAAGAAGACTTGAGTCTGTAATCCCTGCCAAAGGTGCTTCAGAGTATTGAGTAAAGCATTTGAATACTTATGTAAATATGTATTTCAGTTCTTTATTTTTAATACATTTGCCACAATTTCTAAAATAACCTGTTTTTTGCTTTGTCATTATGGAGTATTGTGTGTAAATTGACAAGGAACAAAAACAATTGAATCCATTTTGGAATACGGCTGTAACATAACAAAACTCAAGGGGTCTGAATACTTTGAAGGGCTGAACTACATACAGTGCATTGACTAATAATGTTCTGTACTATATATTATTTCATGTGGACCCCAGGAAGAGTAGATGTTTCAGCAGCTAATGGGGATCCTAATAAATACCAATACATGGACCGGTTTAAGTTTTTACTTTACCTTCTGTAATGGTATTTGAATGTTTGAATAGTTTGTTAAATGTGATACTTCGTGTGTAAAGTCAATTTTTTCAAATTTACTCCACTACTTGAGTTCTTTCCCTCCATGCTGATTTCCACACAGACCTAGCCCCACCCAGTCACTCAAGGCGCACATTTGTTTTTGCTCGACCACGAGACACTTGTGTTCAGTCTGCATGGTCAATGCAACACATGCTACAATGTCGATGACAATGATGCTGTTTCCACTTTAGGTCTTACCCCTTTAGACCCCAGTAGAATTCTAGAATATTGCTATACTGTGAATTTCCAAGATAAAGCTCATTTTTTCACACATTTCAAAAACAGCCGTAGCTCTAAAACAAAGAACAAATTACAATTACAAGTTAACTTAGTTTAAAAGAGCACAACCTCTACTTTAATATGACACCACATTCACATACTCATTCACATGTCCTAAGTATAATATATTATACGTATTATTTACATTAAATATTCAAAACAAATATTAAATATAAAAAAACACCCGAAATGTGACCAGAGGACAATATTCAGAGATTATTTCAAAACCCACACAAATTAGGCTAT
The DNA here is from genome assembly GCF_021184085.1 of Oncorhynchus gorbuscha. Lineage (NCBI taxonomy): Eukaryota > Metazoa > Chordata > Actinopteri > Salmoniformes > Salmonidae > Oncorhynchus > Oncorhynchus gorbuscha. The sequence goes on along the minus strand of NC_060175.1, from coordinate 37,974,734 downwards.
TTGATTATTACACAAGTAAGAATAGTTGTCAATGTACAAATGTAAACAATTTAGAGACGATTTCAAAATGAACTGTTCATTGGGAGCTTCATGAAAAGGGTGCCCATGGCAGAATAGCCGCAAACAAGCCTAAGATCACCATGCGCAATGCCAAGTGTTGGCTGGAGTGGTGTAAAGATGGCCTCCATTGGACTCTGGAGCAGTGGAAACGCGTTCTATGGAGTAAAGAATCACGCTTCACGATCTGGCAGTCCGACAGATGAATCTGGGTTTGACGGATGTAACGCTACCTGCGTCAATGCACAGTGCCAACTGTAAAGTTTGGCGGAGGAGGAATAATGGTTCGGGCTAGTCCCCTTAGTTCCGGTGAAGGAAAATCTTAATGCTACAGCATACAATAACATTCTAGGCAATTCTGTGCTTCCAACTTTGTGGCAACAGTTTGGGGAAGGCCCTTTCCTGTTTCAGCATGACAATGTCCCCTTGCACAAAGCGAGGTCCATGTGGAAGAACTTGACTGGCCTGCACAGAGCCCTGACCTCCCATCCCACATTTGGGATGAATTGGAACGCCGACTGTGAGCCAGGCCTAATCGCTCAACATCAGTGCCCAACCTCACTAATGCTTGTGGCTGAATGGAAGCAAGTCCCGCAGTAATGTTCCAACATCTAGCGGAAAACCTTCCCAGAAGAGTGGAGGCCGTTATAGCAGCAAAGGGGGGGGGGACCAACTCCATATTATTGCCCATGATTTTGGAATTAAATGTTTGACGAGAAGGTGTCCACATACTTTTGGTCCACATTATTTGAGCTCCACCGCTGCCGTTTTAACCTGTACCAACCAAGTTATCATGACAGGACTTTCTAATCTGAGAGCCATTCCCCAAGTTTCACAGCATCAAACATATATCTGCTGTTTACGCTTTCAAAGTGCAAGGATGTGTCCAAATCCGTACCACTAACCAACAAAGACAGTGTTTTTCACAGTGAAAAGTCGACCACGTCAGCACCATCATTTTTTTTTTACGTTGAAAAATTCAAATGACAGCATACCCTGTTTCTGGTTGATGACAACAGCCACGCGAATACGACAACAGGTTCATAGCACGATCATTTTGCGATATTGACACAGATAGTATTGTTCGAAAAAAACAAGGCCATTTGCGGCCGCTATAGTAATTTAAAGAAAAGCGGTCGCTATGGGCTCTAAAGAGTTAATATAAATCCACTAGAGTTCTATAATTACACTATTCGTTTGTTTCTTACATCTGTAAACTGCTAGTTTGTATTTTCTTAACAATTTGTGGCTAAATCGCCACTAATGCTAATAGCTCGTTAGCTAGCTAATAAAATGAACTGAGTCAGAGCAAACGTAGCCAATCTGATACCAATGATGATGCAGGCCTAAATCAGCATGTTGTTTTTGCAACAGTATCTTTGAAACCAAAGAGGATTAGACGAAGCATGAATGTGTTAGCTACATGAAATAACTAAGAGAAATTTAATGAAGCCAAAGATTATAGGATCCCCTAGGAAACACTGACAAACACTGTTTCCTACCCTGTTACAATAACTCCTCCCTGGCATTTTCATTCACTGCCATGTCAAACACTGTATTCAAAGTGCCCACTAGTATAATTTAACTATATCATTATAATCATTCTATTTTCATGATCCCAACCGTTCACCCAAGTGTTTTGATCTAAATTGCAAGTCAAATCACAACTGCAACATTTGGTTAAAAATAATGCCTAGATATTTAGCCAATATTGTGCAGTCCTATGTGGCAGTGTGGAAATTATCTTAAATGAGCACAGGAAAAGCAGAAATTGGTGAAAATGGCCCACAAAAATGTGGTTAAAGTTTAATTGAACAGTGCATTCAGAAAGTATTCAGACCTCTTTAATTTTTTCCAAATTTTGTTACATTACAGCCTTGTTCTAAAATGTATTAACATTGACACCCCCCCCCCCATCAATCTATATACAATACCCTATAATTGCAAAGCAAAAACAGGTTTTTAGAAATGTTTACACACACACACACACACACACACACACACACACACACACACACACACACACACACATACATACATACATACATATATACACATATATATAAATAAATAAAACATGTTGAAGCAGTTTCTCCCATTCTCTGCAGAACCTTGCAAGCTCTATCAGGTTGGATGGAGAGTGTTGCTGCACAGCTATTTTCATGTCTCTCCAGAGATGTTTGAGCGGGTTCAAGTCTGGGCTCTGGCTGGGCCACTCAAGGACATTCAGAGACTTGTCCCAAAGCCACTCCTGTGTTGTCTTGGCTGTGTGCTCAGGGTCATTGTCCTGTTGGAAGGTGAACCTTTGCCCCAGTCTGAGGTCCTGAGTTCTCTGGAGCAGGTTTTCATCAAAGATCTCTCTGTACTTTGCTCAGTTAATCTTTCCCTTGATACTGACTAGCCTCCCAGTAGGGGAGTAGGGTTTTTCTCCAGATGTGACGCTTGGTATTCAGGTCAAAGAGTTCAATCAGACCAGAGAATCTTTGCCTTTTGGCAAACTCCAAGCGGGCTGTCATGTGCCTTTTACTGAAGAGTGGCTTCGGTCTGGCCACTATCATAAAAGGCCTGATTGGTGGAGTGCTGCAGAGATGGGAGAACCTTCAAGAAGGACAACCATCTCCACAGAGGAACTCTGGAGCTCTGTCAAAGTGACAATCGGGTTCTTGGTCACCTCCCTGACCAAGGCCCTTCTCCCCCGATTGCTCAGTTTGGCTGGGCAGCCAGCTCTAGGAATAATCTTGGAGGTTGCAAACTTCTTCCATTTAAGAATGATGGAGGCCACTGTGTTCTTGGCGACCTTCAATGCTGCAAAAAAAAAAAAATTGGTACCCTTCCCCAGATCGGTGCCTCGACATAAACCTGTCTCGGGGCTCTAGGGACAATTCCTTCGACCTCATGGCTTGGTTTTTGCTCTGACATGCACTATCAACTGTGGGACCTTATATAGACAGGTGTGTGCCTTTTCATTTGATTGGTCATGATTTGTATTTACCACAGGTGGACTCCAATCAAGTTGTAGAAATCTCAAGGATGATGAGTGGAAACAGGATGAAGCTTAGTTCAATTTAGAGTCTCATAGCAAAGGGTCTGAATACTCATGTTAATAAGGTAATTTTTTAATGATACATTAGCTAAAATGTCTAAAAACCTGTTTTTTCTTTGTCATTATGGGATATTGTGTGTAGATTGATGAGGAAAAAACTATTTAATCAATTTTAGAATAAGGCTGTAACGTAACAAAATGTGGAAAAAGCCAAGGGGTGTGAAAACTTTCCGAATGCACTGTAAAACAGTCAGAATGGAGAAAGATCCATGTAAATCCCTTAGAATGTATGTATTGCCACCCTAGCCTCATGCACTACTCAATTTGCAAATTTAGAATGTATTATTCAAAAACAAAACTGTCAAATACTGTCAAAAATGATAAAAATACAGTGATAGAGGTCCTTGACCTTGACTGGATGATGTTCTAACGTTGCTGTAACCAACTCACCCTCTTTGCTGTTGTGGATGATGTTCTAACGTTGCTGTAACCAACTCACCCTCTTTGCTGTTGTGGATGATGTTCTAACGATGCTGTAACCAACTCACCCTCTTTGCTGTTGTGGATGATGTTCTAACGTTGCTGTAACCAACTCACCCTCTTTGCTGTTGTGGATGATGTTCTAACGATGCTGTAACCAACTCACCCTCTTTGCTGTTTTTGATGATGTTTTAACGATGCTGTAACCAACTCACCCTCTTTGCTGTTTTTGATGATGTTTTAACGATGCTGTAACCAACTCACCCTCTTTGCTGTTGTGGATGATGTTCTAATGATGCTGTAACCAACTCACCCTCTTTGCTGTTTTTGATGATGTTTTAACGATGCTGTAACCAACTCACCCTCTTTGCTGTTGTGGATGATGTTCTAACGTTGCTGTAACCAACTCACCCTCTTTGCTGTTGTGGATGATGTTCTAACGTTGCTGTAACCAACTCACCCTCTTTGCTGTTGTGGATGATGTTCTTGCAGAGCAGGTCGTTGTGACAGAGCACCACAGGAGAGCCCAGCTTTGACAAGTGCTCCTTCATCCACACCATCTCCTGCTCCAACACTGCCTGGCTGGGCACCTCCTGCTGGATCCTAGAGAGGGGTGGTGGGGGGAGTCCACATTTTCAGACTAACATCAGTGACTCCGTTTCCTCCCTGTGACTGTTGTCGAGGACACCATGTTCATTGTTAAATAAAAACAACAGTAAGTTGGCCCTATTTAGAGTGACTGAAATAGCTTTGCCAAGTTTTCAAAGTGTATACAGTGTTGTTGGACCAACAGAGCATGGGACTTTGTAGAATGAACAAAAACAGACACACACTAGTCTCTCTCAAAAGGGTAGAGTTTCAAATCAGACAGGGAGTGCAGCCAACTAATACAATTGTAGCCAGAGGTGCATACATCCCAATTTTGCACATCAGCACCATTCTCTCACTCCTTGCGGGTTGTCTTACATAAATGAGCCTGCTGCTGAGGAGAGAGTGAGAGAGAGAGAGAGAGAGCAAGAGAGGAGCGTTGAGCTACTGTTGATTGTGAAGATGGAGGCCTTTTCACAGACGTAAAATTAAAGTTAGAGTATGCCTATCGTGAAAAGTCTAGAAGGGGAATCTCCCCCGTATGGACAAGTTTCAATATTGTAGTGAACTAAGATAACAAGAATGTTGGCGCAGCAAAATGCAAGCTAGTGTGCAACTCGCTATTCAGGTACAGTAGGATGCAATTTCTTTACTTTATAAAATGTTTTCATAGAGTAATAATAATGCTAAAACAAATTATAACTATAATTGTAGGCCTTCATTGTGATAACTATCATTGTATTAATCTAAACCAGTTCTTTAAATATGCTAAATGTGTTTTTTCCCCCCATTCTGTTTAAAGATTTATTGGCTAAATTAAGTTCGACCTGTCTTTTTGATTGTGTGCTCTGTATTTAGATTAAGATCGGTATATAAGTAAGCCGGTTGTAAAATAAATATAATTAGCCTATTGCTGTCATTTTTTGGGTGCATTAAGCACTAGCCCTTTTAGTAATTGCTGCAATATAGCCTGTTCAATATTGTGAAGGTTTAAACTAGTTCGCAAGTGTTTTGTTTCATTTTGTTGAGCCATTTTCTTTGGCCCAAGTTCCCAACTGTAATGTGTTTGCCGCAATACAATATCCTGCTCGTATTTTCCCTATAAACTATGGCTTGATTTACTTTTACTATTACCCTGGCTATAAGCCTATTATGTTGCAGGCATATGATATGAAGGCAGTTCTTGGCATACCAGTGTTACTCCTATAATCTAACGTTATAAAAAAAAATGTTTTATAGATAACATATTACCCTCCTTCCGTACGCCTGTATCGCGATCTCTCTCACTGGGGCTGAGCCTAAGCTTAAATATACACACACATTTTTTGGAATCAATATCATACAGAGAGTGCCTAAGCCTACAGGCCTATGAATGCAATGCCCTGATGCATTTAGTGCTCAAATCTCCAACAGCTGAACCATGAGGTGGACAATTATTGTTTTAGGAAAGTAAAAAACAAAAACGCTATAAAAGTTCTGCATATGCTACACATCGAAACACAAGAAAAGTGTTTTTGTAATTTGTTATAGGCTGTTTTCAAGGACAGGTAAATGTGGCTCATTTGGCAAATATCCCTGGTTTATTGATGGCGCTGGCTGCGTGGGTGGACATCCTAATGGGTAATGCACCCAATCCATATGGATGACCGGTACATTTCTCAAATGTCCGATAAATTCAAATCTTCCCGGTCACTTTTCCGGCGCCATTTTTTCTTATCATAAACCTTGGTGTGTATGTGTGTACTGTCTGTGTGTTTGCGTGAGAGTAAGAGAGAGTAAGGTAATTTGTGTGTACTGTATTCACCCTGAGAGTGCCCAGAGGAGCAGTGCTGAGAGGAAAGGGATCATTCCAAGGGTGATTGTCTCGGCCAATCGAGCGACCACTCTCCTGTGGTAATGGGCTTAAAGGGCTAATCCAGAGTTAGCCTGAAGAGGCAGAGTAGAAAGGAAGGGGGAGGACTGACCGACTCCCACTGTGTTAACTCTCTATCCCGGGATTCCCACTTCTAACTTTCTTCCATTAGTAGTACAGCAATAGTTACTACTATTGGGAATATTCCCTACGACTAGTAACCAACCACCAAGTGATACTACTGCTGCTTCTCCCTATAGCCTATCCCCACTGAGGACCATTTGCACCCAGGCCACTGCTCTCTTACGGAGCTCCCAGTTTCCAAGAGTTTCACCCAGCTCTCTCCTCCCTGCCTGCCCAGGATCTCTGCTGTTGGCTGGGTATAGGAGCAAGTTGTGCAACCAGCACCCACCCTCAAGAAGGCAGAAGCCTTCTCTTTGCTGGGCACAGTTGTTGAGTCTACGTTTGTGTGAGTGTGACTGTGTGTACAGTGGTGGCAGGATAGCTGAATGACACAGTGTGCTACATTACCCAGGCATTCTAGGAAGGCTGATAAACTGTAAGTGGTATGCAAACATCTGATATCCCAATGCATGCCTCTGGCTCCCTAATCCACATCTACCCTGCACTGTAGTTATGATAACACTTATATAAGAGCCTGTATAGAGGACTTAATAACCATGGGAATAAAGCGTAATCCTCCCAGACGACTGAGTATGTATGAACAATAAACCAGGTTATGAAAAGACCCTTCTGAGTAAGAGGGGTCAAAGTGTGTCTGAGCCAGTTTCTTTAGCCTCTGTGTTTTCAGGTTACCTGGTGTGGTGTGTGTGTGTCTCGTTTCAGTGTCCTCTTACCTGGTGTTGGAGGCTTGGTCGGTGAACTCTGTAGCGACCAGAGAGAAATATTTCCTCATCTTAATCCACAGATTGGGTTTGGGGATGCAGCCGTTGTGTGCATGGATCGCATGGATATGAGCCATCTCCCTGGATATCAGTCTAAGGAGGAAGATACACATTAGACACTATATCACACACTACTTAATACAGTATATCAGTACTCACCTTTCATGCAAACATGTTTGTTCTGATGAATTAAATAAAATACAATGTGCTCATCCAAAATTACTCATATCCACTACAAACCGTTGAGTCCTGGATCCTTCTCTGATAATGTATTAACTTGACTGCTTGACCTCTAATTCTAGTTCCATGGTGATAACAGGGTTTAGGACCGTCTTGAGACTCAGTCTCTCTGGATTCATCAGTAGTCTACTATGGTATACAGTCGTGGCCAAAGGTTTTGAGAATGACACGAATATTAATTTTCACAAAGTCTGCTGCCTCAGTTTCTATGATGACAATTTGCATATACTCCAGAATGTTATGAAGAGTGGTCAGATTAATTTAAATTAATTGCAAAGTCCCTCTTTGCCATGCAAATGAACCGAATCCCCCCAAAATATTTCCGCTGCATTTCAGCCCTGCCACAAACGGACCAGCTGACATCATGTCAGTGATTCTCTCGTTAACACAGGTGTGAGTGTTGACGAGGACAAGGGTGGAGATCACTCTGTCATGCTGATTGAGTTCAAATAACAGACTGGAAGCTTCAAAAGGAGGGTGGTGCTTGGAGTCATTGTTCTTCCTCTGTCAACCATGGTTACCTGCAAGGAAACATGTGCAGTCATCATTGCTTTGCACAAAAAGGGCTTCACAGGCAAGGATATTGCTGCCAGTAAGATTGCACCTTAATCAATCATTTATCGGATCATCAAGAACTTCATGGAGAGCGGTTCAATTGTTGTGAAGAAGGCTTCAGGGCGCCCAAGAAAGTCCAGCAAGCGCCAGGACCGTCTCCTAAAGTTGATTCAGCTGCGGGATCGGGGCACCACCAGTACAGAGCTTGCTCAGGAATGGCAGCAGGCAGGTGTGAGTGCATCTGCACGCACAGTGAGGCAGAGAATTTGAGGATGGCCTGGTGTCAAGAAGGGAAGCAAAGAAGCCACTTCTCTCCAGGGAAAAGATCAGGGACAGATTGAGATTCTGCAAAAGGTACAGGGTTTGGACTGCTGAGGACTGGGGTAAAGTAATTTCCTCTGATGAATCCCCTTTCCGATTGTTTGGGGCATCCGTAAAAAAAGCTTGTCCGGAGAAGACAAGGTCAGCGCTACCATCAGTCCTGTGTCATGCCAACAGTAAAGCATCCTGAGACCATTCATGTGTGGGGTTGCTTCTAAGCCAAGGGAGTGGGCTCAATCACAATGTTGCCTAAAAACACAGTCATGAATAAAGAATGGTACCAACACATCCTCCGAGAGCAACTTCTCCCATCCATCCAGGAACAGTTGTGACTAACAATGCCTTTTCCAGCATGATAGAGCACCTTGCCATAAGGCAAAAGTGATAGCAAAGTGGCCCGGAGAACAAAACATTGATATTTTGGGTCCATGGCCAGGAAACTCCCCAGACCTCTATCCCATTGAGAACGTTTGGTCAATCCTCAAGAGGCGGGTGGACAAACAAAAACCCACAAATTCTGACAAACTCCAATCATTGATTATGCAAGAATGGGCTGCCATCAGTCAGGATGTGGCCCAGAAGTTAATTGACCTCATGCCAGGGTGGATTGCTGAGGTCTTGAAAAAGGGACTAAACTGCAAATATTGACTCTTTGCATCAACTTCATGTAACCGTCAATAAAAGCCGTTGACACTTATGAAATGCTTGTAATTATACTTCAGTATTCCATAGTAACATCTGACAAAAATATCTAAAGACACTGAAGCAGCAACCTTTGTGGAAATTAATATGTGTGTCACTCAAAACGTTTGGCCACGACTGTAGACACTTACACAGATCTGGCTGTAGTATGCTTATCAAAGGCTGGCTTGCTACAGTTTGTTAGCTCAGGACTGTCTGTAAACAAAGTCATGACGGTAACATCTCACTCAAACTAACCCATAAACCCAGCAGAACAGACAGTGTGACCATGGATGAAAAACATGTATCACACTAACTCAAGGTTAGAGCATTGAAGATGCTCTCCTATACTGGTTTCCTGAAAAGAGCTGGAGAGAGAAAGGACATGAATGAGCAGTACACAGTCGTGTGTACTATACACTCCTGCAGGATTTTGAGGGTGTTGAAATTGAGGGTGTACAAATCAAATCCTGCCTTACCTGCAGGCTAGACAGATATCAGGATCAGCTTGAAGAGGATTTTCGAATAACATTGTCCCCCATCCGTTTAAGAGGCACCTCCACACCTCACCTATACCATCACACCTGAGTAGGGAGGGGTCCCTGTTGGACTGCACCATGTTCTCACCTGAGTATGGTTGGATCCCTGACGTCCTGTGTTCCGAGGGCGTCCCCCTGCATAAACTCGTAGCAAAGACCATTCTGGAAGGTGCAGTAGAGCCGCGGCGCGCAGCCGTTAGCATGCAGCACCTAGGAACACACAAATTATTAGACACAGGTGGCCTAAGACAGACCAGGAAATAGCCTTAACAAGGGTCCATGCACAGGGAGTTGAACTTAGCTACCAGTGTAGATGCACTTCCTGAAGAATCTGGTGTTTGATTTACATAGATGTCCTCTAGTGAAGCACCTGAAAGCTCTGAAGTGTCAAGTGTGTGAACTGTGAAGGGTGTGTGTTAGAGAACGTGTGTACGCACCTGGAAGCTCTTGAGCTCGTTGTCTCGGTCGACAATCAGCTCCGTCTTGTTCCCATACACACGTACCAGAACCACGTCTTCTGGACTCGCCTCCACATAACAACCAACCAGCTTATTAGTGGTCCCATCAGTGAAGAGCTGTGAGAGGAAGAAGGGGAGACAGAGGGTTTAATACAGAATTTAAAAAAGAATAAAAAAACATTTAAAAAGAAAAATCACCAGTGAAGGTCTGGAAAGAGAGACTGGGAGGGAGAGATTCTGGGAGAATTTCAATTGGATACTCCTCATGTCCTCAAAACCCATTGGATATGAAAGGACACAAGGAGTATGCAATTGAGATTATCCCAACGTTAATTGGGTTTACTCTAGTTTACTGTCACTAGATAATGAGGCTCAAGCCAGTCCTTGTCAGGAATCATATCAGAAAGCATAGGCCTAGATGACCATGAGAAGGTTAAGTCAGAACAGTGAATTCCTAAAAGAAGGTCCGACTTTCTCCTGAGCTGAGATAGCAGAAACAGTAGGTCATGTCCATGTAAAAGGACCCATGAGCATCAACATGTGAAGTTTGTCGGAGTATATCAAATTTGGTGTCAAATGAGCTCAGAGTCTATATTTTGGGGAAATGAAGGTATATGTTTCTCAACCATTTTTCATCCTAATAATAATAATAATAATAATAGTTATTATTAGGAATAAGCAAAGGCTTTGATTTCTGGTTACACAGATCGCAGAAGGGTCTTAAAAACACCTACTAGATAAAGTCTTAAAATATTAGAAATACATAAAAATACAATGTTGAAGGCCCCTGCCAAGTAATATCAAAAATGTATATTTAGTTGTGCAGAAATGATTTGCCTTTGTTACCAAAACCCACACAGCTTTCAGATATTTTATTTTTCTCTCCCTCATGGAGGGAGGATTATGAAAGTTCACAGAAGTAACAAGTTAAGGTCGATATACCAATTAGTTAGTTTTTACTGATAATAATTCATACACAAAAGTATTAAGTGATTAAAAACACGTCACACATACCAAAATTGATAACAGAAACTAGGTTTCCATTCAATTGGCAACAGATCGATGCGAATTCAAGAATCCGGACAAAGATGATATGTGCATTTTCCCACTAATGGCGTTTCCACCAAATTGACTTTTTGCGGATACATTTTTTTTTAAATGCGTGATAACCTAGTACACACAAAATGTACTTTTCCACTTACATTTTCATGTACCAAATCAAAATTCTAAAGTACAATATGTTTCCATGGCATTTTTTTGCAGGTAGGCTGTGAGGGTATAGTCTACATGGTGAGGTTATTATGGAGCTCACCGATCCAGTCCAGGTAGGCCGTGTGGTTATAGTCTACAAGAGGTTATTATGGAGCTCACAGATACAATACAGGTAGGCTGTGAGGGTATAGTCTACATGTGGTTATTATGGAGCTCACAGATCCAGTGCAGGTAGGCTGTGAGGGTATAGTCTACATGAGGTTATTATGGAGATCACAGATCCAGTCCAGGTAGGCCGTGTGGTTATAGTCTACAAGAGGTTATTATGGAGCTCACAGATCCAATACAGGTAGGCTGTGAGGGTATAGTCTACATGAGGTTATTATGGAGCTCACAGATCCAGTGCAGGTAGGCTGTGAGGGTATAGTCTACATGAGGTTATTATGGAGCTCACAGATCCAGTGCAGGTAGGCTGATGGTATAGTCTACATGGTGAGGTTATTATGGAGCTCACAGATACAATGCAGGTAGGCTGTGAGGGTATAGTCTACATGGTGAGGTTATTATGGAGCTCACAGATACAATGCAGGTAGGCTGTGAGGGTATAGTCTACATGGTGAGGTTATTATGGAGCTCACAGATCCAGTGCAGGTAGGCTGTGAGGGTATAGTCTATATGAGGTTATTATGGAGCTCACAGATCCAGTGCAGGTAGGCTGTGAGGGTATAGCCTACATGAGGTTATTATGGAGCTCACAGATACAGTACAAGTAGGATGTGAGGGTATAGTCTACATGAGGTTATTATGGAGCTCACAGATCCAGTCCAGGTAGGCCGTGTGGTTAGTCTACAAGAGGTTATTATGGAGCTCACAGATACAATACAGGTAGGCTGTGTGGTTAGTCTACATGAGGTTATTATGGAGCTCACAGATCCAGTGCAGGTAGGCTGATGGTATAGTCTACATGGTGAGGTTATTATGGAGCTCACAGATTCAGTGCAGGTAGGCTGATGGTATAGTCTACATGGTGAGGTTATTATGGAGCTCACAGATTCAGTGCAGGTAGGCTGTGAGGGTAGTCTACATGGTGAGGTTATTATGGAGCTCACAGATACAGTGCAGGTAGGCTGTGAGGGTAGGGTGAGGTTATTATGGAGCTCACAGATACAGTGCAGGTAGGCTGTGAGGGTAGTCTACATGGTGAGGTTATTATGGAGCTCACAGATCCAGTGCAGGTAGGCTGTGAGGGTATAGTCTACAAGAGGTTATTATGGAGCTCACAGATCATGTGAGGGTAGTCTACATGAGGTTATTATGGAGCTCACAGATCCAATACAGGTAGGCTGTGAGGGTATAGTCTACATGAGGTTATTATGGAGCTCACAGATCCAGTGCAGGTAGGCTGTGAGGGTATAGTCTACATGAGGTTATTATGGAGCTCACAGATCCAGTGCAGGTAGGCTGTGAGGGTATAGTCTACAAGAGGTTATTATGGAGCTCACAGATACAATACAGGTAGGCTGTGAGGGTATAGTCTACATGAGGTTATTATGGAGCTCACAGATCCAGTGCAGGTAGGCTGTGAGGGTAGTCTACATGGTGAGGTTATTATGGAGCTCACAGATCCAGTGCAGGTAGGCTGATGTCTACAAGTTATATGGAGCTCTACATGGTGGCTGTGAGGTTAGGTTATTATGGAGCTCACAGATACAGTGCAGGTAGGCTGTGAGGGTATAGTCTACATGGTGAGGTTATTATGGAGCTCACAGATCCAGTGCAGGTAGGCTGTGAGGGTTAGTCTCCATGGTGGCTGTGAGGTATAGTCTACATGAGGTTATTATGGAGCTCACAGATCCAGTGCAGGTAGGCTGATGGTATAGTCTACATGGTGAGGTTATTATGGAGCTCACAGATCCAGTGCAGGTAGGCTGTGAGGGTAGTCTACATGGTGAGGTTATTATGGAGCTCACAGATACAGTGCAGGTAGGCTGTGAGGGTAGTCTACATGGTGAGGTTATTATGGAGCTCACAGATACAGTGCAGGTAGGCTGTGAGGGTAGTCTACATGGTGAGGTTATTATGGAGCTCACAGATACAGTGCAGGTAGGCTGTGAGGGTAGTCTACATGGTGAGGTTATTATGGAGCTCACAGATACAGTGCAGGTAGGCCGTGTGGTTATAGTCTACATGAGGTTATTATGGAGCTCACAGATACAGTGCAGGTAGGCTGTGAGGGTAGTCTACATGGTGAGGTTATTATGGAGCTCACAGATACAGTGCAGGTAGGCTGTGAGGGTAGTCTACATGGTGAGGTTATTATGGAACTCACCGATATCCAGTGCAGGTAGGCTGTGAGGTTATAGTCTACATGAGGTTATTATGGAGCTCACAGATCCAGTGCAGGTAGGCTGTGAGGTTATAGTCTACATGAGGTTATTATGGAGAAGAGCGAGAATATTTATTCGTCAAACATCGATCATGTCAAAAGGAATAAGACCCTCAAATTATTGGAAAGGAGCACCAAGATCACAGTGCACTTTCACCACCCTGTGAAGTTCATCATAACTTATTTAATTCCCAAAATTACTTCGATATGATGGTTATTATATTAATATTTGTGCGTAAAGGCAAACAAGCAAATGATGTGTTGGCATTTGTAAAATTGTACCAAAACTTCATGTTTCCATGACAGCTGTCGTGTTTTTATTCATTTTATTTATAAAAGGTATGAGTTTACTTGCATAAAACCTGAGGATAGAAACCTGGTTAGTGACCGAAAAATCAGTAACAGAATGACTGCAATTCAATTGGCCACAATGGGAAATCATAGGTGTCACAAGTTTCATTACTAATACAGTATGTACAGAACACACATGGTATACACCGTCCAATGACATGCTTACTTGCAGGTTCCTTCTCGACAGTATGTAAACGGAGTTGAGAGGCTGGACCCTCCAGGTCCATTCCAACCACTCTGCTAAAAACAGCTTCGCTCCATTCATTTAAAAATAAAATCCCAATTTAACAAACAACCATCTATTTTTGTGACTTCCTGGACCTACCATTTGGTTTTGAAGTATTGAAACCAAACGAGTGGGCTCCCGAGTGGCGCAACGGTCTAAGGCACTGCGTCTCAGGGCAAAAGGCATCACTACAAATCCAGGCTGTACCACATCCGGCCGTTGGGAGTCCCATAGGGCGGCACACAATTGGCCCAGCGTTGTCCTGGTTTGGCCGGGGTAGGCTGTCAATGTAAATAAGAATTTGTTCTTAACTGACTTGCCTAGTTAAATAAAGGTTACATAAAAGTATTTCAATAAACATGAAAAGGTGAATGCAAGACATGCACATCCTTTCAAATATGCTACATGTCATATTGAACAGCATATAAACACTAAATAGGTCAGAAGCCAGACAGGGAGCCTAAGGAATGAAAAGGAATTATTTAGGCCATATTACTTCAAGGCTATAGCCTACAAAGAAATAAGTTGTGAAGCATTTGCGAGTGCGACAATAAGCTGGTAGGGACATGAAGCTCTCAGCATTTAAACATATTTTTGGTATTAAATCATTATAGTCTATACATTTCAAATATAGGATGTGACTTACACAGAATTAAATACAAATTAAAATGAAAAATTACTTTGAGCCTTTGAATTTATTTTTAGAATACATTTTTAGAAACAGGAGTTTGGCCAGTTTTGTCTTCAGGCTAATGTGATGGTGTCTGGAGAGCAGGTCAGCAGTGGAGAATATCCTCTCTACACTTGCAGAGCCACTGGGGATGCTAAACACCCTTTTGGCCACTCTTGCCAGGCTGGGCAGAGATGCAGAGTTTACATTTATTTTTATTTTTTTATAGTTAGGCCTAATGGATTTTAGGCAAAATAACCCAATCGAAACAGAAAGCTGCTTGAAAGGATGCACATAACTCTGCAATGTTGTATTGGAGAGTCTGTCTTAAAATAATTTCACACATACAGTCTGCGCCTGTATTTCGTTTTCATGTTCGTGAGGACGAGAATCCACTCTCACATAGGTATGTGTTTTTAAAGGCATCAGTGTCTTAACAGTGAGATTTTCCAAGGCAGGATACTCTGAGCACAGCCCAATCCAGAAATCTGGCAGTGGCTTCTGATTAAATTCAATTTTCACAGAACCACTTGTTGCAATTTCAATGAGGCTCTCTTGTTCAGATATCGGGTAAGTGGACTGGAGGCAGGGCACAAAAGGGATAACGAATCCAGTTGTTTGGGTCACCCGTTTGGGGAAAGTACCTACGTACCTCACTCAGGTGCTTCGCAAAACCACATTTGACATTGTCATAAACTTGAGTTCATTTGCACACAAAAATAATAATAAAATGGAAAGACCTGTGTGTTGTCCTTGTAAATGCAGACAGAGAAGAGCTCCAACTTCTTAACCATAGTCTCAATTTTTTCCAGCACATTGAATATACACTGCTCAAAAAAAATAAAGGGAACACTAAAATAACACATCCTAGATCTGAATGAAATATTCTTATTAAACAGTTCTTTACATTGTTGTCAGCACATTCAACTAAATCAAAATTAGCAATGGAAATCAAATTTATCAACCCATGGAGGTCTGGATTTGGAGTCACACTCAAAATTAAAGTGAAAAACCACACTACAGGCTGATGTAAGTCAAAATGAGGCTCAGTAGTGTGTGTGTGTGGCCTCCACGTGCCTGTATGACAACGCCTTGGCATGCTCCTGATGAGGCCAACTTGGCCAACTCCTGGACAGTCTGTGGTGCAACGTGGCGTTGGTGGATGGAGCGAGACATGATGTCCCAGATGTGCTCAATTGGATTCAGGTCTGGGGAACGGTAGGGCCAGTCCATGGCATCAATGCCTTCCTCTTGCAGAAACTGCTGAGACACTCCAGCCACATGAGGTCTAGCATTGTCTTGCATTAGGAGGAACCCAGGGCCAACCGCACCAGTATATGGTCTCACAAGGGGTCTGAGGATCTCATCTCGGCACCTAATGGCAGTCAGGCTACCTCTGGCGAGCACATGTAGGGCTGTGCGGCCCCCCAAAGAAATGCCACCCCAAACCATGACTGACCCACCGCCAAACCGGTCATGCTGGAGGATGTTGCAGGCAGCAGAACGTTCTCCACGGAATCTCCAGCCTGTCACGTCTGTCACATGCTCAGTGTGAACCTGCTTTCATCTGTGAAGAGCACAGGGCGCCAGTGGCAAATTTTCCAATCTTGGTGTTCTCTGGCAAATGCCAAACGTCCTGCACGGTGTTGGGCCCTCATACCACTCTCATGGAGTCTGTTTCTGACCGTTTGAGCAGAAAAATGCACATTTGTGGCCTGCTGGAGGTCATTTTCCAGGACTCTGGCAGTGCTCCTCCTGCTCCTCCTTGCACAAAGTCTGAGGTAGCGGCCCTGCTGCTGGGTTGTTGGCCTCCTATGGCCTCCTTCACGTCTCCTGATGTACTGGCCTGTCTCCTGGTAGCACCTCCATACTCTGGACACTACGCTGACAGACACAGCAAACCTTCTTGCCACAGCTCGCATTGATGTGCCATCTTGGATGAGCTGCACTACCTGAGCCACTTGTGTGGGTTGTCTTCTCAGTCTCATGCTACCACCAGAGTGAAAGCACCGCCAGCATTCAAAAGTGACCAAAACATCAAGGAAGTATAGGAACTGAGAAGTGGTCTGTGGTTACCACCTGCAGAACTACTCCTTTATTGGGGGTGTCTTGCTAATTGCCTATCATTTCCACCTGTTGTCTATTCCATTTGCACAACAGCATGTGAAATTGATTGTCAATCAGTGTTGCTTCCTAAGTGGACAGTTTGATTTCACAGAAGTGTGATTGACTTGGAGTTACATTGTGTTTAAGTGTTGCCTTTATTTTTTTGAGTAGTGTAGTTGGAGTCCATGTAATCCTAGATTCAGATCATTCAGGCAAAAAAAAAACATCACCCAGATAGGCCAGTCGTGTGAGAAACTCGTCATCGTGCAAGCTGTCAGACAAGTGAAAATGTTCAGTAAAGAAAACTTTAAGCTAGTCTCTCAATTAAAAAAAACGTGTCAATACTTTGCCCCTTGATAACCAGCGCACTTCTGTATGTTGTAAAAGCGTTACATGGTCGCTGGCCATATCATTGCATAGTGCAGAAAATACACAAAGAGTTCAGGGGCCTTGCTTTATCAAAGTTAACCATTTTCACAATGGTGTCCAAAACGTCTTTCAAGCTGTCAGGCCTTCCTTTGGCAGCAAAAGCCTCTCGGTGGATGCTGCAGTGTACCCAAGTGGCATCGGGAGCAACTGCTTGCACACGCGTTACCACTCCACTGTGTCTCCCTGTTATGGCTTTTGCGCCATCAGTACAGATATCAACATGAGCAGCAGCTACGTTTGGCTACATACAAACCGTTAGTGGAATTCCCAGAGAGAGTAACAGTTAATGTGATTGGATGTTATTTATTTGACTATGCTACCTGTATTTGACATTGTGTTTATTATTTAGCTCAACACTAGATTGTTTAATGTTATTTGTGGCAGTGAAACGAGGCTACTCAGGCGAGAAAAAAACCTAGTCCAATTTTTTTTTTTTTTTTTTTTAATGCAAATCACATTTTTATTTGGTGTACCCCCGAAGGCATTGTGTGTGTACCCCCCAGTTTGGGAATACCTGGTATAGATAATAGAACAAAAACGAATTACATTTTTAAGAGATGTGATTTTTAGTTTATAAATACTTTGCTACAATGGCACATGTAGTTATATGCCCACCTCGTTCCTTTCTTTTGGCATCTCCATGTAATAAGTAGGGATGCACCGATATGACATTTTTGTCCAATACCAAAAATGTTTGTGAGCTTAAGCATTCTCATACAATCAAATAGTTACACGGACACAGCTGTCTAAGACACTGCATCTTAGTGCAAGAGGCGTCACTACAGTCCCTGGTTCGAATCCAGGCTGTATCACATCCGGCCGTGATTGGGAGTCCCATAGGGCAGCACACAATTGGCCCAGCGTCATCCGGGTTTGGCCGGAGTATGCAGTCATTCACATAGTTAAATGAAGGTTACACATAAATACCACAAAAAGTTATTTTGTCATTTACATATGTCCCCATCACCAGTAAAACATAATCAAAACATATCTTTCACTTACTTGCTGTGCTGTTTCATTGTTCATTTGTTTCATTCTCAAACAGGATTTCATCATGCATGTCAAGTAGTGAAGTTTCAGCTGTCTGTCCGTGACCGCTCTTCCTCGGCGTGCAGTCACTGTGCCCGTTTCCATCTTGTCCAGCTGTGTACGTAACATTTCACGTAAACCCTGTTTGTCTGCATCGAAGTAGCGGTCCTTGTACCTAGCATCGAGCAGGGTGGCAACACAGTAAAGAGGCTCAGAGAATGCCACCGAATCGCTTGTTCACAGCCGAGTAATTTTGTAAGTTAACCCCACGGTCTGTGTCAGCAGTTTTGTTGAGCAGGCGTTTCAATGCCATGACAGGGTATCACGTCTGCTGCAGACCTAGTTGACCTTATTTCTCAAGTCAGTCGTTTGAATGGAGCTTGGAGTGTTCACGTTTCCATGTTTAAAACATGTTCTCAAATGCCATTGAAATGGCAGCAGCAGTATGAGAACCAGCACATTCTTGAGAATGAAATACGGCTTTCCACAGTACGAAATCCTTGTCGACCCACTGTGCTGTCATACTCAGCATGTTCATGGGGATGACGTCGCTGGTCCAAATGTCAGTAGTGAGGCTAATAGCAGTGATGTTCATGGATGCGAGTTTCAACACTACTGTGTCACTCCAGTAAGATAACATCTAAAAAATATTGTGTACCGGGGCTTGACCAGTCAGCGAAAGACAAAATCATCAACGGCAGAGCACAGTTGATTGTCAAGGGCAATGAACTTCATTATCTTGGCCTTAATGAATTTCGCCTTTGAGTTGTCTCGCTGAAATGTTCTTACTCTTTCAAATGAATGCTCGACTTCAACTTGTTTAGTTGTTGAAAGCGTGCTCTTAGTATTTTATTGCTTTTGTTCTGTGTAGCGCTGTATTTTTCATGGTGTCATTACGTCATCTTGACCTCATGGCTTGGTGTTTACTCTGGCATGCACTGTCAACTGTAAGACCTTATATAGACAGGTGTGTGCCTTTCCAAATCATGTCCAATCAATTGAATTTACCACAGGTGTACTCCAATCAAGTTGTAGAAACATCTCAAGGATGATCAATGAAAACAGGATGCACCTGAGCTCAATTTTGAATCATAGCTATACCTAAATAAGGTATGTTTTCTATTTTTCATACATTTGCTAAAAAAAATGTTTTTTAACTGTTTACGCTTTGTCATTATGTGGTATTGTGTGTAAATTGCTGAGGATTTAGATTTATTTAATCCATTTCAGAATAAAGCTGGAACGTAACAAAATGTGGAAAAAGTAAAGGGGTCTGAATACTTTCAGAAGGCACTGTATTCATCCTGCGCCTGCAACTTTTCATTCTGTCAGACTACCACCTGCTACCGCAAGAACTGGTCCTGAACCCAACAACAGTCCTGCAATGTTATTCTGCATGTGATGCAGGTCAATTGCCAGCCATGATCGCAGCAATTTTTAGCGCCCTATAGGCAATATATATACACTGGTCAAAAAAATAAAGGGAACACTTAAACAACACAATGTAACTCCAAGTCAATAACACTTCTGCGAAATCAAACTGTCCACTCAGGAAGCAACACTGATTGACAATAAATTGCACATGCTGTTGTGCAAATGGAATAGACAACAGGTGGAAATTATAGGCAATTAGCAAGACACCCCCAATAAAGGAGTGGTTCTGCAGGTGGGGACCACAGACCACTTCTCAGTTCCTATGCTCGTGCCCGTGCATAGGCTATAGCCTACTGTATTTAATTGAGACCGCAAGCACACCTGATCACGTGGAACCCCTTGCAATTGCCCAGTAACAGTATTCTGGGTTACACTGGAGCTTAACTACTGGGCCAAAGGGCAAGGGCTTTACAGGTAGGCTACTTGTTTAACTTCTCCCAGACAAGGAAGAAGGGTCATTTTATGTCATTTCAGCAAGCCATGCCACCCACCATCTCAGATTGTTCTGAAAACATTTCTGTAATTAGAAACAGAAGATAAGCATTCCAGAAACATTATTTTGTTGAAATAAAGAGAATACATTATATAGGATGAAACAATACTCCGAGCCGCAGCGCCATACTCCTTGTTAACTTCTTGGTGACAGGGGGCAGTATTTCCACATCCGGATGAAATGCATGCCCAAATTCAACAGCCTGCTACTCATCCCCAGAAGATAAGATATGCTTATTATTAGTAGATCTGAAGTATCTAAAACTGTTTGAATCATGTCTGTGAGTATAACAGAATTAATTTAGCAGGCAAAACCCCAAGGACAAACCATTCAGATTATTGTTGTCAATCTTTTCATTGGGAATCCAGATTTCTAAGGGACCTTCTTTCAGTTCCTATCGCTTCCACTGGATGTCAACAGTCTTCAGAAATTGGTTGAGGTTTTTCCTTTGTGTAATGAAGAAGTACGGCCATCTTGAACGAGGGTCACTTGAAGTGTACTGTTAGAGGAGCGTGGCCAGAAAGCATGCTACAGTTTGTTTTACTCCTGTATTGAAAACAGATCACCCAGTCTTCAATTTTATCGATTATTTACATTAAAAAAATACCTAGTTGTATTACAAAAGTAGTTTGAAATGTTTTGGCAAAGTTTACAGGTACCTTGAGATATTTTGTAGTCACGTTGCTCAAGTTGGAATCAGTGTTTTTCTGGATCAAATGCCTCAAATAAATGGACATTTTGCATATATATCTACGGTATTAATCAAACAAAAGGACCATTTGTGATGTTTATGGGACATATTGGAGTGCCAACAAAAGAAGCTCGTCAAAGGTAAGGCATGAACTATATTTTTATTTCTGTGTTTTGTGTCGCGCCTGCAGGGTTGAAATATGCTTTCTCTCTTTGTTTAAGGAGGTGCTATCCTCAGATAATAGCATCGATTGCTTTCGCCAAAAAGCCTTTTTGAAATCTGACATGTTGGCTGGATTCACAACAAGTGTAGCTTTAATTTGCTATCTTGCATGTGATTTAATAAAAGTTGGATTTTTATAGTAATTTCTTTGAATTTGGCGCTCTGGATAGTGTCCCACATATATCCCAGAGATGTTAAATAGAGAAGTGATACGATATACTTGTTGTTGGGGTGGGATTGGTGTTGAGGGGGTCTGTGGGTGGCTTTTGACAACTTCTTTGGATTCCTCAAGTCTGTCTCTTTGTTAGAAAAAAGTTTGGTTCAAATCGGATGTTCGGTACTATAATTATTGAATATTATATAAATCCTAGAAATTAAAATAGCCAATTTGGGTGCAATCAATTAGCGTAATGTCTCAAAGATCTAATTATATTTCGACAAAATAATTTTGCAGGAATGCTAATCTTCTCTAACAGAACACTGAGATTGTGGGTGTGGAAATCCTCTTTGTGCTTTTTGAGGTGGAATGGCCCAGCTGTTTGCATTATCAGTGACAGCCACATCATTCAATGATTACTGTTGGGGGAGAAAGTAACACATGGGAACCCATGGTCTGCATCTGTAGTCTCTAGTCAAGTGTGGCTTTCTTTTCTATTTTCCTTTCCTTTACAAACAGTTCACACCATTGAAATGCACCCAATAGCTAATAACTGACCATATTTATGTTCACTGGAATGTGGACAATCCCTGACTAGTGATTTGACAGCTAAACAGACCACAGAGAAACTAGCCTTATAGACACTGGCCCGCTCTCTGGCCACCCACCCCAACATAGCTGGCATTCCTGGCATGGTTGACTAGAGAGATGGGCACACTGGCACCATGTCAGGACCACACACACATACACTGCCTTTATGAATGAATTATTTATCTTGTGACAGTCTACACATACCCAGAACACAATGCACCACTAAAACCTGTGATCATCCTGCACCAGTGTGTGTGTGTGTGTGTGTGTTGCTCCACATGTCACAGGTAATAAAGCGCCAACACAAAGGAGGAAACTACTAACAAACATTCTACTTTTAGGTGACATGTTCTTTGAATGAGAACAAAATGTCTGCATATCTTAGTAGGCTATTACTTTATTGTCGCTAAGCTTAAAAGTGAAACAAAGTTTCTATCCATTGATGAGGCCATTTATCGAACATAAAAAAGTGACTAAATAGCTCTTGCATGCCCACATCAGAGTAAGGCAGAAGGCCACATGGCATTAACGTGTGATAATAAGCAGCTGTAAGCTCAAAGAATTGGAATGGGGTGTGACTGGGCTGTTGGCAGCATCTAGTGTTTTCAGGGATAGAGGGTTGGATGTTTGGGACTGGACTTGACACTAGATATTTACAGTAACTGAAAGCCCCCCGCCCCTTCATGTCCAGGTGGCTCAGTCAGGTCAGTTGTGTTCCAGTCTCTCTCTCCCCCCAGTTTCTCACTCTCCCAGTCTCCCTCCGTATACGTTGGACTCATTCTGCCTCCCTCCTCTCTCTGCCTCCTCCTCTCTCTCTCTCCTCCGTCTCGGTCTCCCTCCGTCTCTCTCTCCTCTCCTCTCTCTCTCTCCTCTCTCCATCTGTCCTCCAGCTCTCTCTCTCTCTCTCTCTCTCTCTCTCTCTCTCTCTCTCTCTCTCTCTCTCTCTCTCTCTCTCTCTCTCTCTCTCTCTCTCTCTCTCTCTCTCTCTCTCTCTCTCTCTCTCTCTCTCTCTCTCTCTCTCTCTCTCTCTCTCTCTCTCTCTCTCTCTCTCTCTCTATATATATATATATATAAGTCTCAGTCTCTCAATTTGTCCTCTCTCTTTCTCAGAGTTGGCATGTGCCCATGCCCGGGGGGGAAGCTGTATTGGGCTGTGCTGGCACAGGGCTGTGTGGGTAAAAAGGGACAAAGGCAGGCAGACAAAGCCTGTTTGGGTGGCTCCCATTGAGAAAAGCTGTGTCGGGCGGTCAACAGTGTCACGATCTCAGTTACAGGGCAAAAGGGGTGACCAGCCCAGATTAGGTTAGGCACACACACGTAAATATCCAGCGGGGACAGTCACATTCTGTCCTCAATGTACAAAACAACCCAGAATGACTGGAGAGTTAGATTTGTCAGCACTAGAAGAGGAGTGGGAAGTTACTCTCACTAGCAAGGCCCCAATGAAACCAGTGTGTCATGTATCATTAGTGTCATCATCATATCTCCAGCCAGGTCACCCATGATACAAGTCAGTATTCGACTTCATCCATGTCGGAGGACGTCAGGAGCTGACGTGGAAACCGGCCACTAGCGGCAACATTGAGTGCGGTTACCTTCAAGTAAGTTTAACTTGTGGACAGAGATGGCGGATGAGCTTAAGCATCTGCCTCTGATTCCAAAGGTCACAAATTCAAATCCAGCAATATATAAAAAATTTGACATGTTTATTTTAAGCCTAACTTTAACCCTTATATTAACCATTTGGAGTTCATGCCTAACTTTAGCCTTAAACACTTTGAAATTTGACGTTTGGAACAACTTGGAAATTTGACGTTATAAACATGGATGAACATCTAATTCTGACGTGAGACTTGGTAGCATATGTCATATATCTCACATGTCAACGCATTGCCATAAAACTGCTGACATTTGGGCAGGAGACAATCGTCACCCGATAGCAGGCCTACCTACTGCTTAGTGCCAATGAATAATGCATTTCCCCGAATGACTGACAGGAACCCTAAACATGGCAGGGTCAAAGTAATTCACACAAACATGGTAATAAATAGGCCTAGCTAAAGTGTATCAATGGACATCAATTCCCGTTTGTATGGAGATAAGAGTGAGGCGTGTTTGTGTGCCTATGCAGTTGGGGGTGAGTTGTGTCTTGTGTGAATTCAAAATTAGGTGTGTGTCTGGGGTCAGGAGTGAGGCAATTAGGATGGGGATATGAAGTGGTCATCAGACCATGGGTGACTCTCACAGGGTATTGTAATCCTCCAGACACACAGCGTTGCCACTGCCATGTCCATCTTATCTGAGTGGACAGCTTTCAAGGTGCCTGTATTTACAAGAAGCTATCAGGGCAGTGGAAAATGTAAATTAGATAGGGGCTTTGAGTTAATACATACAGCCAGGCTCTATTTCTGCTGTCTAATGTTAACGTCATCAATGCTGCCTGACCCTCACGTCATTGCCAGCTGGTCACTGACAAATACAGATTACTGGACACATTTCATCCACACACACTTTCTGTAACCACAGACAAAGGGGGTTAGTTATCAATAGCTATATTTGTTGTAACGGTCTCTTTTAAATACGTCACGTCTTGAAAGAGAGAGAGACATATGACATTTCTATCAATATATCTATGGAGCACTGAAGACTCACACGAAAATGTCTTATTCATTCGACATAAGAACCATCAAAGTGGTTAGTTAGTTAGCTACTACTACTCCCAGGGCGCAAACAAGCTAACGTTAGCTAGCTAACAACACTAACTTTCATCTCAGCTTGAATACCTAACTGCAAACTAAATGCACAAGGCGAGGAATATATCAAGGGACTGGTCTGATAGCTATGCTAACTTTAGCTAGCTAGCCAACTAGTGATGTTGGACCATTGGCGCATCATTCAGTGGAGAATTGTCAACCTTACCTTGGTCTTGACATGGTTCATGTCCCACGCTGGCCGAAGCTGCTTTATCAGCTTCATTGCTCCATCCGTTACATTATTTTCCTCCACGAAAATCGGGAATTTTCGAATTACCGGCGACCCAACAGGCACGTGTATCTCAGTCTCCATAATGTGGTTAATTTTCCGTTTCGAATAATTAACAGATATTTCTGGAATTCGGGACATAAAAAAAATAGCTAACAGTTGTTTTATGAACTGGTTGGTATAAACGGCTAACGTTGGTTAGCAAATGAGCTAGCTAAAACAGGGGCTTGTCCGTGTGAAAAGCAACGGCGCTGATGAAGAAGATGCAACTACCGGTGAGATCCTCTTCGGTTTTCTCAGGAGCCGGTCCGTCCACGACACGATTTCCTCCGACTTGGCACCGCCCTCGCGAAATCATCCGATGCTCGACACGCACACCGGTGGGCTCGGGGAATGACAACCAAAGATTTGTGTGACGACAGCACTCCAACCCGCGGACGGGGAGCACGCACACTTTTTAAGCCGAGTTTGTCCGAGTGGAGCCGAAGAGCACCAGAGAGTCTTCTTCAGCGCTATGGTTTCCAATCATATACAATGAGTCATTATTAAATAACACGAGGGGCAACATTTATAACCTTGAATGAGGACCTACTTTGGATCAGAAAGCCCTCACATGTCATTGTTTTTGCACAACATTTTAGACTTATTGAGTAGACACAGGCACTAGACATAATTTGGTGCGGGGCGCCCCCAATTTCATCCAGTGGGTGTCAGTGTTGTAATGCAAGAACCAGGCGATTACCAGTGCAAGCAATGTTATTGCATTCAATATACAATGGGGTCTGAAATTATTGACACCCTTAATAAAGATTTAGCAAATACTAAGCTAAATTATATGCCAAAAATTGGGAATTCATATTATTTTATACTAAAGCAATTG